>NC_134867.1:28571186-28882853 GCF_049852395.1 Peromyscus maniculatus bairdii
ACCTCTTCTGTAAAATTTCCATTAATGGTTGTGTCCAGAAATTTGACTTTTGCATAGAAAGAAGATTTTACAGAAACAATTTCATACTGAGGAGGCAACATTGTTTGTTTTGGTTTGGTTGTGAGACAGGGTCCTACCTGAGCTGACCTAGAACTCCTTATGTAGACCAGGCTGGCTTTGAACCCAAAGAGATGGACCTGCCTCTGTCTTTAAAATCCTGGAATTAAAGGCTTTTACTACTACTCCTGGCCAGGGCATCTCTGTAACTTGAACATTCCTTCTAAGCCAGAAAGTGGGGCTAAAGGTCATTTATATATGCTTGAGAATAAATGATTTGCATCTTTTTGTTTTGTTTTTGGAGACAGGGTTTCTCTGTGTAGCTTTGCGCCTTTCCTGGAACTCACTCTGTAGCCCAGGCTGGGCCTCGAACTCACAGAGATCCGCCTGGCTCTGCCTCCCGAGTGCTGGGATTAAAGGCGTGCGCCGCCATCGCCCGGCCATGATTTGCATTTTTAAGTCCCCATTCTTATCAAAACACTTTGTCTGCCAGACATTTTAAAATGTCCCAAGCAACAATGCATTTATGTATTGCTTTAACTCAAAAAATGCTTTTACAATGCCCCTGCCTTCTGGCACGGTCTCTCGGATCACAGACCCAAGCGTTGCAGGATCAAATGAGTGGCACTTCCACATACATCTGGGGAGGCATGCTTCAAACTATGTTGACCTCCCCTGAAGTTTCTGGCAGGCTCTTCCTTGGAGCGACTGCTCTGCTTTGACAGTAACCCTTCTAAGGGCAGTGTTAATGGGCCACTCTTAGAGCCGTTGCTTTCAGATAGGTTTAGGTGTACAACAATGCGAACCTTCCACTTCTCTGGTATGGTAGATATTATAGTGCAAACCAATACGCACCTGTTAACCTTGCCCTATATCTGAACTACTTCTTGGTCAAGTTCAGATTTAGAAACGGTCAAAGGGAATTGTTCTCCATAGCTCTCTTGTGCTGAGTGCAGGGCAGGAGGGGCCAAACAAGTATTGTATTAGCTTGCAGCCGTTCTCTCCACAGGAGCAAGGGTAGCCATAGCTCATCCCCCCCCCGCCCCCCCCTGCCCCCAAGGGTCAGTGCATTGAAGTGCTATTAGCTTGGCCAGAATGGCCCTGAATGAGCTTTTTATACCTTTCTCCTCTCAGATGGTCGAGTTTAACAAAGTGACGGGAGCCACATTTAAGAATGTCTTCAGGGCAATTGCTGGTGAAAACTTTCCCAGGCAAAGAAATAAGTTCTAAAGCCCAAGAAGAGACATGCTTGAGTGGAGGAGAATGTGTGCTCTGTAAACGACTGATATTCGAGTCTTACATAGGAAGGAAAACAGAGAGAGAAGACTGATACATAGATATAGTTCCACTAGCAATTTAAACTCCATATCTGAAGATATAATCTGTGTTTTTGCAAGGTATGTTTGGCAATGATCGAAATGTATTGCTATTCAAAAAGTGGCCTGCACTTCTATTACATAGGCTGCGTGCCACGTGTCCCATGTCAGAAACGCAGACTCCTGGGCCTCATCACTAGTTTCTGAGTCGGATCCGCTGGTATTAACAAGAGCTCCAGATGATTCATGTTAACATGAGTGTGTAAGATACTCCCATATGAGCGCTTCACTCTCTTGCTATTTATTTTCTATTAATGAGTCATATGATTACTAATATTTCCAAAGATATAATAGCCATGAAGAAGGCATATGTCTTTACAAAGTGCTTTGTATAAATTATCAAATTGTTTTGTGAAAGATTTCACTAATTTTATTTGAAAGGGTATTTTTACAGTACTCTTGACAACATTGGGTATTATCAACTTCTAAATTATAAATCTCTGTTTCCAATCTTTGATAAGTGGTAAGAATATCATTTCCATAATCAGGAACCAGTTTTCTTGGAATCTATATATGATAATCTTATTTTCTGTGTAGAGCTGATGTGCCATATTTATCTTATATTTCTATTACAGAGTTATTGAACTAAATGTTTTCCCCATGAGTGTGTCTTTCATTTTTGCATCATAACCATTATATATTGATTACAGCAATATGTTAATTACAGATAATTTTTTAACTAGGTTTTCATATATACTTTAAGTAATCAATTTATCCTTCTTAGACTATGTCTACATATTTCACTCTTTCATGTTATCAACTATAATATGAAGCACTATAGAATTTAGATTTAATTTCATAGTAAGGATATGTATATGAGAAGACCAATTTTCCACATCACTCTTTTTAAAAAGCAATAAAGAAAGAAGATTTTGTTCTTAACACCCAAAACATGGTTGTCCTCAGCTACTGTTTGCTGAGTTCTCTTTATTGCATTTATACTATGACATTGTATAGCCCTCCCCCCCCCCAGATATTGGGTTCTAAGTTCCACATGGTACCTAGTGATGGGGAAAAACAAAAAATTAGCATTTTAAAAAATAGAATTCCTATCCTCACATTATAGGATAAACGGGAAATTTAAGCTTTGTCTAATGAAGTCCCATGGACTTCTTTAATCTTCTCTCATTTGACTCTTATATTTGGTGGTCTCTGATATTTAACTTAAGAAGCCTGTGCTAGTTTCTACAGTTGCTGTAACAAGGACAACTTGCACAGCCCCAAACTAGACATGATGGAGTTATGGAAGCTAGATAATAATTTCTCTTGGGAGCCAGGTTCTCTCTACTCTCTAAAGAATTACAGAACGCCTCTGGATTTTGGAGATTTTGTTTGTTTGGTTTGGTTTTGGATTATTATTATTATTATTATTATTATTATTATTATTATTATTATTATTTGGCTGCAGCTGTTACTACAGTCTCAATCCTGGTAACCACCTTTCTTAGTTGGCCTCCTCTTTTCCTTGTCTCCTCCCACCCCAACTCTCCCTCCCCCTTTTAAAGACACCAGTCACTTTTGGTGAAGGGACTATCCAGCTTCCGGTATGACCTCATCTTAAGTGAGTATACCTGAAATGACTATATTTTTAAATAATGTCAAATTCTGAGGGACTAGAATTTGTGCTGCAATGTTTCTTCTTGGTGACAACTTAAACCCAACAGAGTGTCTTAAATCCAACGAATGAGTGAGTGAACAGCAAAGTAGGAAGAGCTCTGGGTGGCTTTCAAGCCCTTTCCTCTCCCATCTGACGAAAGTGTACTTCATTTAATAAATAAAGAAAACACTTTTCATTGGGAAATCAAATTAGAAACATTCCCATAGATGCTTAAAATGCAGATAGGCTGTTTATTTGTTTTTATTTTAAATAAATCTGAGCAAGAATTCCTGGGAAGGAGCTGTGTCTGCAGAGTCTGATTAACTGATTAGAACTTCAGAACTGTGAAGAGATTGGAAATTTGCAGGTCCGGAGGCTAGTTTGCCTCATCTTGGGCTAGGTCTAGCCCTCCAAAACAGCCCTTGCTTGCCCACCTCTGTGTCTAAACTAACACCTATGACTAATAGAGAAAATCATTTTGGAAACTATTAACTTAGGAGACCACTATCTTCCAACACTCAAAAGCTAAGAATGTTATCAAATAGCTAGAGCAAACCTTCCTCTTCTTGCTATCACTGCCTCTCTCATGTACCAACCAATATATTTTAAACTTGCCTTGATTAATGACTTTGCTTGTTCATGAATAAAACTTCATGAAACTGCTTTCTCATTGGAACATGATTTTGTAGGATTTAAATCTGTGTTCCGGGGCTGGACAGATGGCTCAGTAGTTAAGAGCACAGACTGTTCTTCCAAAGGTACTGAGTTCAATTCCCAGCAACCACATGGTGGCTCACAACCATCTGTAATGATATCTGGTGCCCTCTTCTGGCCTGCAGGGACACATGCAGACAGAACACTGTATACATAATAAATAAATATTAAAAAAAAAAAAAAATCTGTGTTCCTCACTCAAAATGGCTCTGAAATAAGCTACCTCTTGCTCTCTCTATGGTAAGGGCTGTGGCTTATCATTGACATATTATAGATGGTGAATGAAGGACAGAATTTTACATGCCTTTAAGGTTGGTGATCCTGGACTGGAAAAGAAAAGGACTATAGGAATTAGTAGAATGTCTCACACATGCTGTTAATGAATACAGATTCATGTTTGTTCCATATAATTAACAGACAAGCTTCCTGTGGTGGTTTGAAGGAGAATGCCCCCGTGGGCTCATGCGTTTGAATTCTTGATCCTCAGTTATTCGAACTGTTTGGGGAGGATGGGGACTTGTGGTCTTGTTGGAGGAGATGTGAAACTTGGATTAAGCTTTGTGGTTTAAAAAGTTCATGCCTTTTCCAGTTACCTTTCTCTCTGTGTTGAGCGTGTGTATCAGGATGTAAGCTCTTAGCTACTGCTCCAGCACCATGTGTGCCTGCCTGCTGCCATACTTCCTGCCTGACATGATGGTCATGGAGTCTAATTCTCTGAAAGTGTAAGCCACTTATAAACTCTTCTATAAGTTGCTTTGGCCATGATATCTCTTCATAGCAATATAAAGGTAACTTAGATACTTCCTATAGTTTTTATTAGACTGCAATGATTATTCCTGTATTTCATTTTTCTAGTTGGAAGTCTTTATTTTGTTATGCCTCAAAAGACCAAACTGGGTTTTCTGAGCCAATGATTCATCTGCCACTCAGAAAATTTCTACATTTACCCACATACTCCCATCCAGTAATTTGTCAGCCAGAAGCCAAGGTGTTGAATGAAAGTGACTATTCTTTCACATCAACAATAGAGTGGGTATGATGTAGACCCAGGAGCTTTGATTGACACCTTCTAAATCTACCTTCGGTTACACTATTTATTTGCTCAAGTGATTGAGCAAATCCATTCTAAAAGGCAGCATTTTACAAAGCATGCATCATGAAAGCTTGGACTTTCATAAAGTAGCCAAGTAAGCCGAAAGTCTGTGCCACATACAAAAGGAAGATGCAAATAAATGGAGATTTAGAAATGGTTCTTGTCAATCAAAAGAGTTAATACCTAACTGCTAAAGTATACACAAAGGTTGTCATTCTAAATATATTCAAACCAAGAACCACTTTAACACATGCAGAAGTTACCTAATTTGGACCTTTTATTCTGTTTCCTAAAAGAGCACACTGATTTTATAGGAATAACTACCATGATTATTAATTCATTAATGATGTAATTGCATGCCTATATGTTTACCTGTGTGAATAGTACACGTATACCATATGTATGTAGAGGTCTAAGGAAAACTTGAGATTTGTTTTTTGTCCTGCACATTCTTGAGGCAGGATCTCTATTTTCTCTTCATATGCAAATTTACCTTATTTAATAAATGGTAAAATTATGTATATAGCAACTGTTTTAAAATGAATTACCTTATGATTCATTATTGAAAACAGATTAATTTTAGCATTGTTTACTATCAAGATTCGGATATTTAGTAGCATTGAATTGTTTTTTGTAAGATGATAATTACATTCCTCCCTTCCCCCTTTCTCCCTCTAAACCTTCCCATATATTCCTCCTCACTGTCTTTAAGATTCATGGCCTCTTTTTTCTATGAATAAAATCTATTCACTCTATATAATGTTACATGTATGTATGTTTTCAGGGCTTGGTATTTAATAACCAGTTAGTGTTCTCTTTCCTGAGGAAGACTGCTCCTTCTGCTCTGGGCATTTCTTTGGTGGATGTAGTTCTTTGTGTAGGGTTGGAAAAGCCCACAAGGCCTGATCTTCACAGGAGACTCTTTTGTTTCTGCCACTGCATAATGTCCCCCAGGCTGGCTGTGCAGCAGGCTTCGAGGTGGTTCTCCTGTCTCCCTTGAGATTAAAAATGCTGCAACCACATCCTTAAGAGACTGGTTTTTTTATCTGGTTTCTGGGGATAAAAACCTTGGACTTTAGGCTCGTGTAGGTGGATAGTGCTTTTATCAGCTGAGTCATCTCCCTGGCCCTGATTACCCTGATTTTTGAAAATTGGTAAAAATCTTTATTGTAATGTGTTAATAGAGAAATTATTTTATTTGGACAGGATGCTTTTTCACAGAACGGGGATAAAGACCACAACAAATAGCCCTATTAAAAGAAACATAGTATTAATTTTCCTAAATTTGCAAGAATTTGCATAGGATCTTAATTTCCATACATTTTAAAACTGCCCCTAACAAATTATTTGAGTCTTTTCTGTAGCAAGACCTTTAATACCACTGTAAAGTGTTCTGCATGGCATTTTGACTTCTACATAGCTGATCCTGAGGTGTCCAATGTGATGCTTAAATACATGCTTCCTCATAAATGTTACTAAGTGATTTAATTTTCTCAAAATGTTAGAGCCTGCGTGTCATCTTTATAAAGTTAAAAGATTCATACTGTCCTTTATGAATTTGATATTTACAGTCAAAAGACCTGTATCCTAAGCAATCTGGCTCACAGTTAGGTGTTTAACTTGACATTTTATAATGCATGGTCATTGGCATCCTGGATCCTTTTAGTTTGTTTTGAGCTAATTGTGAATTTCATGGTGTGTGAAGACTATGCGTGATGTTTTAATTAACAGCTATTCTCATAATTATTTTTGTCTAGTTGCTCAAAATAGCTTTAATAGACAGTATTTCTATTTTTACCCATATGTAGAAAGTATTTGTGTTCAAATCTTCCTACAAAATATTGGGAAAGCATTCTAGCTGCATTTTTATAGCATCATCTATCAGTAAACTTATATCAAATATTTTTTTTAACACATACCTGTTTGATGATAAAACAATGACTTCATCTCAATGTATACATAATGTATTCTTTGAGGATCTGAACGCTGATTGTTGTATACATTTTGATTAAATAATTGTTACCAAGGACCAAACTGTCAGTTCAACTTTCAGATCAGTCACAACCAGCAGTAATAGCTTGAAAACACAGAGACAAATTGTATATCCCAAGTCCTCAGCAAGAAAAAAAAATATACAGTTGACTTATGGGTTACTTCGAGAGATTGGTTTTAATTTGTAAATTTTTATCTATTAAAAATCTGGAGTATCTTGGTTTCAGAGACAAGAAATGTTTCTTTAGACCAAATATAGGGAAAAAATATGACAAGCTAAAGTATTTTTTTATCTCTGAGCTGGGTAAAAATCTGATACATTCTCCCCTACAGCAATTCTGAAAGCTGATTGTGCCCTGAGTTCAGGATATTTCTCTTGAAACAGGAAAAGAAATCATAGGTCACTCTGTACTATCTTCCAAAGACTGCCCACACACGAGAGCAGAAGGCAATTAAAAATAGAAAGGGATGATTGCCTCTGCCCAGTGTGTGCTCAAATTCTTCTTCCTACACATTTCTAACCCTTCTATAGACAAATTTGATTTTTAGATTTTTCTATAGTTTCTGAAGCCTGTCTGGCATAATGATTCAAAATAACTGGTGTGTGCTTAATAAGTCGATACCCTTCCAGGTAGGATTTGTAATTGTATTTTTTTTTTGTTTCTGATGGACACATTATTTATGAAGTTGGTGCATAGATTTGATCCATATACTCAAGGTTTAAGATCAAGATTAAAAATCTTTTCTGATCCATCTTAATGAAACTTATATTATTTCAGTATGTATCTGTAAATCCCATTCTATTTTATTAAGGTTTTGACAATTTCATACACTTAGTGTATTTTGATAATGTTAACCCCCATTACCTTCCCTTTTCTTTACCTCTCACAACTCCTCCTTCTCCACTAGTCCTTTTCAAATTTTATGTATTTGTGTGTGTGTGTGTGTGTGTGTGTGTGAGAGAGAGAGAGAGAGAGAGAGAGAGAGAGAGAGAGAGAGAGAGAGAGAGAGACTCATAAGTTAATCAGATCACTTTCACTTGTATCAGCATAAGGATTGAGTGGGGGATGTTATTGACCATAGCACAGGTAATTTACCAGTGGTTACCACACTGATTATATATATGCTTCATCTCCCAGCAAATTAACTGCAAATATCTCTTTAGGAGAGGGTGGAGCCTCAAGAACCCCTCCTCTTCCTTCCCCATGATCGGATGTTGTCCAGTCTATCTCACAGATGTTGGACAATTAAACAGCTACTGTGAGTCCTTGAGTGAGTGCAAAGACCAAATCATGTCGGGCAGAGATCATTCCATAGCACTCCTGCCCACCCTCAGGCTCTTAACTTATCCTTCCCAGTCTTCTATAATATACCCTGAACCTTGGAGAGAGCAATAAAAATACTTCATTTGGGCCCATGACTTTGAGCAGTTATGAGCATCCCCAGTTATAAGTGTCTACTACAACAGGTTATCCTGACCAAGAGAAGAACAGCTCTAATCTTTGGACATAAACAAAAGTATTTAGAAGGCAGTTTGATGGGCACAGCATGTCCACTGAGAAAATGAAGAATAATAACTACCTTATTAGAGAGATGACATTCTCAGCCACAGGTTTTTGACCAGGTTTACTTTTACCAGGATTGAATAGTGTCCTGTGGAACAGGCTTCAAATACAACCAGACAGCATTTATTTACCCACTTAGAAAGCCTGCCACAGTTATACCAGTGGGCAAATCTAAGCTGGCAGGTCTGTTGTATTGCACACAGGGTCCATAGCCAGGTAAGAAGACTGATAACATTTTTCCCCTCAAACTGTATAGCACCTTTCAGTACGGTCAAAGCTAGCCGTCAAGGAGGAAGCCTTAAGTACAGCCCCAGTTTAATTTGTCTGTGTCCTACAGCCAAAGCATGGGACATCTTCAGGAGTAGAGTCTTGCAAGCTACTTCTGGTGGACAGAAGGCAGGGTCAACAGCTGACACTGTCTGGGGGTCTTTACTGATCAACAAATCCAGGAAAGAAAGTATCTTCCAACCTGCACTGGGATTTTTCTAAATAGCTTCTGGGATCAACATTATTTACTCATGCAGAGTTCTAGGCAGTGCTTTTAAAAACAACAAACTCTCTGAAATTCTATGTATTTCAGACATTGCTATTCCAGTGGAAGAAATGCTGAGGCTGCTAAGGGCCCTCCCACTCTTGCTTTTGTGTTCATGTCCTATTAGTCAACTTATTTGTTAAAAAAAATGAGAAAGAACAATGATTAATTATTTTATTTCATTTTTTACTGTATACTACACATATTCCTCAAACCACAGTTTTGTGAGCATTGATTCATGCAAAATTTATGGATTATTAAGAATCACTAAGACAACATCAAGAATCACAGTGTTTGTGGTCTGGAAACAAAATGAAGTATTTTAAATACATTTCTAGGTCCTATTTTTACTGGTGAATACATATTGAGACAGAAGTTCTTCACACTCATTGAGACATGTCTTCATTTGACTTCCTAGCAGGAACATAGTCTAATGTAAATGACATCATTGGAATTCAAATATTGACCCCACCCATTATCGCTTGTTATCTTTGGACATTAACTTGCATTCTGTATCTGTAAAAGGATGATACCAACCTTAAGTATTTCGTTCTGTGATAATAAATACTAGATGAGAAACAAATGTATTCTGTAAATTGTCAATGAGTGGCCACCCATTTAATGGTAATGGAAATGTTAAGTATACTTAGGCAGCACGTCTTGACTTCTTTTTAACCTGCTATCACATAACCAAGCAATTAAAGAAATAAATCATTTCTTCCTCATTTTACAAATGCATGTACTCTGGCTGACTCTCAAGAGGATTTTATTTATAAAAGTATTTATAGATGTGGAAAAGTCGAAAGATTTCATAGATGACTTCCTCTTGTACTCCTCACTGCTCTGATTCTTAGTTTTTTTTTCTGGGGATGATTAATGCTTTAAAGTGTCCTAGGTGATCACTTTGCAGACACAGCTACATAAAAGCATTTTTGATCCACATCTTTACAGATCTCTTGTAGAGTCACTCTCCGAGGAATAATGGAAAGGATACAAACATGTTACAGTAAGTATTATATCTACACACACACACACACACACACACACACACACACTATATATATATATATATATATATATATATATATATATATATATAATAGCTACACACACACACACACCAAACAGAAATTGCACTCATAAGAGGATGATCTTTAAGTTTCATCTGTATACACTTCTATTTTTCTTAATCAATTTCCCAAATCCTTCTATCATAGTAATCATATTGTCAGAAACAGATAATTAATGAAGAACATATATAATTTAAGTTCATTAAAACTAAATATAAGTGAATTCGAGAACAAGATCTTATGAAATCACTTAAATGTCCCATTACTTTTTCTAAAGGGATATGAATATCTTTTTACCCTGAGTACAGCACCAATGACATGCTAAAGAATTAATTCCACCCAAGGCCAACTTGGTGAACAAATGAGATTATTGGACTTACTTATAGGTTCATGAGTTACTTAAAAGTACCTGCTTCTTTGTGACAACCTCAGAGAAGCTGAATCATGCAATACTGAATTAAGTTAGCCTTTCACCTCCTATATACTCTTGTCTCCTCCATAATTCTGTGAAACTAGAAAGCAGGAGTGAGCTGAAATTTGAACAACTGATGAGAGTCTCATGGCCTTAACACCCACCATTTTATTTGGGAGTGATAACAACCCATTATCATTACTGTAAACCTAGTAACAGTATATTGTTTTGCTTATTTTGTTCCTCTGACTATATTCTCATGGCTATCTCTAGTGAATGATGACAGTGAGATGCTCATGTTATGGCCAAATGAAAAGCTATAAGAATTAATTATCTGAATTTTAGTAAGTAGTTGAGAAGAACAAGAAGGGTACTGTAAGTCAGGCAGAAACAGCCACAAAGAAAGTTAGATTAGTTCTAAACATAAAGACACCAGGATTTGCTCCAACCAAGTAGCAAGTTCAGGTCTCAGTGCCAGGAAATGATTATGCTACGATATTGTGTCTTTTAGAGCTAGAAACATGGTTGATTTTCAGCCCTCAACATAGAACATTCCAATCTGCATCTAGACTTCTGGCAAATATATATATATATATATATGAACTACATCTCATTTTGGTGCAGGAATGCTGGAAATCTTTAAAAGAGTCTCAACCAGTAGGTAAGAGTTATTGAGCCACCCCAAGAATTTTCTGTAGAACTGTCCTGCACAGGATGCTAGTGACATGATCACAAAGGAAGAAATGCTGGACATTTAAGTGTGGTCTTGTGTTTGGCTAGGTAGGTCTCCAAAGATGAAAATGACCGTATGTATTAGTTACTTTTACATTATTCTTTGGTCAGAACTCTTGGAAAACAATTTACAGGAAGGAGGATTTCTTTTCCTCGGAGTTTCAAAGCATTCTATCTCTCATGGTAGAGAGGACGGGGTAGAACAGGACAGGCTATGACAGACAAGAAGCAGAGAGAGGAAGATGGAAAGGGAGCAGGGGCAACATTTGCCCAAGACAATGCCCTCAGTATCCCACCTCCTCCCTGGGAAATCCTACCATTCAAAGTTTCCAAACTTTCCCAGAGTAGATGGGGACTATATGAGCAAAGCGCTAGCCAATACGGAGCAGCTAATGTTGAAAGCATAATTTATGTGCTGATCTAATTTGTCCAGAATCCACCAAGAATGAACAATACAGATGATATGATATTTTCACAGCGTTTGGAGAAACATTTAAGAATGAAATTATTGAATCAGAATGTACTAAATTTCCTGTAAATAATAAGAAATGGATTCCAGAAATTTAAAAACATGTTACATACATACATGTAATAGACATAGGAAATAGCTCCATTGGTTACATGTGAGGGATTAGAGACAATTCCAGCCTACAGTTACATCAAAATATTTATTTTAGAACTGGCACATAACTGGAGATTCCTAGTCCCCATATAAAAAGTTGTGGAAGTAAGGATAGGAAATAACTCTGCTGAATTTCTCCCAGAGAGACCCAAGCACATTGATTAGATCCAGGCCCAGATTTCTTTTCTCTAGGATATTAACTACTAAACATTCATTTTCAGATAAGCTACCTCACCTGGAACTTTATTACAGCACAAGTTTTCATGTCCCATCTTATACCTACAACATTAAAAGTCTCTAGAAAAAGGTTCAAAGCAGCTACATTCTGGCCAAGCTCTCCATGTGCTATCTAAATGTGATGAAGTCAGACACACAGACAAACCTGGCTGGTATTCACTCATACAGCTGTGTTTTGCCTTGACCATCTATATCAGGAAAGAATTAGCCCCCAGTTTCAGATTCTTCTGGAAATGGAAAATTGCCAGGACTGACGAACCTTAAGTCCTGAAATCCAGTATATACAGAAATTCCAACAGTTATCAAACTTGACTATATATAGAAATTAACTGAGGTGCTATTAAAAAAAAATCCTCTCTCTCTCCCTCCCTCCCTCCCTCCCCCTTTGCCTCCCTTCCTCTCTCTCTCTCTCTCTCTCTCTCTCTCTCTCTCTCTCTCTCTCTCTCTCTCTCTCTCTCTCTCTCTCTCCTAGACTTCCCCTACAGAATTTTCATTTGGCTAGTCAGACATTTTTGGAAGCTCTTCATATCATTCTAATCTGCAGTCAAATTGGAGGCTATTACACCAGAAAGTAGCTGTCTGATCTTTTCCCTCCAACTGCATGTAGGAGATAGAAAAAGAAACAATTTTTGACAGCAAAGAAAACAAAAGGAAATATATATTTTTAAGTATCTCAAACTCTGTTCTTGTGTTAAATATAATGTTTGAGACATTAATCTACAGAGCTATTGATAAAGAATCATACTCCACAATGACTGAATAATAGTTATTTCAGTTGAATTATAGACTGGAGCGTGAGATCATTAGTCACATTATATTCAACGACACAGAAAACTTAAAGCATCTAATTAAAATATTCTCCCTTTTCTTAAGGAAACCTTTCATTGTTTTTTTTTTCTTTCTGCCTTAATTTCCATTTTCCACCACCAATTGTCTCTTACTCCACCTTCAGCACCCAGTAATCTTCCCCCATTACGGATGGTGTTGTTGGAGTCCTCAGTATTCAATTGCTGCCCCTTCAGATGCTTGCCTGGCAACTCTCTCATAGGTGTAGCTATTTATAAAGTTAAATAATGATCACCGCCCAATGGTCAGTAATACCGAATGAGGTATTACTCTCATGTTCCCTGTACTGTTTCATGTTCATAAAGGGAACAAAGCATGCAAAAAGTTTGCTTATAGAAGGTTTAGTTGCAGTGGAGCGCAGACAAACAATAAAAAGAAAATAGGGTTGTATAGCCTGCTGGAAATGTGGTGATGAGTGCTAGGACACCAGCAAGTACGGTCAGATAAGGGGAATCTTGTACCTGTGGCTAAGGTGTGCCTCATGGAGAAGGGAAAACAGGGCCAAGATTGGAGTTACTTAAAGGAAAACTCAATCTGGGAATAGAGTTCATTAAAAAAAAAATAGGACATTAAAACATTTGTTTTATTTTGTTTTTAACATTAAGAGAAAATTTAAAAAAGAAAAGTGAAGACTTTGTGATCAGCCAAGACTGCTCTTTTCTAACGTTT
This sequence comes from Peromyscus maniculatus bairdii, assembly GCF_049852395.1. NCBI lineage: Eukaryota > Metazoa > Chordata > Mammalia > Rodentia > Cricetidae > Peromyscus > Peromyscus maniculatus. The sequence continues at coordinate 28,584,701 of NC_134867.1, forward strand.
CACCTTGTTTCATTCTATGGGAGGTTTTTGCTGGTGCTTAATTCCTGCCTCTGGATCTTGGGTTGGCTTGTTTTCTGATCTAGCTAATGTGGCCATTACAGCATTGTCACAGTAATACCTTTGCAGCTATTTACACAGACCAAACACGGTTATACTCTTCAGCACTCCGATGTGTGTGTGTGTGTGTGTGTGTGTGTGTGTGTGTGTGTGTGTGTGTGTGTGTTTTAATCATACAACCTATTGTGTACCCTAATGACACCTCTGTTACAACCAATTAGACACCTGCAGTAGAATCACCCTGTGCCTTTAGTGCTGATTTCCTCTGTTCATTAAAGCAGTCAGGCCAAATCATCTTCCATTTAGTTAATGCAGGTTTTGACTGGGAGCACAAGGTTGCACGTGGGCTTTGCTCATTGGCTCAAACCTCATTTTGTAAGTTGTTTTTTTGTACATAAATATCTTCAGGCTTAACTTTTAATTACTTAATTAATCAATCCCACAAATATGCAATGAGCAAGGCATCATTAGATTTTGTGGGCATCCAGGATTGAGTTTGACTTGGAGTTCTTTACATGTGCTCTGAAGAGTTGCTCCCACCCTCCTTTTCAAATGTGTCTTAGGAGGCATATTGTGATTAGATTTCACATTAGTGTTTCCTAGTAATTATGTCTTAAAGCCCTTAAGTTCAAGTGAAACTTAGAGAAGTCACAGGTGATGCAAATAAATTATTGGTCATGAGTGAATCAATAGCATTCAAAGTAAATCTTGTAATATTTTCAGTAATTAGAAGTCATCCTTTAGGGAGTCTTTCCAAAACTGAAGAAGGAGCAATAATGTAAAACCATCTTTAGGACAGCTTACTTATTCTTTCATATGATGCAGTAACTGATGAGCTCTCACACCCTCACATGCAGGCACACACTTACACACACACTCACAAATTTGTAGTCCTTACACTAACTTCATTTTTGCTTTCCAGATTTTTTTCCCTCAAAAATCTGTGAATGGCGACTTGCACAGCAACATGTATATCAGTGATGCTCATCAGTACAGTGTCTTCCATTTACTTAAAATTGTGGTGGCGGGGGGAGGGGGGGGGCGTGCATGTTCATGTTCCATGTGTGTCTGTCGAGGTCAGAGGACAACTCGCAGGAGTCCATCTTCTCCTGCCACCCTGTGAGTCCCAGGGACTGAACTGAAGTTGGCAGGTTTCTCCGGCGGCCCCAGCTTCACTCTTTGAGCCATTTCTCATCTGTACCCTAATCCGTTTTGATGCTCAGGCCTTGATGGAGATTGGTAGAAGCAGAACAGATAGAAAATACCCCTTTGCTCTTGTAGTCCATTTGCTTGCCAGATACTCTCTAACTTCCCCAATGATGATCCAAAGAGGCCATGGAACTGTGAGTTTCTATATTTACTTCTTTTCCTGAAAAAAAACAAACTCATATGTGTCCCTGGGTTTAAAAATATTAATAAGGCTAGAAAAGATATGTTAATTGGAGTTCAAATAACTATTCAGTTCCTACTGTCCTGTTTTTATCTGTTGTGTTTTAAAGAGGGGCTGATAAATGTCAGTATCTACTATCTTATTTCAAAAAGAATTGTTGGACAAAAACTTTCTAGGAGGTGCAATTATTACTTGATGTGAAATAATTTAATACCTTGTATTAAACTGACCTCATTTCATATGGTTAAATATTTTAATGGAGGAACAAACATACCGAGATAAGCTTTATTTTAGCTTTTTAATGAATGTATTCTTTAACATTTTTGAGGTTTTCATGTCTTTAAGAAACTTTTATTGGATCATGAAATCCAAGTACCTCTTAAGAAACAGTTTATTTTATTATGCTATTACATTTGCTATACTATCTTTAAAAGCAGCCAGAACTTTTCTATTTCTGTTTTGTTGAGCTGGCCTCAATTTTATGAATGGCAATCTATATATCCCATAAAATGTAGGCCATGACCATAGTAATCAGTTCAGAGTCTAGTTTTAAAAAGAAAATAAAAGCACAGTGCAAATGACACTTGGGTTTCTCCTTTATGCATATGTGTCCTCTCTCCCACTGATCATCTTGATAGTAATGACTCACTTGAAGAAAAGAAAGACTGAGGAGTCTTTGCAAGGCAGAACTAGATTCCACGCCTACCAACAACTGATCTTAGAACATGTCCCCTCTAGAACACTATTCAGGGAACAGGGGTGTTGCTCAGAGATGGAGTGACTCCCAGGGTGTTTTAGGTCCCGGTTTTGATACCTTGTCCCCTGAAATTTTAATTATTTATTGGAATGATAACCTCAGAATATCACTTAGTTGGTAAGCATTTAGGAATTCCTAAGAGAGAGTGAAATTTTTAACAACAAAACAAAGAGAGCTAAGTAAAGACTTAGTTGACGAGATCAGCCGAGCACAGGTGTAAGCAAGAGAGACGATGAGTAAAGGGAGGCTGTGCTTTGTGGGACAATTTAAGACTGAATCAGGAAAGAAGTTCAATTTGGGGCCCAAGTCAGCTAGGGATGGTAAAGACAGAATAAAGAAATAGACGGAATACAAAACAGGAATATGGAATAAAGAAGACACAGAGAAGAACGAATAAAGCCCAAATTATTGGAAGGGTGTGGCTGGAACGTCACTATGAAGGCTGCGGCAGCCAAACTGCAGTCAGGGATTGATGGAAATAGTTTAACCATTAATTAATTAATTAATTAGTATTAGGATTCCCAAAAAGTAGCACACACATGTTGCACTGTAGAGAGCTAGGTATAGGAACTGTGATTCAGAATCACATATTTAAGATGTTGAAATCATAACTTTATTTGCTACATAAAAACATTACTTTTAAAAATTTTTTGTTATACTTTAATAGTTTTTTTAATTAAGTAATTTTTATTCATTTTAGGTACCAACCAAAGAGAGGGGGATCTTTGGTTGGTACCTAAAATGAATAAAAATTACTTAATTAAAAAAAGTATAACAAAGTTCATGTTAAAGAGTTAAAGAGAAAAAAGAATACACTACATTTTTGATATTTCCTGATGTGTAAAATACCATAGTAGGCTTGTTATGTGTGTACTTTTACTTAACCTATGCATCCCCTCTTCAGGGGGAGCCCTGATACCCAGTTTAGAAATAAGAAAACTAATAATGTGTTTGAGACAGATCACATTCTCTTCTGTGTCTGAGCACATATTCAACCTCGCTGTCTCTAGAATTAAGGTGGTTTTCACATCTATATCCTCTTATTTCCAAATCCTTTTACTCTTTTCAGTGAGATTCCTTAAATATGGTACTGTAATTAGGAAAAGGAATGAAAATAACACACTGAGCTAGCCTCACTCACTACCAATAATACCAGGTGTCTGAACTTCTGGACCTTCTATTCTGTTTTCACTTCCACTCTTAGTTTTTGGTATTTTATTGTTTCTGTTATTGTTGTTGATAATGGATTGTTTTTGTAGAATTACTGTGAACCATTAAATGGTAATTTTCTGGGCTGACATCAGAATTCACTGATGTATTTATAAAGTTATGTGTATGACAGGAACTAATGAAAAAAAGAGGTCATTAATTTGAAAGAGAATAAGGAGGGATATATGGGAGGTGTTGGGGGAGAAAATTAAAAATGATGTAATTATATTATCTCAAAAAATAAAAACATTCTCACATAACAGAATATTCTATTCAACTATATGTGTTCTTTATTAAACAACATAGCAGTTTATATAATTGCAAGGAATTCTCTCTCTCTCTCTCTCTCTCTCTCTCTCTCTCTCTCTCTCTCTCTCTCTCTCTCTCTCTCGTATCTTTGTCTCGATTTGTATACACATGTGGAGTCCAGAGGTCTAGTGTCTTCCTGTACCACTCTGTCTTATTGTTTTTAAGACAGGGTCATTTACTGAACCTAGAGCTCACCATTTTGAGCAGGACTAGCTGGACATTAAGCTCCAGAGATTTTTCTTTCTCTGTCCCACCTCTGTCTCAGCACCAAGATTAAAGGTGCACAATGCCCTGTTTGACTTCTATGTGGGTGGATCATAACTCAGTTTCTCGTAGTTACAGAGAAAATGTATGGGTTAATGCATTAACAACATGGATGGAGAATAGGATGCATGCGCATGTGAATACAAACTATTTCAGGCAACAGTGTATTGCTGTTGTTTATTCTCCAGCTGAGCACTATGATTTTCTGGTCAAATTACAATGTCACTTACTTAAGTGACAGGCAACCTGCAGTTTGTCCTTTTTGTATTAAAAATAGAAACCTAGAAAGATACAAGCTACCCTCAGGTTTTATCTTTAATAGGATCCTTTCTAGGTATGTACGATAATGTAGTTCATATACATGCTGTTCCCTTAGTCCAAGTATTTAAAAGAGATGGCTCCATTTACATCTCTAAATACTTGGAAGTATTTAGAGAAAAAGAGCATGTCAGTTTCATGAGAATATTTGTGAATTAACAAATAATCTGTAACCATATATTGCTGTTTATTACCACAATCATCTTATTTGTTAATTGCCAAATTCTGCACTATAAAACAACTTTTTGGAATTGTGTTTCTGTATTTTGCTTGCCTCTGAAAAATGAATGGAATATACCATTCCATATTTTCAGGGACATTGGGATGATTATCAGTGCATCACATTACTCCTGATTCTGAACCTATGTTCTTTCTTAGCTACTCCATTGCCTTTCAGAAGAACCTTATGGAGAGTCAATTACCAGGGAAATTTCTGTGTTACATGTCACTTTCATTCTTTCCCCCAAGGGCACAGCAATCACAAACAAATAAGAACCGTATTGGTAAGTTAGAGTACAAATGAAATAGATACCATGAGTACAGTGATCTCTAAGAGTTTATCAGTGCAGTGATAAAATGTCACCTAGAGTGACATGGAAATTGGTAGAATTAAAGCTGTTTCTGTAAACTTTCTCTTTTTCATACATAAAAGATCAACCATCAGTACATGTGGATAGAAGAGAAACTATTATAACTCTTTCTACACAAAGCCTGGTCAGCTAACAAAGACAGAAAAGAACAGTAGGGAAAATGGAAGTAAAAGTGTTCCCAAAGTTCTTAACTTAGGCCATTCATTATTATTGTTTAAATTATATTAATGCCATATTCGTATAAAATTATCAACAATAGCCAGTAGTCTGATTGCAGAAATTGATTAATTTCGTATTTGTTGAGAAACCAATGCATGGTAAGTGGAGCAAACAGAACACTTTTAGAAGCATGGGGTTGGCACACTTTGTTTAGAATGTTCTATACATGACCTCTTCATTAAAAGAGCTTAATATTTCCTCTCAGCAGGTATATATACTTTTTCAGGTATACACAGAAGAATGAAAAGTCAACTTGACAAAGTGGTATTGATCTGGATGAAACAAGATCAATGAATATTATACCTATTCAGTGACTGGGTTACTAGAAAAATAAAATTGAAATTATCTTAATACCAAATAAATAAAATGTTTTAAAATAAGTGTTCATACTTGTTTAGATATTAAAGTACATTTAAAGTTTTTTTATTGTGTATTCAAGAATATAAATTATTATTTCCACATGTTGTAAATTGTATCCATTTGCTTGTTTGGAGAAATTTTCTATTCTATACAAAACAACTGTTCATAGTTCAAGTAATAGACCTGAATATTGCATACTGAAGTTTAGTCTGTTTTTAATATAACTCATGAAACAACAGCACATTAATACATTTATGAATAAATTTCACTGCATGTACATTGTCCATGTCTGCATCTATAAATGTGTTTCCTCAATATTTCAAATGAAGTATTTCATTAACACCCTCAAGAAAAAAAAAACTTAAGTTTTTTGTTAGTCATGTTGTTAGTCCCAGGTTGAAACAGTGCATTTAGAGAATAAAAAATTGAAATAAAAATTTTAAATGGCATAGCTAGTTTTTTGACAGAAACATACAATTACAATTTACAATTTACTATTACAATTTACTACTTCATTTGAATGTGTTTACTGAACTCACTAATATTTAACACATCCCTTCTACTCATGGTGGTTCTCTGTGCTTAAATAAATGAAAATAATTTTGCCTATAATGGTGAATATTCAGGAATTTTGACAACATCATTGATTTCTGTGGGTGTAAGATATAAAGACAAGACACTAGCGCCTAAGGCTGTAGCCCTGATGAGCTTCCAGAAATACATCCTTCCTTAATCCAACTCGCATACCTTTGATATATGGGTACCAGATAATGTTGCTATGATTGATTGATAAATAAAATGCTGATTGGCCAGTAGCCAGGCGGAAAGGGTAGTGTAGGCAGGACACGGAGAGAAGAGAATGCTGGGTGGAAGAAGGCTGAGTCAGGAGATGCTGCCAGCCGCCGCCATGGGGAGCAGGACGTAAAGTACCGGTAAGTTATGAGCCACGTGGCAACTTATAGATTAATAGAAATGGGTTAATTTAAGATATAAGAACTAGATAGCAAGAAGCCTGAGCCATTAGGCCAAACAGTTTAAATAATATAAGCGTCTGTGTGTTTATTTGAGTCTGAGTGGCTGCCGGGCCAGACTGGAGATAACTCCAGCTACAAGATAACGTCTGCGTGTAGACAATGTGGTGCTGGTAAACACCAGTTCAGGTTACAGAGCCTAGAGAATGTACCTAAACAATCAGTTGGAAAAATCGGAGCCAAAGTTAAACACCACAGTTGGCTTCTGAACAAGAAACTGAGCTGCTTTTTTTTTTTTTTTTTAGCTCTGTGGGCATCTTTCCTAACTGAGCAAACCACTGAATGAAATAGAGACAATGGCTTTGAGAGACACAGGAAGAGAATGGGAAGGAAGTATGTGAAAAGTTGGTACCCGGGCCTTGTCCACAGGATGTGGGTCTTTCTCTCCAGAGTCAAAATTGATTTTCCATTACTTAGAACTCTTTATCTCATGTAGGCAGCAGGAGGTCTGTCTTTTTTTATATGATATAAAAATAAATCCCAAGTGAAGCATTCTCTGATAAAGTTGTTGTCTCTTGTTAGTGGAAAAAATGTTTTCTGGGTTAATTCTTGCTCTTTATGTTTTTCCCATACAATAATAAGCAAAACAAGATAGAAATCTAGCCAAAACTAGAAATTAGCTCTTCTTATAGCTTTTAGCATACTGGCCCTAACAACATGTGAGTATGATAACAATTTAGTTGGTAAAAGACACAATGATGGAAAGACAGCACATTCTACTTTACATAATAGTTTTTTAAATATGAATGAGTTATTTTCTGTCCAAATGATAAAAAAAACAGTGGTTCATTTAAAACTCTCCACCATGGTATAATGGTATAGGAAGAATAAAACAGAATTTCTATGTTCTTACTTTATTATTGCTAAGGTATAAAATTTATAAAAATCCTAGTGAAAAATAGAGATTTAGAAAAATAACTACACACATTACAGTTACTCTGAAGTTAAAAATGTTAAGGACTTAAAGATCTATTACTCCAAAGCTGGGAGCTTTTAAAAGTGGGAAAAATGATTTATTGGATTGATAAACAATAAACAATAAGTGATTTAAGAATACTTACTAAATTCCATATCACCCTGCATAAAACAACATAGTACCAATAAAGGTATCAACTGTCCACATTTGAGACTGGTTACCAAAGAGGAACATTCTGGCGTAAATTTTAAGGAAGGTAATGTATCTGGAATGTGTACTGTGCAGGGGGAAAAAAACAATAGTGTGTGCACAGGTGTAAGAGCAGGACCCAGTTATGTAATGTGAATGAGATCAGTATGAGAAGTTGTGGTGGAGGAGCAATTTTGAGAAGTTAGAAATACAAAAGGCATGTGAGACAAGCAGGAAGGGACAATGGTAAGTTAACAGTGAAGTCCATGTGAATATCAGAAGCAGGTTATAGCTAATATTAGAGGCAAAAAGGAGCCTTCAACAAACTTAACTAAATAAGTGCATGGGTCAAATATAGCTTGCTGATATTTTACAAATTCTCAAATGTTCCAGAGACACTGCAGAATCCAGGGGACTGCTTCTTCCTGCCAATCAGGAAAGGTGAATGCCTCCAGCCCTTCTGCAAAGTTACTACTGGGATATTAAGAAGCCTAAGAGAAGCATAAAGAGATTCAACTCAGGGACATTTCTAGAGCAAAGATAGCAGGCCCTAAAAATGGGGTTTTTGTTGTTGCTCTGTCAGAATCAGGGAAAAGAGAAGAAATGAAAAAAAAATAAATCCATACTTCTTGTAAAGTATGGGGGGACCAGGAGAAAACTATAATAGACTTATGATTCTCCCAATTAAAGAGATTAAATGGAATATATCTGATAGAAGGCATAGTCCCAACATTGTGCATGGGTCAAACAAATATGCAGACTGGTACCTCTTTCATACCTGCATGCTGAGACAGTGAAATTGGTGATAGTATGAGTGGTGGACTTATCTTCTAACTTGTAATGATAATATGTTACTAACACCATAGCCAGAAGGATGCATTTCCAGGGCCAGTCATCTGGTCTTAACATGCAGAGGCCAGAGGTGTCTTCCTCTATTGATGCCCATCTTATTCCCTTGAGACAGTGTTCTTGCTAAACCAGAAATGTACAGTTTGGGCTAGGCGGGCTGACTAATGAGCTCCCCAAATCTGCCTGGGTCTGTCCCCAGTTGCTGGAGTTACAGGCACACTTGGCTTATCCCTGGATTCTTTGTGGGTGCTGGAGAATTGAACTCAGGTTCTCCTGCTTACACAGCATTCACTTGCACACTGAGCAATCTCCTGAGCTCCTGGTCAGAGTAGTGCCTTTTCTTGCCTCAGTTATTACAAAAAGAGGCTTGAACATGTTAGGCTATGCTTGAATTAAGTAATGAACTACTTAATTTCTGTGTAAGCCAGAGACCTGAAAACTCAGACTGTATTACACTTCCCTTTACAAAATAGGAAATCAGTACCAAACCCTAAGCTATCCATTGTATAACCCATACTGTAATGTAATTAGAACAAACTGGCAAATCAATACAATGCCTTGTATTTACAAAATTACTCAATGTATGGTCAATATGATTCCTTGTAGAATGAGTATAAGCTACTGTGGCAACTTAGTGTTTAGTTTCTTTTTTTTTAATGTAACTTGATTATTTTTTGTGTGTATGCTTACATTGGCAAAAATCCCATATAACATTGCAGAATATCAGAACAAAAATAGAATTTTCCTTTTTTTCACTATGATCTTATTGGAAACCTGGTTCCAAACAACTTCTCTGCAACATGGGAAGTGTTTCACGGTGTACCCTTAAGCATGGGTGCATTTTTTTCTTTGGAACATGTCTAAGCAGTAAACATGTCTGAGGGCATATCATCAATATAGAGTATGTTCCTGACTTTAATCTCATATGCTTTCTTATAGTGAGGTCAAAATAAAGTTTGCATTCAACTGTTCTGTGAACAAATTAAGATAAAATAGTTCATTTATGTGTAAGGTTAGATAAAGTTGAACATATATAACAAGTCATGCACTATATACAATACATAAGTCTGTGAACATGTAAGAAGGCAGATAAGTAAACAACATGATAAATGTTATGGTTGAAGTCCACAGAGAGGTACTGGGGCACTTAAGAGATGTTGAAACTTAGTGTGGGTATACAAGAAGCTGTGGTTTGAAAGTTCTCCCCAAACCTCAAATTAAAATTTAATTATCATCATGATGGTATTAAAAAGTGGGACTTTAAAGAGGTAATAAAGTCATGGGTCACCTTCTTTATGAAGAGAATAGATAGATCACTGTTGTAGGATTAGTAATAAAACAGGAAGGTCTCCCTTCCTCTTAACCTCTCTTAGCATTCTCATGATGTGATACAATGTTTGGCCGGGTAACAACACAGATAGAAAGCCCTCACCAGAATCCCACTCCATGTTCATACATTTTCCAACCTCCCTTATCATGAGCCAAGTAAATCTGCATTCTTTATGAATCACTCAGCCATAGATAATCTGTTATTTTAAAAGAAAAGAATCAGATTAAGACGGCAAAGCAGGTTGGCTGTTGGCACACCAAGACATGCCTATTCCTAAGTTGGCTCAAGCATGGTCAGTTGAAGGTACATGGGTGGGAGAGTTGGAATGGCTTAGGAAGAAAAGAGTAATGTACTCCAAACCTCCCAGTTCATTAAATATCACTGCAGTTAATTTGATACAGTAAACATCTAGCACATAAGGAAGTGAGTGGCAAATGTTGGAGTTGGAGGGTTCAGCAGCCAGCAGATCAAATGCTTTGTCTCTCATGCAAATAAGTTTAAACTTTTCCCAAAGGGTGCTTGGTGATATGATTAGCTTCATAGGGGGAAATTATCAGTAGCAATGAGAGATTCACTTGCAGGGAAGAAAGACTGGGGGATCAGGATCCATTAAGAAGCTATTAAAGAAACCACAGAGATGTTGAAAACATCAACAAAGATGGTGTTGCTTGAACAGAGAAAGTTCTGCTCAGCAGCTTGATAAGACATGAGAATCAAAAGAAATCTAGCTGTTTGTGCCAAAGAAATTGTGAAGTTCTTCATTACACTTCAGCACTATTTATTCATGCTCTCTTATTTATGCTGATAGGCATAGTTCTGTTTTTATTCCAAAGTAGGTCGAATATTGCTGAGCAGTCTTTTATTTCCTTAAGTAAACATTCACAAGAAGGTTTAAATTTTGTACTAATGTGTTCGGTATTTGTTTATCCACAGATATGTTTTAAATAATTACCCTTAGGTTATTTGGGACCATCGTAAATTCTACCATCCTTTAGTAGCTTCAATAGCTGAGATTACCACATATAGAGAACTATTATCAAGTCCTCAGTGCAGGGATATCCAAAACTAGCACCTAGAGTAATAGGAATTTCTATGATTTTGAAGGATTAATAACACAAGTGCACCTCTAAACCAAATTCCTTAAGAGGGAATTGTTTTTGAAACCCTTTTAACTGTGTGTGCTACTTAATGAGGTAAAGGGATGAAGTAATCTTTCTGTGCTGAAACTAGCAGTAAAACTCGTCAGAAAGGACAAGGAAGATTTCAGTGCAATTAAAAGATATCATGCAAGATAAAGTAACATTGTAGACTCTGAGCTTTACAGCCAGAAGGAACCCTGAAATCCAGTTTTCATATAGAAACCTTACACAGGTGATAAAACTTCTCCAAACTTAGAGGTCAAAAAACTCAGAAAATGGATGCTTCTTATGCTCAAGAATGTGGTTTGGAGTGTATTTCACTTTGAAATTATACTTTTATTCAATTCAACTTAAGTAATTGGTAATAACCATGGTAATCAACAATTACATGCTCCTTTGGGGTAAATAGATCTTCTTTTCATCTTAGTACTAACATTAATGCTAGTATTATCTTCTGCCTTAATATCTTGTGTTTATTTATATGAAATGGAAACCTAACTCAAACCAAGATGATCAGTTAAATGAACTAGGGGAAGAAGAACTAGAGAATTCCTATCCTAAACTGTGTAGGGGACACCAACAGTGAATCACACAATACCATCACAGCATCACTTCTCTTCACCTCTAATTTGGCCCGACTATGAGGACACTTTTCCTTCTGTCCACCACTCAGCAGGTCAGAAAGTATAAACCAGATTCCTTTTCTGAGCACTCAGAGTAAACACTTGTATTTAGTCTCACTGGGGTAACTAGAGTTCTATTTAGTTTCTCTTTAGAGCTCTATTCAATCCAGCCTTCATAGTGATGCTATCTATATTTAAATGCAACTACCATATTTATAGGGGAGGGAAACAAAGACTTGCCAAACTAGATCCATATTCACAGCTAATTGACAGCCTATACCACTTGCATTGACATTCAGGAGAAGCAGTGGTATTCTTGTCCAAGTGATGGCCCAGCAAGAAGAGTAGATGATCTCCACAGTATGAGTTTGTAGTTCTCCTGCTTTCTCGTTATCTTTACAAATATTATGGTGCAATTTAAAAATTTCACACCATAATAACAGAGACAGGAGTTCCTGTATCAACTGGTAAGTATATAGCATTTGAAGGTAATTAGGTCATAAGTATAATGATTCGATTATCATCCTTAAGAGTAGGATTGGTGCCTTTATAAGTCTCTCCTCTCATTCATTCCTTCGTCTGTGTTTGTGTGTGTGTGTGTGTGTGTGTGTGTGAGAGAGAGAGAGAGAGAGAGAGAGAGAGAGAGAGAGAGAGAGAGAGAGAGAGAATAGCAGCGAGTTGGTTTACATAATTACAGAGGTCAAAATGTCTCTTCAACTATCTTCCCATGAATATCAATGAGATGATACAGTCCTAGTTTGAAGATCCAAAAAACAGAGGATCTGATTTCATAACTTTGAGTTCAAGGCTGGTGGTTGAGAATGGGGAAGAACGAAGTTAATGGTGTCAGTATTAGAGTCCAAAGCAACAAGAGGACAGGTTTTGTCCTCAAGTCCGAGGACAGGTAAGAATTTACTTTGTATATCCAAAGGAAAGACTGGAATTTTTTTCATTTTTTTGTTCTTTCTGGCCTTCAGTGGATCAGATGATACTACCCGGAGCAGTGTATAGATGCACATTATGATTTTATGTACTTAACTCTTTGATGTCAGTTGATGAAATCCAAAGTAATTAATAATAAATAAAAGCTTACTATTTTATTTTGGTCATGTTTTTCTAAGTACCTGACAACAGATGAGTAGACAAAGCATAGTATACACATGGAATACTGTGGAGTGTAGCTGAAGTTTTCCTGGTCCCACCCAGCTCCCGCAGCCCCACAGTCCCACAGCCACTCAGACCTAAATGAACACATAGAGGCTTATATTAATTATGAACTGTATTAGGCTCAGGCTTCTCACTAGCTAGCTTGTACATCTTAAATTAACCCATTTCTATACTTTGCCACATGGCTCGGAGCTTACTGGGTATCTTTACATCTTGCTTCTCATGGTGGTGGCTGGCAGCGTCTCCTCTGCTCTGTCTCTCTTCTTCATCTCTCTCTAGTTAGAATGTCCCACCTAACCTTATTCTGCCCCACCATTGGCCAAACAGCTTTATTTATCAACCAATCAGAACAACACATAATCACAGCATACAAAGCGACATCATCCATCATTTCCCCTTTTCTTTCTATTCAAAAAGAAGGTTTTTAACTTCATTATAGTAAAATTACATATAATAAAACAGTTAACAAGCAAGAATTATAGTTATAATATCTAATCTATTTGTATTTGGCAAAATTAAAGAAGATAGCTTATTTATACTATATTTGTGAGTCTAAGGTTTCATATCTACCATATCTCTTACCAAGAGATAATTGATAAGCAATTTGGTTACCAAGGAAAATCATAATTATAACTATCTAGTCTTCAACTATATCAAAGACCTCAGAAGGATATAATATTACCTAAGTAATCGGGAAGAGCATTGTAAGTAACTTCCAAAAATTTAGAATGACAGAGACAGCTGGCTACTTGGACAGTTACCCAAAATTCTTCTGCATTGTTGGGGCATCCATTCTTCATCCTACAGGCCTAGAGTCTCTCAGTCGCTTCTCTCTGTGTCCTGTAGAATGTTTGGCAGTTTCTTCTGTGAAGAAGGAACCTGAAGGACCTTGCAAAGTTCTGTGGTCATCTTCCTCTGGGTCTTGCATGTCCAGTTTATACAACCTATGATCAATCAGTTGACACAAGGGCACTTTTTTTGCCCAGTGACTAGCTTTTGCCACAAAGAAAGCAAATTCCATAATGAATTGTTTTCAATGCCCATTATCTTCTCTGAAGTAGATTGGTGTTGCCAGGAGCAGACATGTCTCAATGTCTGGAAAGTCAAAGTTTGTAGCTAGAGTTTTCCTGCCTTGCCCACAGTTAGGACAAATCTCTGTCACCCGCCAGTCCCACAGCTGTTCAGACCCAACCAAGTAAACACAGAGACTTATATTGCTTGCAAACTGTACGGCCATGGCAGGCTTCTTGCTAACTGTTCTTATAGCTTAAATTAATCCATTTCCATAAATCTATACCTTGCCATGTGGCTTGTGGCTTACCGGTGTCTTCACATGCGGCTTGTTATGGTGGTGGCTAGCAGTTTCTCTGACTCAGCCTTCCACTTCCCAGAATTCTCCTCCTTGTCCCGCCTATACTTCCTCCTGCCCAGCCACTGGCCAATCAGTGTTTTATTTATTGACCAATCAGAGCAACAGATTTGACATACAGACCATCCCACAGCAAAAGTTCTTAAAATATTTTAAATGCCATATTCTGTAGGTCTTTGAAGTGTTTGAAGATTACCTACCTAATTGAATTATATCTATGTATACCTAGAAAATGTAACATGACTGCAAGTTTGACTATCATAGAAAACTAATTATTAATCTGTATTTTTAACTATCCATTACAATTTAAATGAGCTGCACAAACATAATACCTTAAACAAGAGTAGAAATATACATACAGTATAACAAAATTAACTTTAAATTTGTATCAATAAACTAAATAAATAAACTAAAATCTATACCAATGTAAGACATTTTAAACAAGTTGCTCTTTAAAAGTAGGTTCAACAATCCACCCTTTTATCCTATCATATCTATATCCTATATTTCTATATCATAAACTTCCTTTCATTTTTTAGAAAGAGATTGACTATGACCAATGAAAATTTGTAACCAGAAACCTAAACACAAACATCCATAATCCATTTGTGGGCATAATCCATTTGTGGGCATAATCCATTTGTGGCTACTTCCTGCTGATAGAGGGTGCTGGTAATCTTATGGGGACACAAAGAAAATTTTAGGATTATGGTCAAGTCCTGACTGAAGTAGTCTGTGAGGCTGTATTCTCTGAGTCAGTTGGCTTGAAGTTGATTTTGGATGTTGGATGATCTGGGCCATGGTGTCACTGGAGACCTTTCAGGGGGTCTTGGCTGGTCAAACCATATTTGCCTGGAAGCAATCCACAGGTTCTCATCTTCTGTGGAAACAAAAGCAGGACCTCTTTTCTAAAGCAATGTATCCTTAGACATAGATTTTGAAATCAAGATATCTTTAAAATATACATATTGATTTAACTCTGCAGCTTTTACAATCAAATGTCTCTCTACAGTTAAAAATCCCACAGACAACATAATCCAGACTCTCTGTGTGATTTCCATCTTTATGTGGCTTGTTTTTTTATATTACTTTTACTGTCTCTTTAAAGACTTTATTTTTAAAACGACTTCCTTATTTAACTGTCTATTCCCCTTTTCCTCTTTCTTTCAAGCCTACGTATATTTTTGCACACATTGTAAATGGTTTCAAGTCTTATTCCATCTGAATCTGCCTTACTGTGAAGCTATAATCCTTCTCTGACCAGGAGAAATTTTAAACTACTAAACAGCATGGCTAGTACAAAAAGCAGCAGCATTGGCTGCTGACTCCACTCACCTCAGCTTCCCAATATGGCAGAACTATGTTTCCTACTAGCTCTGGGGGGAACCATGCTCACCGCCGACTCTGGGAAGCAGTGGGTCACTGCTTCCTTCAAAGCAGCATGCAGCCCAGAAACCTCTTTTTTTTTCTTTTTTCTTTTCTTTTTTCTTTTTCTTTTTTTTTCTTTTTTGGTATTACCAAAGGCTAAATCCACCACACAGCATACTACGTGGCTTGGAGACACCTCTGTGTATGGCGGCAGGAATCCATCATGCTGCAGGTCAAGCCCACATGCCGCTGCAAATCCACCATACTCTAACTCACAGCTTGCCTGAGAGATGCAACTAGGAAGCTGTTTTTAGCTCTGTTTTAGAATCTTTTTTTTTTTTTTTTTTTTTAAGATTTCTCATGTTCTAGGTGGAAACTCTTGCCCCATGTTTTGGTTCCATTAGTGGATCCTTAAGTAGAAGGCAACAATTTCATATCTGATAACACAAGTGCAACCAGAGGATATTGTACTAAATGAAATAAGGTGGGAACAGACAGACAAGTTCTGCAGGACTTCATTTTTATGGACTCTAAAGAGTAATTACAATAGAAAATGAGAGTTAAAAAAAAATGGAAACCAGAAGCCTGTAGAGCAGTGGTTCTCAATCTTCCTAATGCTGTGACCCTTTAATACAGTTCCTCATGTTGTGGTGACCCCCAACCATAAAGTAATTTCATTGCTACTTCATAACTGTAATTTTGCTACCCTTACTAATTGTAATGTAAATGTCTGATATACACGATATCTAAACCACAGGTTGAGAACCACTGCTGTAGAGGATGAGCAAAGAAGTATAGGGAAAGTAAAGCCCGTGATCTACAGGCAGGAAGTTTCACTTAGACTATGAGAAGAAGTTCTTGTCATCCACTACAATGCATCAGGACTGTAGCTTATAATGACAAATGGTATGTTTCAAAATTGATAATAAAAGAACCTGCTCATTCTTACCACTAAAATTTTTTGTTGATAAGGCAATATACATTTTATCTATTTGATTGACTCCTTCTATAGTAAATGCATAAAGCAAACATCATATTACCCCTATAAATGTAACCATCTGCTCTTCATGAAGTAAAATAAAAGAGCATTTTTTAAAAAAAAATTACCATTGCCTGCCCAGCAATGAAATTATGGCTCCATTTGACTGAAAATACACTAGACTTTACTATATATCAAACCACTTACCATTTCCTTGAGTTAAGATAAAAATGTGATAGAGCTGATGATAAATATTAAAAACAGCAATGACAGAATACTTTTTAGACAAGGAGATAGAAATTCAGATCCATGAAGATCAATTGAAACTTAATAGGATAAACCCAAGGAGACCCATGTCAAAACATATTACACTTAGACAGTGATATGTTATGCGTTATGCTATTGTTATAAGTCAGGGAGAGCAGAAGCCAGTAACTGGCTATGTCACAGGAGAAGTTGGTGTGAAAACAATGTAACCTCGTTCCTTCTGCCCCAACAGAAGCAGAGAGCCATATTTTATGCCCCCTCTTATTCTTCCCTACATTAAGGTGAATCCTGGAGGTCTTGTGGATACTTTTAATCTAATGGTTTATTTTGAAGCTGGGTCATGGACGTCGAATGTTTCCAGGTTAAAAGTCAGCTCTTTGGCTGGCTTTTTTGAGCCCATTACCTATGGTGGGACACCTTGCACAGCCTTGATTCACAGGGAGGGGCTTGGATCTGCCTCAACTGAATGTACCAGGCTTTGCTGACTCCCCATGGGAGGCCTTACCTTTTCAGAGGATGGAATGGGGTGTGGGTTGGGGGGAAGCCTGGGGTGGTCAGGAGGAAAGAAGAGAGGGGGATCTGTGGTTGGTGCATAAAATGAATAAAAAAAAAATTCTTAATAAGGAAAAGAAGTCAGCTCTTTGGTCCCAATGGTCTTAGACACAGAAGTCCAGAGCCCCGGAATCTCCAAGGATGGGTGCTTTCTGTGCCTGTTCCACAGGTGAAGAGTTGAAAGAAGTGTGACTCCACACACAGAAATTACTACTGGAGAAAGTCTGCACATTAAGATTTACTGCTGGAGAAGGCCAGGGAACACTTTGTGAGTTATACCTGCTCATCCATTAGACAAGAAATAAAAGTCTCAAACTCTCCGGGCAGAGAACACATCTGAGGAGGAGATCTCACTGGAGCAAACAAGAAAGGACAGTGCAAGGGGGCCTTCCATGTCTTTTTTTTTTTTTAATGCCGAATGCCGTTTATTGAAGGAGGGAGGAGGTCTTAAATATAGACTTACAGCACAATGGGAGAACCCCGGAGGGCAGAAGTTCACTACCCACTACCGATGTTTTACAATCTTGCATCTAAGTTGTTAATGCCCATAATGCAGGATACACAGACAAGGAACTTCCCTTAAGCATTCAGGAGGGTGGAACCTGGGAGGGAATTAGCATAGGGAGGATATCAAGGTCAGAAAGCACTGGCAACAGTTACCCAAAACGGGTGGCGGGGGGGAGGACCCTACAGGTCCCCCATGTCTTCCAATGAGAGAATAGAAGACTTTATATCTCAAGTAAAATGGAGAAGAGATGCAAGGAGTTCCCACTGAGAGAAACCCCAAGTCTCTTCTCATGGAGAGAAGACAGGGCTACAATCACTGGGGAAGAAGCCACAAATTGCTCCCAACCAAGCAGGAAGTCTTACACTCTCCTTATAGGGGGAGCTTTCTAGTCTAGAGTTCCCACTGAAGTAAACCAGGGAGGAAGGAAGAGAAAGTGCCCACCTTCTGCTTTAACTACTGTGAGGTTATGGTCTTTTCCTAGAAACATGGGATTTCAGACAGTTATCTTAGAGGCAAGATGTGCAGAAGGCATGGGAAAAAATTAGCCCTCTCCTTGTCTCTGGCAAAGGCCTCCAGTCCCTTCCTACAGGGAGATTATGGGACTGGAATTAGCATTAGAAGGCAAGAAATGAGGCACAGGGGGTTATCTCCCTTGGATAGATTCAGGAAGCTGTTTGGTGACTTGTTTGTTAGAGAACAGCACCACAAACAGCTAATGGAAAAACACATGGCCAACCATAGGGCCTACACAGGTCTACACCAGGTCCTCCGCACATATACTATAGTTTTCAGTTTAGTACTTTTATGGGTCTCCTGGATGTGTGAACCAGTGGGACTCTGACCCTTGTGCCTTCTCTTGAGACTCTTTTCCTTCTATTGGTTGGTCTTGAACAACTTCAATGTGATGGTTTTTGTTCTAGCTTATTATATTGAATTTTGTTGTTTGTTTGTTTTTTTTTTAAAATAAAAACACTCTTGAGACAAAAAGAAAGAAAAGACACATAGCCAAACCCACACCAAAATATTATAAGGTGGTACTGTGGGGCTGTAGCTCATAGGATTGCTAATGAACTTAAAACTCTTCTTTGTTCTTTGTGATGAGGAAATCCTCTGAGGTCAGTGAAATAGCTGCTCCTTCTAATAACAGGACTGAATCTAACAGGGCCAGTTGTCTTGTTTGTTTGTTTGTTTGTTTGTTTGTTTGTTTGTTTGTTTCTTCCAGGAGCCAGTTTGCTAAGACCTCTGCCCCATATTACCCCACCATTCTATGTTGACTCATGTCTGGCTTCAATCAGACTCTCAGGAAGTACATCCAGTCTGGTAGCCAATCAGGATCCGACCTGGACACAAGCAGGAACTGTTCTTGCTATTTTTATTCAGACAGATCCCTGATACAGCAAATAGACCCCTGACACTGCAAAAACAGCTGCTGACCAGATGTCATGTGTCAATCATAAAATAATTCCTGTATCAGTAATGGTCTATACCCAATCACTTCAAAGTACACTTAACCACACCTGGAATTCCCCTAATCCAGCTTTAAAGGAGCCTTTGAGGTTCTCTCAGGATCACCATTTGCCACTTTGTTGGATGGTTTGTCCCCAGCATGCTTGAATTTTTTATTAAACATTCTAGTTGTTTGCATACGTGACTGTGGTCTTTTATGGGACCTCTCACAGACCCTAACAGTCATTCCTTGCCATTTCTCAAATTTGGTGATTTAAGAGACATTCTCTCTGCACCCCCAAACATTTATCATCATGGACTGCAACAATCAGGCGCTGCGAGTATCTATAAATTCCTTACCTCTCAGAAACATACTTAGGTTTGGGGGCCCCTTCATGGCTATATGGTGCTATGATCAGGATGGAGTTAGTGTGTGAGCATCTTTGCTTTTCTTGGCTGTTTTAATGTGACTGTCTCCTCCATTGTGCAGTGAGCTGGCATCTTTAATCTGTGCATTCTAGCTCTCTACTGGAGAGAACTGCTCTGTGCAGTGTGTCTGTAGGAGAAGGGGTGGTCAGAAACCTCTTACTCCACTCTAAGTCTGGTCACCCCAGAATATGTCAACTGAAAGGCTCCTGTTTATTGATTAATTGCTGATCCTTTGGGGTTGTATGTGTATGATGTTGGTCTTTTTCTGCTTCTAAAAGTCTGTGTGACACCAATTGGTAGATACCCCAGAATCTTTGTAAGAGGATTTACTAGGATCTAAGTAGAGAGTAAAGGAGGTACTTAGCTCAGCATGAGTATTTCTTTATGTCCCACTCTGTTTTGAGTGCTTGGAAAAAATACAGACTGGCTATTTAAACAATATATATTTGTTTCTCACATTTCTGGAGCTGTGAGTTACAAGGTTACGGTATAGGCATAATTGATATCAGGGGAAGACACTCTTATTTGTGTATAAGCTGCCATCTTCTATGGGAGGGATAAGGAAATGGTAGCTCTTACAAAGTTATTAATTCCCCTTATGGCATAAAGACCTTCCAAAGATCTCTATTTTCAAGTCTGTAGTATTGAGGGTTAGGCTTCTGACATGAATTGGAGGTAGGGTGCCCAAGCATTTCACTCAGTGATATAATCATAATCACCTTATATGAGGAAGTGTCTGTCAGGGCTTCTGTGCTGCGTGAATGTTTTATTTTCTTTTGCTTTTCCCTATAGACTGGTTACTTTGAAATCATCCCAGTGTTTCATGGGGATCAATATTACTTATTAAATGCTTGTGATTTGAAAACTTGGTAGATATGTTTGAGAATCACAGACAGCCGGATTGTGTTTCAGGGTGCCATAATGTTTTGACCAAGGAAGTCAGCTTTGGGACATGTACAAACATGCTCATATTTGATCAAACATGAGTTCTTTATGAAAAGTTTCTGCACCCCAATATTAAGCCTCTCCCCTGATGCAGCAATCCAAATCAGACCGAATCAAACCAAATAAAGGTTTAATGCGTCAGGTGCTCCTGGATGATTTTCCGGCCACCAGAGAGGAGACGATGGGGAAAGAGACTGAAAAACCACACGTCTGTTTTCTGGGGAGCAATTTAAATGCCCTGTGGGAGGGGTCTTGAGCATCTGTGGGGGAGAGACATGTTTGGTGGGCTTTTTGAGATGAGACAGGCTTTCAGGAGAGAGAGAGATGAGGGAGGAGGTTGAGGTGGAGCTTCCACCTCAGCACTTTGTAGCTCCCCTGGACTGGTCCCACCAAACTTCTCCCTTAAGAGCTAACTCCCTCCTGAAACATTTCCTTTCAAAACCCATACTGACATCTAGCCTGTACTGCTCTTGAAAACATTACCATAACTGTTGGCAATACTTACTCTGAGGTTTTACTGATACCAAGTACTAGTTTCCAGTTTGGTTTTAAGCTGAGGATAAGGGCCATATTCAATCAATTCTTTATCTAGGACAACAATATTGCTGCTACAAGAGCCTCTGAGAAAAGCAGGTAGGTTGGTCCACTACATGAGTCACGGTGAAATTCTAGGTTTATATTGAAATTGCCTTGTTTATTTTTAGTTCAGCAGCCAAATCAGTAGTTTTCTTTTTCAACCATACAACCGACTTTTAAAACATGGCATTTATGCTACAGAGTGTCTCTTTGACATAGAATCACCATCATTTATTGGGATGAAAAGTAAACATAGTCAATGACTTTTTTTTTTTTTTAAATTAGAAAGTGGTTGAGATTGTAGCACAGAAATCACCAGGCTGCCCTTAAGAAATGCTCGGTTTTTGCTGTTTGATCTCCCAACACCAATGCTCATTACACTTCCTGTCACTTCCATGTGTCTACTGAACACTGAGGAGTACAATGATAACACCAGTGACCTGAAATAATTGACATGTGAGTCTGCTTCTGATGAAAGTTCAAGACTTTTTTTTTTTTAAAGAGATGCCTGGAATTTATCTTGCTACACTGACAGAAGCCTCTGTGTTTCTTCCTGTGACTTAGTAAAGAAGGAGAGGGAGAAGATCAGGGAGATGGGCTTGTGAACTCTCTCCCTTTCCCCTCCCTCCCACCCTCTGGCAAAGAACAGCAGTTCGGACTTGAAGAAATGACTCATTATTTTACTTTGCTCATGGGGGCGGAGGATGCTGAGGCCAAACTGCTGATGGGCCACTGGTGAGGGCAGGGCAGGGAGCAGGTTTGGACAGATGGTCCAGTGCAGGGGGAGTGGTGAGAGAGCAATGTGAGCTTTGTAAACGGAAGAGGGCTACTAAACTGGAAACCACTCAATAAACTATTCCAACTCCCTAGCTATGCCCATTGAACTTGAGAAGCACTCAGGAACAAGCAAAATGGGAAAGACTTATAAAAATGAACACATGAATGTCCTCTCTGCCGAGTCTTCTAAATATTTTCTGCCCTGAAGCTCTTTGCCACTGTGTCTTTACTGTGTGTGATTTATTTATTTGTTAGTACCTTCTGCAGGCCAGCCCTGGGCAAAACTCCTAAAGTAGAAACCACAGTCATCAATGTCCTCCCTGCGTCCCCTCTGAGAGCTCACATTAACTTTCCTCAGTGACCTCCTGAAACCCACTGGATACCCAAGTCCTGTATCTGAAGTCCCCGTAGGTGCCCACCTCCATGGTTAACTTCTGACTCCCTCCAAGCATGTCAGCCCAATTCTTTTTGAATCTGCCTGGATTAGTTAGGACTCCCCCACTTGCTAACAGAAAAATACATGAGCTAGCTAACCCAAAAGGAAAATTTATCACAAGGTTGCAGGCTATCTCATGTACTTCAAGGGCTCGGAGCTACTTGGCTTCAAATGCAGACTGGAATGGCAGATGATCAGATTCTCTGCCGGCCTTTTTTTTTTTTTCTGCTTCTCACAGGACATTTGGTTTGTTTTTTTTATTTTTCCCTTCACTATATCTATGAAATGTTGTCTTCCATAGAATGCATTTGGCAAAAAAAAGGCAAAATAAATGCAAAACAAAAGTTAATATCATTAACGTCATGATATATGTTCCACAGCCAACAATCCAGAGTAAGATTTGTTTACCTGCATCTTCAGCTATAGGAGAAAAGACTGCCTTTGACCAGTTTCAATGGTATGGTTAACCCCGCCCCAATCACACAAGGAAGCTGCCACCCTATGACCACAGGAAGCCCGTGGGAGAGCAGCTTACAAAGGTAGAAATCCAGTAGGATTCACTTCTACCTTTGCTGACAAAGAGGCCCTGCTGTTCCACCCAGGTAGAGCTCCCTGGGCTGTCTGCTGTTTCAGCTTGTCTACACACCAGGCCTGAGAAGGAACACCGGGAAACTGTTGCTATTGAGAGTCAGAGCCGGAAGGGGAGCAAAGTTGCCTTCTTCAAATAATATAGCAAGTTGCTGGAGAGTTCAGCTGACGCCCTTGAAATTCTCATGGTCTACATGTGATAAAAGACGTAGTAGACAACACACCTCCTTTTGTTCAATAAGTTTAGATTTTTTTCCAGCCACTCTGTGATCTGTTTTATAAATATTTTATATATTTAATAGTATATATTTTCATGTTCCTAAGTGTAGTGATTTCACATACACACACACACACACACACACACACACACACACAAAATACCCACATACACACATTAGTGTTTGTATATGTCTCTCTCCATGGGTGTTAAAATATATTTGTTTTCGCTTTGTGTTGTTTGTTGATATTGTTCATATGGATATGCTCACTATATTTTTTTGTGTACTGAACTTGTCACTTCCTGAGGCTGTCACTGTTACCTTGTCAGCTGCTCTGTCAATTTCTCCTGGGTTCTTCCCATCTGTCTTAGTGATAAATCTCTATTTGGCCATATTGTGACCTACAGACTTATTATATGTGACTTCTGAATAGTTCTTTTATTCATTTATGACTTTTCATCCCTAGTACTGCTTCATGTTTAAATGCCATATTGACTGACAATAATGTCACTCCATCTTGGTCCTGATTTGTCGTTGTAAGTAGTATTTGCCTACAATGTCTTTGCAATCATTTTTGTTATTTCCATATAAATTTGATACTTAAAGTATATAACTTCTAAACAATAAATGCAGAACAGTATTTAATTTGTTCACCAGTGATCTCTACTTTTAATTTAATTAATTATCTTTATTGTTACTTTAGCTATGTGTTCTCTTATGTCAAAAATCTTATTTACTTTCGTCTGGTTCCCATTCTTTTATGGTCAATATGTCATTTCCTCCTATTGACCATACAATCAACAGCAATGAACAGACAACAACAAAAACATCTCTCCAACTGGTAACCATGCTCTTTGATCCACTTCAGTGCAATGCTAATGACTGTATCATCCAGCGCTGCATAGCCTATTGGTTTAGGTATATTGATTTTCTCAGCAACTCAGTTAAACTAGACTTTACCCATAAGTAATTCTCTTTTATTCAATGAGTATATTGAATAAACTATTTGTGTATCTTCGTAGATAATTGTTCTTATTTTATTTCTTTGTATTGTTTTCTATTTTTGCTACTTTCCTAAGTAGAATGAACATAGATTTATTAAGGAAAAGGAAGAAAAGATGTCCAGACAAGTGGGGGTAACTGAAAGGAGGAATATCCTATCATTGCCATTTTGAATGAAAACCATCTTTTCTTCTAGGATAGCAAGTCTCTTCAACGGGCATATATGGTCTTTGTCAGGCTTTTCTATGATATTTATTCCCTTTGAAATGGAAGGTAAGGAAAGGACTATATTTTACACCTCTATTTTTTTTTCATAGCGTGTTAGGTACTTAGTAGAGTCTCAGAAAACTATTTAATGAATGAACGTGTCTGTGTTCAGTTTTTTCATAGAAATATTAAACCTTCAGTTTGAGGCTGGAGATTAAAGTTTCACTACTACTCTTGTACAATGATGCAAGAATAGAGACACAGAAAAAATATTCTCTCAGTTAAATAAAATGTCCACATGGAACACATTCAGATTGTGTATCTCTCTTTTTCATTCTATTTTGTTGCCCCCTCAAAAAATGATCTTTTTCATTTAATCATTCATTTTATCCATGTATATCTGTGTTCATCCATTTTTAAGACTTTTCTTTTCCAAAGGTACAAATTAGTCAAATTAATAATCTAAAATTCTCCATATAGAATCATAATTTATAACTTGAATTAAGACTAGATAATGTGTTTATTGCCCTAAAATAAATACCTTGGGAAATGCATCAAGAACAACTTCAACTGTGCTCCTTCTAACTTAATTGTTCTAGTGAATATACCTAACAGTTATTAAAGACAGAGAAAGAGAAAGTCTTATAGATCTGGGGGCTGTATTCTAGTCAGTCTGAAAGGTGTTATTTAAACAACAAGGTTTTAAAATATGTAAGCATTTAATGTGCTCATTGTCTTCTGTAACAGAAAGGATGAGGATTTCACATTTGATTTCTAAGTAAATAAATGATGTAGCCAGAGAGCAGAGCAGGATACAGTGGGCTGTAAAAAAATAAATAAATAATTCCTGCAACTGCTTAAAAGTTTTATGAATTAAACTTCAGATAATCCCCATAACAAGGAAACTTCCTCACGGACCACAGCTTTAGCTGTTCTGATGTATATATAGCCAATTAAAAAATTCAAATTAAGAAATTAAAACTCATGCCTCTAAATCAGCTGGTTTCATAATTTACTTTAAAAAAACCAACCATTTCCTTGAGTTAAATATGCCAGTGGTTGTTTATAGACCCATCTTGCTCCCTTCCTGTTATCCACTGATAATTTTTATGCATCTGAATTTGCATTCTTCTTCTACGGAATGGTAGTACTCACAAACACGTTCTTTTATTTTTTCTGAGCTCTTATTAAGCGCTAAACATGCTATGCACCAGACTATGGAAATGTAAGATATGATTCTTGGTTTACCATTCATTTCAAAGGAAATTATTTTCATAGAAAATAGGTGGTTGAGGACAGAAATATTGCATAGGTGGTTGAGGACGGAAATATTGCAACCAAACAGATCTAGGTTTTCAACCCCAGCCTAGCAGTCAGCTGTTGTACAAAACCATCCCTTATAACAACTGTTTAAGCCTCAGCTTATATGACTAATAACCCAGTAAGAATTTCTATACTACATAATGCTATAATGGAGCAAAATAGGACAGCATCTTATACAGCATATATTTGGTAATCTTTTAAGAATTAGTTCTTGATGAAGAATTATTTCAACTTTTATATACACATTGATCAATCCATAACACTAAATATATATATATATATATATATATATATGTATATGTACATATATACTATTAATAAAATTTATTTAAAATATTTTGTGTTATGAATTTATTAAAAACTTGGCAGAAAGATCTGGAAAGATTGCTTAGTTGGTAAAGACCTTGTCATGTAATCATGAGAACCTGAGTTAAAACCTCGGAACCCATGTAATCTCAACAGTGGGAAGGTGATGACAGGGTTGCTTACCCACTGGCTTGCCATTCTAGCCTAGTCAGTGAGTTCCAGGTCAGTGAGAGGTCCTGTCTCAAAAATCATGGTAGATAGTACCTGATAAATGATATCTAACGTTGGCATCTGGCCTTCACAAGCATGTATGTACATGGACACACACACATACACACAACTTTGAAGAAACCTTGGGCAATATTTAAGCATGGTTGTTTGTGTATTTTAGAAATTAAGATCTTACACCTTTTTGTTAGACATAAGAATGAGGAACGGGATCATTTGAGCAGCTAACTTTCTAAGCCCCAGTTTCCTCATTTTTGGCATGAAAAAGATAAAATAGAACTACATAAATTGTTAAGCGAATTAATGGTTATAAAAGGTTAACGGGTAGAACCCATTAAGTGCTCAGTTAATAGAACTTTCTTATCTGCGGCCATTTTTATGAACACATTTGGGGCAATGGTTACGGAGAGATGCATTTGAGGAAGAGCTTGTCCTCTGTTTGTTGAGCAAATACATTGTCAAACGTCTTTAATATGTGACAATTGAGAGGGAAAACCAATGGTTACACAACTAGAAACCTCTTCAGCTAGGTGAACACTGGGCCACGGGTCTAAAACATCTGCCAGTACTTTCTGCAGGTTCCATTTGTGACACAACTTAGAGAGACCTCAGTTAGCAGTTTATTTAAGTTATTTTCCTAACATGGGCAACTGTCACTGTGGAGACATCCACGGAGACTTTTGTTAACCTCTTCCAAATTTCATCTGGATTTAACTAATGTGAGACCAGGTCTACAACTACATTTCATTTGCATACAATATGACACTTTTCATTTTATCTTTAACTATTCTAAAATGTAATTATTTTGTGAGGTTTTATACAAATTTTAGTGATCTAACCATAAAGAGTGAGCATTTGAAAAGAAAGTCACAGAAAAGATACTGCTATATATTCAGCAATTTATCTCCTTGAACTAATAAATTTATTTAAAAAACAAAATTTTATTATAACTACTAGTAACTATGCATTTCAAAAATAAAGTAGATAAATTCCATGGTGATGCTGTAACTTTCCACTAAAAGGAAAATGAGACCTTGTAAAATATTTATTGTCCATCATTAAAGGTCCACTTCCATTTTGTCATTTGAATATATACTGTATTATAGCCATATATTTCCTGTTTTGAGTGAAATAAAACTGGTACTTATTTCACTTTTGAGAACTTCATATATGAGCACTACATTTTTTTATCATTCTGACCCCTCTCTTCTTGTAAAAATCCTCCCAAATTCAAGATCTATTATTTAATTATGATTGTTACATATATACATATACACACACACACACAATACATACTCACATTCACACAAAAAAATAACATTTATATCTGTGTATACGTATCCTACTGAATCCATTTAGGGTTTCCCATATGTACATGTATACAAGGTTGACCACATGAGATTGGACAACCTATGTGGGAACTCATCCCCACCAAAAAACTAATTCTTCCTCTCTCAGCAGCAATTACCATTGTAGCTCTTATGTGGGAATGGGACCATGTGGAATTTCTCCTGTATGTACTGGTATGTCAGCTCTGTTGTCATTATGCTTGTCTTCTTTGAGCATCGAATTGCTGTGTTTGCATGGGTACATTTTCCCTTTTAACTTTTGAAGATGTTATCTAGAAATAGGCGTGCTGGGCCTGTGACTCTTATGACTTTCTGCCCCCATCTTCCACAGTGATTCCTGAGTCTCAGATGTAGGAGCTGCATTACAGATGGATCAGTTGGAATTGTGAACCCTATAGTCATTTATTCTCTTTATTTTAATCTGTTGGGTCCTCTGTAATAGTCTCCATCTGTTGCAAAAGAAGCTTCTTTGATGGGAAGTGAGAGGTACACTTACCTGTGTGTATAACCAAAAGTATTTAGACTACAGATAGATTTGTGTTGCTTAGGAGAATAGCAGTAACAGGTACTCTTTTAGGGTCTATGACTTCCCCAGTCATTGATAGCTGGCTAGCTTTACATTACTAGGCATGTACCCTCCTACTGAACAGGCCCTAAATCCAATTAGACAACTATTGATTGCCACCAGGTAAATATGCTACTATTGCACCACTTGTGAATATCTTCCTCTGCTAATCATTGCTGAGGTATGTAGGACTGATAGCTGGGTAGGCCTACCAGTTGCTTCCCTATTTTGGCAACGTGCATATCATGTAAAAATACCAAGAGGAGTAGGTCTCATGGAAGAGGCTTCCATGCCAGCTCCCTCTCAATTCCTTCAAGACTCGTGTGTGAAGTATGTGGTATCCTTACCAATAGGATCTTACAACTGCTATTTTAAAAGCCAAACTATCTAGAATAGCTTGTTACGTCTTTGAGTTCAAGGGTGTCAAAGTGCAACGGTGTGCAAGTAGACGAAATAGAAATGCTTCCCCTCGGTTTACCACCGCAGTTTTCACACACAGATTTTCACACTTCTGGATACTGTTGTTTTGTTTTGTTTTGTTTTACCTTAACTGAAAAATCAGAGACTGATAGGCATATTGTGCAATAAATAAATATCAGAGATTACAATATTACCTAAAGACTTTCACAACTGTTCCACAGAAAACAACGAAAGTAAAAACATAAACTGGCTGGGCCGTGGTGTCACACACCTTTATTCCCAGCACTTGGGAGGCAGAAACAGGTGGATCTCTGAGTTATTTCCAGCCTGGACTACAGAGTGAGTTCCAGGACAGCCAGGGCTACACTGAGAAAGCTTGTCTCGAAAAAACAAAACAAAATAAAAATAAACTGTGAGTTTAAATTATGTAGAGGGTCGTGGTCTTGAAATCCTCAGGGACATAACATTATTCAGAAAGAAGAGAAAGAGATGGGAAGATCTGAAGACTTTTAATCCATTGTGGTATGTCATCTTTTCAGTATATTTATCATGCATTTATGGTCATTAATATAATACAATTGATATCTAAATTCTTATCTTGAATATAAAGTATACGAAGGAAAACTATGATCTCAAAGGAAAAATATCCATAACATGTCAAATCTTTAAAAAATATAAAAATTGGAAGCAAAGGAAAGTCTGTGTTCACCAAATATTTTGATGACTAAGTGGTCTCAGTTTCTCAGCACAATTGTACTAAATTAGTCCCTTTATCTAAGTACTTCTCAGCACTTAATAAATGTTAAATTAGAGCTTGGCTCAGCATGGTTGCTTGGTGAATATTAAATAATAGTAAAAATAATCAAAACACCACTGTGAAGTCAAAGGAGTATTTCTTTTTATTA
Source organism: Peromyscus maniculatus bairdii (assembly GCF_049852395.1). Lineage (NCBI taxonomy): Eukaryota > Metazoa > Chordata > Mammalia > Rodentia > Cricetidae > Peromyscus > Peromyscus maniculatus. Next base: position 28,614,181 of record NC_134867.1, read on the forward strand.
GATATTTCCCCATGTATACCAGCTTAATAGAATTTAAATGGTATACACTATGAACATCAACTGTTCAACAATTTATAAATGTGTTTGATGTTTTGTCAGCATAATCAAAATTTGCACTCCATTTTCTTAAATCTGCATGCTGTTAAGCAAGTAATCCTTTCATTGCCTAGCCAAGTAATTAATACCTTTGCAGGCACATCATAAAGCAGAGATTAGTAAATAACTCATTATATACATTATTTAAATACTAATTACCTACAAGCTTAATGAGCTTTTCATTGTAACAAGAAAACTGATATTTACTTTTATTAGATATGACTCCAAAACAAAAAGCATTTTATCTACCTTCACCAATTTGATGATTAAGAAAAATATTTAAGGGAAAATTATTCCACTAACTTATGATAGAAGAGACTATATAATAGGATGTTGAACTAGAAATTTTGACTGATAGAGCAAAACACAAAAGATACTGAATTCTGAAATGCTGCAAGGCTGTGGTAACTTCTTTTAAAAAGTGTGCACAACCCCTAACCCTATTAAGATCTGATATTTTGCAAGTTGGGAGAAAGGAATGGATATTTTAGAGGACAGCTACAGGTGGGTATCAGACCTCAGTTCCTCAGGGGAAGGACGTACCCTTCTAAAAGACAAAAGATCTTCAAATGGGCTACATGAAGATATTGAACTAGGAACGCTGCAATTAATAGGCACACTGGGCACACAGAGAAAGCTTGTTTCAAAAAAAACCAAAACAAAATAAAAATAAACTGTGAGTTTAAATTATGTAGAGGGTTGTGGTCTTGAAATCCTCAGGGAAATAACATTATTCAGAAAGAAGAGAAAGAGATGGGAGGATCTGAAGACTGTTTTTGACTCCTGCTTAGAATTGTAGAAGGATAATCCAGACAGTGCCAATCAAAGAATGAAAGGAATCACCATGACACTGGCATCAGCTTATTTTCTCAGTATTTGTTGAAGCAAAATTCAATTATTCCCCTACAAGAAGCATAGTCAGGCCTCCCGAAAAGTCACAGCGAACTGAGCATCATGGTAGAACCTATATAAGGTATCTGCAGGCTAAGAGTTCTTGATAGAGAATAAACTACAAGTAGATCATTAGAGTCCCACAGTGGGATGGGAGTCTATTGGGACTAATCAAATGGTGGTAAGGACCTTTTCGGCTTACATACCAGTCTGACCAAGAGCTCAGGAATCCAGGCAACAACATCATGCATAAATAACCTCTTCTCAGCCTAGCCCACTCCATCACATTTCCCATTCCCACGGTCCCTCTGATGGTAGATACAGTTGTGGAAAGTGCAAAACAGCAGAAATTTTCAATAAATCTGAAGTTTTTGAAATTAATATAGAATTGAGTGTTTTATTCCGGGAATTGAATTTGTGTTTGGCCACTTCGAATTAGCTTTTTAGTAATCAACAGTTACCGGAAATGAAACAGAAAAGTCTATGTTTGAATCTAGGGACACTGAGTGGTTTCATCGCCTCAATAAAATTTAACCAAAATGGGAAGAATTAAAAATATAAGGTCTCGCCGGGCGTGGTGGCGCACGCCTTTAATCCCAGCACTCGGGAGGCAGAGCCAGGCGGATCTTTGTGAGTTCGAGGCCAGCCTGGGCTACCAAGTGAGCTCCAGGAAAGGCGCAAAGCTACGCAGAGAAACCCTGTCTCGAAAAAACCAAAAAAAAAAAAAAAAAAAAAAAAATATATATATATAAGGTCTCTAATTCAATTAATCGAATCCTGCTTTTTCAACAGACTAAGGGGAAATGAATTCAATTTTATTAGGAGCTACTAATAATTTAAAATATCCTTACATTCAATGCTGCTTTAGAGTTAAACACAGTGGTGGACTGGAACCAACACTATTAAGTTCTCTTTGATTCCCAGGACCCTCTAGAAGTTCCCCTATGTATCTTTATAACAGACAAATACAAATTGGTGACAAAGCATTGCTTGGGTATCTTACATTTAAAAAATAATACACCAAGCAAATCTTGGAGGGATCAGTAATTATCATTCCCCAGGAAACGACTTAAAACTCTTCTATTGGGAATCTGTAAGGTGCTTTCCCTTCACTTAAAGGGAAAGCACTCAATGTTGCTATCAATTGAGTTACCCAAAGTGGTCTGAGACCAAATGATTTTCTCTAAGGCACATAGTGTGTAAGCAGGATTGCTCAGTGCCTGTTGAGAAAATAGCTTTGATTCCAGGCACTTGCCCTTTAAATGGAAACTGAAATAGACTTGAAAATAATTCCAAATACTTAGGGGGGAAAAGACTAACTTCCACTCATTAGGAATGATGGGGATTGAGGAGAGAATTGGAGACTATTCTCCTTTTCCTTTCTAAAGTTACATTTGTTTGCCTATTAGGAGGAGCGATAGAGTCAGTCCAGAAGAGAGAGAACACACTGGCAGCTTAGCATTATAGTATCTTGGCTGTTTATGATGGTCAATTTGAAGGCAATTTACAGTACAGATTTGGGGGATGGTTGCTTGTTTGCTTCTACATTTTTTATTATTTGACCAACAGAATCTTAAGTCAACTTACTTGCTTTTTACATTGCAGAAGCTCAAAATAAATAATGTAAAAATAACACCAGTAAGAGCTTCATATACATACATAAGCATATTAAATGCTGCTCTCTATTCTGTTTTGTTTTTGTGCCAATTTCTACTTTTCTGTGAATGCACCCATCAGATGATAACTGCTTTAGCTGATGACACTGATATAGTTGTTTATGTGCAGCGTACTAAATGATAGCACTATAATTGGTAAAATTGGCTTTCACTTACCCGCAATGCAACTACAAAATGAAATGACACAAACATTAGTCTTAGGAATTCTGCCATGAAATTTCATTATTTCATCCCACGTTAGTGACAGACACTGTATACTCTAATGACACATTAGAAGTAAATAGCAACATTTAAAGACTGCTATCTCTTCTTCAAGTTTTTTTAATGTTCTATTTGCAACAAGCTTTCTGAGAGAAAAAAAGAAGAGTGAAGAAAAAACAATTTCTCGCTTCCTTATTTCTTTTTAGTCTATTTCCAGCAGGTTGTAAAACCTGCTCAATAAATCTTACACATACATAGAGTTTTTTATTCATTGAACCAATAATATGGACCTTAACGGAAGTAAGATTGATAGGTAAAATCAGATTATAAAAGTATAGTGATGTGTTTTTCTTAGTTCACCACTTTGGTCCCTTTATAACCAAACATGGAAATCAGTTGTGAGTGGCATGCTCCATACAGATACCATCAACCAAAACTTGCTGAATACTTGTGGGGTAAAAGTTGGTTTTGGGGTTGGTTCTTGTTTTTTGTTTTTATCACAGTGTCAGTCCTTGAAATTCATCTCAAAGATTCCTTGAACAACAACAAAAAAAAAAAAAAAAAAAAAACCTCAAGTCCTCAAGGTTTCAAAGAAAGTGATATACACCATTCCCACTCACCTCATGTAGTCGGGCTTTCTTTGGACTTCCAGATGCCAAAGAATGACATGGAGACTTCTTATTAAGTATGAAAGTTTAGCCTTAGCTTAGGCTTGTTCCCAACTAGCTCATATAACTTAAATTAACCATTTACATTAATCTATGTTCTGTAACATGGCTCATTACTTTTCCTCCATACTGCACCTGGATGGCGAATTCTCTGCCTTTCTGATTCCTTCCCAGGGTTCCTCACTCTCCCCAGAAGTCCCACCTATTCTCTCCTGCCTAGTTATTGGCTGTCCAGCTCTTTATTAACCCATCAGAAGATGCCTTAGCAGAGACACATCTTTACAATGTAAAAAAAAAAAAGATTATCCCACAACAACTTCACGAGGACTTACCTTGGCAAAATAATAATAATAATAATAATAATAATAATAATAATAATAATAATAATAAATAAGTGTATTACATGTCTATATGTGTAGTATGTGTGTGCATATCCGTTATAATTTTCCTGTTGCAATCTGAAGCATGTCTTTGTGTATTATAGCTGTTGGGAGATTACAAAGACCATCAGAAGTCAACATGGTTTGATCATAAGTAATCTCAAACCTGATAAAGTCTTCAGGGAAAGTGGAAGTGCTTTCTAGCTCAGGAACACACTTAAGTTATTGATAAACCACAGATATTGAAATTGGACCTTCAAGAACAAGTAAAGCTTTGTGTTATAAAAGTGACCAAGGCAAGAGGAAGTGATAGTAAGACTATTTTAAATTGAGTGGGAATGAGTGGAGGGCAAATGGGAGATGTCCTCCTAAAGCCTCTTGAAGCATGCTGTCAGGAAGACAGTTCTGGCATGCTGGGCAGCTGTATCTCAGATATAGCCTTTTGTTTCTCAATGGACAAGTCAGTAAACATCACAGAACATCTAAATGCTGGAGAGCATGTGCCCAGTGATAGAAATACCATACATGAACATGAAGGGCTGGAGTTATATTGCCTTTGGACACAGAATAGATGGTTGTTTTTGGCTAACTGTGAAAGGAAGACCTTTTTTTCCATTAAGGAGAAATTAATTCAGAAATTGTTATTCTTTGCAAATGATCTGAGAGGAAATTAAATGTCTAAGATGTATTTGAATGAGGAGTCTATAAATTCGCCTTTGCTGGAGTCCTTGAGTTATAAGTAATTCAAGTAAAGTACAAAGCAGGCACGCTATTGTTTCCTGACAGGACTGTATAATATTCACAAACTAATTGATTGATATGAACCATTCAGGCTCCCAAATTATGTTTTACTATAACATTTCAGAAATGTAATAATGTTAACAAGACTTGACCACATAATTATAAATATGTGCAGAAATTACTTTCAAGTCTGGAACAGGTGAAAACAATTATCCTTTGTATTTGTTCAGCTAGCAGCCTAAGAACCTGTTTAGAATAACTGGACTCTAGAGCTGACGTTTGTAATCCAGGGAGGTGGTAGTTTAAAACTCTGCTTAGAGAAATTCCAGGTTCATACTATTTTTTGTCATCTTTCCTGTTTCATCTTTTGGAAAATGCTGTTCATTTTTTTCTCTTCAATTTAAGATTCAAGTAAAGGCCAAGGTCAGTCTGAGTCCTGGAACTCAGGGAGAGCTACATGGTTTATCTGTAGGCGTTTGTCACTTTCGTCTTATTATAGTTGGACTCCTCCAGTTCTAACACAATACCTTGAATGAAACTAGAGCAGCTTAACTAATTTCCATCCTTCTCCCTGCCCAACTCCATATGACCACAATAAACTTAAAGTCATAAACAGGAAGGCAAAATCACAAATTTTGTTTTGACGTAGATTCAGTATTAGTGTTGTAACAAATTTGAAATAAAATCTCAAAATTGAACCTCAGACATGATGTTTAGTATTATTCTTTGTTTTAGAAGCAAGAGAAGCTAATGTATTGCCACATTTCTTACACAGACTATGCCAAGGAATCAACCTAGTTTGTGCCACATCTGTAAATGATCATTTGGCGAATGAAATAGACATTCATTTGTATAAGATGCCTACTAATTGGTGATTTTTGAATGTGTAGGCATCTCAATATGCCAGCAAGAAATTTTTTTAATTATAAATGAAATGACAGAAAACAGTAATTTAATTCAGTATAGCAAGTTCCTAACTTCATTTGGCAATTATCGTAATTAGGATTTCTCCTTTCTAGATTTTTAGACTTTCTCATTTATACCTGTTTATACACACACACACACACACACACACACACACACACACACACACACATTACAAGCAAGGATTCCTATATGAGGAAGAATATGCTTTTGTGTGTGTGTATTTCTGAGTCTGAATTGCCACACTTACTATTACTTTTTCCAGTTCTACCTATTTTAGTGTTAGTTCATGATTTCATTTTTTATAATTGAACTGTATTCCATTGTGTATATGTACCACATTTCACTACCTAGTCATCTGTCGATGGACATCTAGGCTAAGCTTGCATTTTCTTGCTGTCAGGACTATGGCAGCAATAAACACAGATGTGCAAGTGTCTCTGTGATGGGATATGGAGTCCTTTGGGTACATTTCTCATAATGATATGGCTAGGTCAGATGGTAGCTCTCGTTTCAGATATTTTTAGAAACTGTGATACTGATTTCCAATATGGCTATAGTAATTTTCATTCCCCCTCCCCCCAGCAGTGAATAAGGATGTCTCTTTCTTCACACCCTCACCACTAAAAAGGGGTAACAAGAGGCGATGAGGAAGGAACAAAAGCTGTTTCTGTGGGACATGAAAGAGGAAAAGATCCTGGGGAGGCTACCAGGAGGAAACAGCAGCAGTAGTGGTTGGGAAATGGGGGAAGCGAGGACCACAAAACACTTGTTTTTGAAAACATCATAATGGTGTTTAAAACCGTATATCCTAATTGTAAAAATATAAAAAACCTATGTATAAAACTTTTGTCAATGGCAAATCCCTGAAGATCACCTCATGCTTTCTTCTGCACTCAAAGAGAAACTTCGTGTTTCAGAGGGATAGCTGCCGCACTCGGGTACCTCATCTGAGCCTTACCCCTAAAAAAAACTCCTAAGCACTCAAAAACCATCATTTTTAGGATGGAGAAAAAAGATCCTGGCCAACGATGCAAGCACATACGTAGTTTTCACAGTACTGGTAATAGATGTATGAATGGTAGGAGCAAGGCACAGAAGAAAACTACCCAAGTATAGATTTTGGAGACTGCCGTATAGAGGTGGAGGCTGGAGCAGAAAGTAGAGAACAAGCAAACAGCAAACCACATCAAATGCCAGGAATGTGTGTGGACACAGAAGCCACAAGAAGGCAATGCTCTAAGGAGAGACACATATCAACTTGTTGGCTACTGCAGCTGAGAGATGGAGTTAGCATAGAATAAAGCCCATAGTTTTTGTCAGAATGGAACAAAATGATAACAGTTTCAGTGAAAGAATAGAGACCACACAGTATGACTAAATTACTGCAGAAAATGGGGTGTGTATAGAGTCCAGGGCCACAAAAGTCTTCCAAAAAGCTTTTCTGGGATTCGGCCCACTTAGTAAAATTGAATAATTATGAAGAAAAAGTAGAATCTCCCTATAAACTATGTACCCATCTTCCTATCATTTGCTCTCTTACATAAATATAGAGCATTCATGAAAGCTCAGTTATCTCGGCATCATATTATTCACCCGAGTGATGAGCTTAGTGTTGCTTCTGGTGTGTTTTTTTTTCCCATTCCCGCGTCCAGTTAGAGTCCCACACTTTGTCTGTCGTGAATCCTTGTCTCCTCAGGTCTGTGACAGCTCATCAGTCTCCCCTTAGCTTCAGTAATGCTGACATTTTTGAGCAGTAAAAGCCAATTATTTTGTGGAGTCAGTCTCGGTTCAGCTTTGTCTGATGTTTTCTCTCGATTAAACAAAGTTCTCACAAAGAACATCATACCATGAAGGTGACATAGCCACCCAGTGTTTCTTATCAGAGATTCTGTTGCTGAACTATATTCGTGGGGCTCTTGCCTATGATTACTTGGCTGGTGTGACATTTTCCAAAATTCAAAACATAGAGTTGCCATTTTTCTCATCATAATTAATAGTTTTGGAAAAAGCATTAGAGACCATGCTATCATTCTGTTTTTATTTACACATTATTTATTGAGAATTTTATACATGTATTGTATGTCTTTTGATGAAATCCTATCATCTCACTATTTTTCCCTCCCAACTTCATACACTCTTCATTTCAAACCCAGTGAATACACTTAATTTAGATGGAGCTAGGTCCATCTCACTTAAGAAGAAAACTGATTTTCACTTCCCAGTAGCCATCGGTTGCCTATGACTTGTCAACTAATGATAGGACCTCACGAATTTCTCCTTATCTATGCTGAAATTTTGACTGTCTTGATTTTGTGTGAGTCTTGTACATGCAGTCACAGATGCTGTGAGTTCATGTGAAACTACCACGTACTATCACGCAAATAATGTTTTGCTGCAGGTGTTTATTACTCTTGAATCTTATTATCTTCCTACCTTCTCTTCTTCAATAATCCCTGAGCCTTTTAGAGAGAGGTTTTGATATAGACCCTATTTCTGAAGACACCACCTACTTGAGTCATAGAACATGGAAAAATCAAGTTGGTACCAACCTGGAAACTTAATCTTTACTGGTTTGTACAGTGCCAAAATGTTCTACTTAAGTCACTAGTGAAGTAAAGAATTCAATAACCCTACTCAACTAAAAACTCTACAAGCTACAGTGATAATCAGACTGGCAAGTTAAGCCCACTGATACGGTGGTGATGTACTGTTGTGGAAGTGATCAATTGCTTTCTTATTAGTTTTAAAGCCTGTTCTACAATACATAACTGATTCACGGTACTGTTAATAGAGTCAAAAATATGGGACTGGCTAGTTTACAGGCCCTAGAGAAGAGTCTAATACTATTACTCGTGTGTGTGTGTGTGTGTGTGTGTGTGTGTGTGTGTGTGTGTTTGTACACTGCTCTGTATGTTCTTGCCACTATACCCATAGATTAGTACAACTCTCAACATTCATCAGCGAAGCTTCTTTGTACAGTAGATGACAATTTACACAAAGACCCACAAAAGGTCAAAGTGCAGAGAATAAGAGATTTCAGAGTGCTCGTGCGACCTAACTGATACCTGCGTATCACACCTTTAACCCCTAAGGTTCAGGGATGGTTCTGTTTCTATTTTGTTTATGGATATTAGCTCTGTGGGTGGACCTTGACTGTGGCACTCTAGTGTTAATTTGTATTTCCCCCAGTCATTCAATATTCATCATTTGGAATTCTTATGCAAGGAAGAGATATCTAATTTCCATCATTTATTTAGCTAGTGGATTGTTTAATTATGTAGATCCTCATTTATATGAGTATGAACTTTTAGGTGTTTTTTAAAATAGTCTTTTGCTCATAATCCATTAGTGTCATTTCTTATCTCGCTCAGATTACTTTAACACCAGACACTGAAAACTCTTTCCTGTGCCTCTGATGACATTTTAAGTTTTCATTTCTCTATTTCTCCTGACGTCATGTGTTTCTGAGTATGTGGATGTATATCTCTGTGCACTGTCTCACTTTCTTTTCTCATGTGGCTATCATCACCTAGTCTCCCTAGCTCATTTCAAGGATTGACCATTTCTCCAGGGTTTACTGCAGCCTTGTAATGGAGAATCGTATTTTAACAGCTGTCATCTATTCTTGGGTATGCCTGTTATTAACATAGTAACAATATATCTAATGACAAGGTGCCCTTTAAGATTAAAGACATCAATTTATATATGTAGGTATTAATACTTTAAAAGAAAGCAAGTGGTGTCTATAGAAGAATAGTAATGTTTTTAGGAGTACAGTTCCTATTACAAATTGAACACAATTGGGTAAAAGGGGACTGAAACCAAGAATTGCAGGGTATTTGCATGGGGCTGTTTCTTTCTAAGTTAAGCTGCATACCCACCAGCAATGCAGCCATCTTCTCTGAGGAGAAGGGCTGATAGGCTATAAAACAGAATAAAGTGATTAACCATTGATAATAAAACCTAGAACTGATGGGGACCCTGCAGATGGTCCCAGCAGGCAAGGAAGCAAACCACAAAGAGGAGTGAATGAGAATTTGGTTCAGATTGACTTCACCAACCTGGATCAAACTTCAGAGAGTCTGATGCCAGGTGGTTTATTACCAATATACTTAAACACAATATAATTTGGGAAAAAAAGTTTCCTGATATAACAAAATCCCTGGTGTACAAGAAAGCATAATTACATCAAAACTCAATTCAAGGTACATGTTATTTCTTCCAAGAAGATGGGTTCTGGATAGAGGCTACCTGTGTTAGCCTAAGGGCTCAAGGAAAGATCTGACTTGGTCTCAGTCATCTAGGTAGCAATGATGTCATTTGAGCCACCACTGGTCCTGGTAGTGGGAGCTTGGGGGAGCCCTAGGCTTTAAAGATAACGTAAGGATAATTTAGACCATTAGGTGTCTCTGATCCTGGTTGTGGGAGGTTGGGGATTTCCGGGTTGTAAGGGTCATTTGGATTACGTTCCACCTTTAGTCCTGATTGTAGGAGCTTGATATGACTTGACCCAACAGATAACGTAGATCCCAAGGTAGTTAATCACCTTAGATCCCCAGCTTTCTAGGTGGAAGGACAACAGGTTTTATGTCCATTCCTGTGAGAGGACAATCCTGTGTGCTTAACATCCCTAGTTTCTTCTGAAGATATGTGGGTGCAATGTAGCTAGAGTTTTCCTGCCTTGCCCACAGTTAGGACAAATCTCTGTCATCCGCCAGTCCCACAGCCACTCAGACCCAACCAAGTAAACACAGAGACTTATATTGCTTACAAACTGTATGGCCTTGGCAGGCTTCTTGCTAACTGTTCTTATAGCTTAAATTAATCCATTTCCATAAATCTATACCTTGCCATGTGGCTTGTGACTTACTGGTGTCTTCACATACGGCTTGTCATGGTGGCAGCTGGCAGTTTCTCTGCCTCAGCCTTCCACTTCCCAGAATTCTTCTCTCTCCTTGTCCCACCTACTTCCTGCCTGGCCACTGGCCAATCAGTATTTTATTTATTGACCAATCAGAGCAATTTGACATACAGACCATCCCACAGCAGTGCAAGGACCCTTTGTGCTGTGTTCCCAACACAGAACACCATTATAACAGGGAAAAATAAGAGAGATGGTGATTCAGTTTCAAATCAACTTTAGTGTTGATAAAATTTAGAAAGTTATTCTGGTTTTCTTGGTGATGATAATGACATCCTAGTTGAGGTCACTCATGAAGAGTGAAGGGAAGTGAATAATAGAAGCTGAAGAGGAATGGGGTTGGAGATGTGAAAGCTAATATAACAGAGTAAGAGAGACTGAGCATGGTGGATTGCCACTTGGGGACTTTTGACATGTGGACATGAAACAGGATGGTCTCCAGTAGTCACAGAGAAGGTAGACAGATTGTATTGATGTAGATTGAATTATTAGGAAAAGAATAGAACTAGGAGATAAAGGTATTTGTGAGACAGTGCTTTGATGCTGATGCATAATGATTTGAATCCATTAAATTAAACTGGATACAAGGGGTAAAACAGATTTGGTATTATCAGTCTCTCATCATATGAAAATAATTGGATGTTGATTATACCTACAAATTAATTGATGATTTAGTTAATTAAATTTTGAGGTGCTTCAGTCAAACATTATGCCAACCTTGTGGAATATTGCCCAAAATAGGGAAGGACTGTAGGAGCCAGAGGAGTCTAGGACATCCTAAGGAAATTCACAGAATCAACTAACACGGGATCATAGGGGATCAAAGAGACCGAAGCAATGCCAGGGAGCCGGCATAGGAATGACCTAGACCCTCTGCATATATGTGACAGTTGTGTAGTTCTTGTGGGACTCCTAGCAGTGGAAGCAGGGGCTGTCTCTGACTCTTTTACTGGCTTTGAGAACCCTATTCTTCATACTGCGTCTCCTTACCCAGTCTTAATACATGGGAGGTGCTTAGTCTTATTGCAACTTGATATGTCATGTTTTGTTGATATCCATGGGAGGCATGCCATTTTATGGATGGGAGGGGGCACATGGGAGGTAGGGGGAAGACTAGGAGGAGAGGAGGGAAGTGAAACTGTGATGATGTGAAATAAATAAATAAATAGCTTAAGAAAAAATTTTTGAGGTTCTGGAAGTTGAACCAGAGTTTTACTCACAGTAGACAAATGAGTGAGCTACACTCAGGTACATCACCAACACCGTAAATAAATTTATTAATTTAGTTGGATACAATATAACTAAATTTTAGAGGAGCAGGGAATTTGTACAGCATTCTTGTCCTTTGAATCACGTTGACATTTGCTCTAAGTTTCATTCTTTAATTTTGTCAGTTCAAGTCCCAGCTCATAAATGAGGTGAGCTGTGACATTCCTTTCTCTCTCCTATCCTTCTTCCCTTCTGACTCCCAATATGTTAACAGCACTTTTTGAGGTGAGAATAGAATCATTTCCAAATAGTTTCATAAGCAAAAGGGGAAAAAAGTTGATATTCTTGCTTTGTCAATAAGATAGCCCATCCAAATTTGGTCAAGGAAGAGATGATCTTGCCTGGAAGTCATGATGAGCTTCAACAAGGTCACTGGGATAACAAGTTTGAAAATCAGTCACTGCCAGTCGATCATCTGTGGCTAATTCCTCTTCTCAATCAAGGTCACATGAATGCAGCCAAGAAGTAAAAATAAAACCCATTCTGTAGGAAACTCCATTAACTAATCTGAAAACAAATTGCTGAGGAGCTGTGGTTTCATTTTTCACTGGTCAGAGCCATTACTTTGTGAGAAATGTTTGGTAACCTTTGATGTCTCAGCTAAATGGCTGTTTCTAAAATTACCGTGACGATTATTCATGAGAGTGTTGATAATTACTCAGTGGCTAATGAAGTTGGTTTCCAGTTGATGATCACTCGAAGCTGAGTGTGACCTGTTGCACAACAGTATACCGAATGAATGGACGTTACAGATTGTGTTCACTGGACTTATCTCTGACCTAAATACACAGCTATTAGCTCTAAAAGGACAACACTTTCTAATGGAAACACTCCTTGATAGGCAGAAACTTGAGTTGCAATTATATACCAGGGAAAACATCAGGATCGCTCACCTCTCTCTTTGTTTAAATAAATTATAAACCAACTCTAGAGTATTTTTAGGTTTGCATCAGCCTCTGTCAATGAAATTTCAAAACCTATGATTGTGTAACACTTTCCCTGGATCTCAGAATTTGTCAAATTTTGAATCCACATCAAGCACTGAAATCAGAATGATTCTGTAGGCAAGAATCTCCCTGGTACTCAAAGTTAGCAGAGTTGGAGGGATCTTTAGTGTGTGTCAATTTTAATCCAGTTGTTTGCCAACCCAATCTTCTGCTTTAAATACACAGATAAGTCTGTGATAATTCATAAAAGTTCAAAGTGGTGAAAACATTGGAGATCATCTAATCTGCCTATTTCTTTTTTATAAAATGGTTACATTTTCAGTATTGAATCGCTAAGGTAGCCAAGGCAGTAAGTTTCCTGGGTTAAATCTCTAGGTACATAAGACTTTTCTTTCACATCTATTTGGGAAAAAAGGCAGAAGAAAGATTTTACAATGAGCCACTAGCATTTTTGAAAAGGAGAAAAAATGAGTAATTCATTTCCCAAACCACAAAGCAGAGTTTTGTCATTTCAGTGGTTAAACACAGACATAAGCGTTGTCCAGGAATAACTAGTAATTCAAAACTTTTTTACAAATCTATTTACTCCCCCTCCTCCTCCCTGTCTTTCTGTCTGTCTGTCTGTTTCTCTCTGTCCATGTCTGTCAATCTGTCTGTCTGTCTGTCTCTCTCTCTGTGTGCGTGTATGTGTGTGTGCATGTATGTTTGTGTCTCTCTGTTTCAGTCTGTTTCTGTCTCTGTCTCCTTGTTTCTCTGTTTCTCTCTGTGTGTGTGTGAGAGAGAGAGAGACAGACAGACAGACAGACAGACAGAGAAACAGAGACAGAGAAGACAGTCTTCGGGTACAGATTCTCTCCTCCTACCACGTGAGTTCCAGGAAATTGGACTCAATTCACCCACTAAGCTATCTTGACATCCTCATAGAAGTTTTAAAATGCTGCATTGGAATAATTATTTGTATATTTTTACTTTTTGTTGTTGTTGCTTAGTCTCAAACAGCTCCAATAAGAGCTGCCCCTTAGACAAGTACAGGGGCAAACACATGACATCTCAGCACACTGGGGGCCAAGGCAGAAGGATCACAAGTCTGAAGTCACCTGCAGACACATAATGAGACCTTGTCTCAACAAAAGAAATTTTTAAAAAGCCAAGAAATAACAGCAACAACAACAAGGAAAAACAGACAAAGGGGAAAAAACTGCATTGTAGAAAGCAAATAAAAGGATTTATTTTTTCTCCTGGATTTAGCTAGAAGACACAAACAAAAACATCCCTCTGACTTTTTTTATTTAAAAGAGAAATATCTCATTTATTAAAATCTCAGTTTTTGTACTTTAAAAGATGTTTAATGACACATACAAAGGACATTTCAAAATCTAGGTTCATTTGGCCAAATATTTTTCATTTCATCAATGAATCCTTAGTGGGCAGAAGTTCAAAAGTTTTTGTATCTATTGCTCTAATTTGGGCCAGTGTGGTATTATGAGCAGAACTAGCATTGATCATCTGTGTGCCAAACACACAAGGGTCTATAACCATTTCTCATTTGATCTTTATGGAAACCCAGTGAGGTATGTCATTGGACCATTACCCCAATTTTTAAGCAGCACTAAGTACTTCTAGGAAGCAGATCTGGCAGGGTTGTACTCAGAATTTATATCAATTTCTGGTTAGTTCAACTCAAAACCTTGACCTGCCTAAGCTGAACCATGAAAGCTTGAAGCAAGGGCAGGCAGGGCAGCTGTGCACAGTTGGTAAAGCCCTTGGCACACAAGTGATGGGAATAGGCGTTCAGACTGGCCGCACTCACGTAAAACCCTGCTGCCCTGGCAGCAGGAGGCTGACTCCATAGCCCGCTAGTCGTGCCTAGCTGTCAACCTCCAGGGTAAGAAAGACATCATTTCTCAAAGAATAACAGGGAGAGTGATTGCTAAAGACACCTGATGTCCGCTTCCGGCCTCTGTACACCTGTGCGTGTATACATACACAGACCTGAGTGGACATTGTTTTTCTGAGAAAGGTCTGGGGAGTGGAGCATATGCTGACAGGCACTTCATGGAACATGATGCCGCTAAGTCAGAAGCCCATCCTTTCTCTGTGATACGTTTAGTGCAAGGATGATGTCATACAAGGCTGACATTAACGTTTGCACAACAAGAAAGTGGAAGAAAAGGACTCCCCTCCTACCAATAAATAATATCATTAATCACCAGTGTTCAGTCTTATTGAATAGCTAGAGACAAAAACAGCGGCTCAATTTAAGTAAATTCAAGACAAACATTATTATCTCTTCAAAACTTTATTCAAAACATAAGGGCTGGTAATACGGCTTAGGAGCTAAGAGTGTTTGCTGCTCCCTCAGAGGACCAGAGTTTAGTTCTCAGCACCCATCCTGGGTGACTCAGAAGCACCTGTAACTCCAGCTTCAGATGACCCAATGACTTATGACTTCCACAAGTATACACATTGTACACACAGGCACACACACACATAATAATAATAATAATAATAATAATAATAATAATAATAATAATAATATAAAAGTTAAAATGAAAATAAAACTTGCACAAAGAAAACCACTCATAATCCAGTTCCAAATAACTCTATCCAGCGAGTAGACACGTTCTCTATCCTGTAGATATATTTCACACTCCCTTTTTCTTGGCAAGCACACAGAGAGTCTGTGTTGCTCTAGGTCAGAAGTGTGTAGAAGCCATGCTGAGACATTTCTACTGCCAGTGTGGAAGACAATTCTCCCAGTTGGACGTGTTTTAAGCCAGAAACATCTCTACTGCATTCTCTGGGGGTGAATGTGGAGTTTTAGCCAAGTGTTTGTCTGAGGTTAAAAAGTGAGCTGGACATCTTTCTGGGTAAGGACCCAAGTGTTTTGGTGTTGTCATCACTGTGGCCAAACACTCCACAGAAACAGTGTAAAGGATGAGACACCTTCCTCGGCTCATGGTTTCGTAGGGTTCAGCACATCATGGTGAGAAGGGCATGTCAAAGAAGAGGAGTTCATGGCATTGTTAAAGGGAATGCCGTGGCTCTGCTGGCCTTCTTGTATTTCTCCTTTTGACTTTGTATAGACTTTCAGCCCATGAGGTGGTATTTCTGAACGTCTCCCTCTGTTAATTCTCTCTGGAAACATCACAGAGACACATGCCCCAGCAATCAGGTAGCTGATTCTAAATCAACTTTGCAATCATCATAGCAAGTGCATTGTTCTCCAAAACTGATGATCCCTTTCCCCATAGGCCCCACCAACTTCAAAAGAAGGAAACAATTTAAAACGTCCAGTGAACAGCATAATTTTCTTCTGGTTAAAAACGTTTCATGTGTTTGCTATCACTTTTTCCAACTCAAAATTTTACTTAGAAGTACTTTGTTTTCTCTTCTTTCCTTTCTCCAAAATGATTTCCAAACAATTGGAAGACTAAGCACAATTTATTGAGGCGTGCTGGCAGGCAGGTGATCATGCAGTTTTACACTGGACTTCGAGCTGGTCTGAAACTTCAAGGACAAGATGTGCTTTTTCTGTGCATCTTACTGTTAACAAATGCTAACCGATGTTATTCCAAAATGGGTCTTTCCCTTCAGGGACACTGGCTATCACTCTCTGTTGTCCCCACATCAGTCCTGACTCATATGAGCACCGTTTTGTGAAATCTTACAGCATATTTCCTAGCTACAACCTTAGGTTTCCACCCCCCCCAGGAACTTGGTCAGCCATGTAGCAACCACAAGACAATACCAATGCTGCACATACACAGTTAATTGATGCAATATTACTATGTGTTAGATGGTACTTTGCTTCTGGATGCCAATCAGAGAATGTAGCCAAAGCCCCCTTCCATTTAGCATTCCATTGAGTCTACCAAGCATTCTGGTGCTTGGGGCATAATAGGCATTCTGTCCAAACCTAGTCTTATAAATCCCTAGAGTTGAAAAAAGTGAATAGATTTTATATTTCTTCTCTCTCTCTCTCTCTCTTTTTTTAGTAATTTCATATATAAGTATCATATATTGAAGTCATATGCCCCCTAAACCCATCTTCCAGATCCTCCAGGAACCCTCAGTCATGTCTTTCCCTCCCAACTTTATGTCTCTTTTCTTAGTTCCATTTTTTGTAGACTACTGAGTCTTGTTAGTTTTTTCCACATGCCTATGGGTGTATAGCACTATCCATTGGAGTATGGACAACTTATCCTAAGCCACACCACTGGAAAAGTCATTTTCCTGCTCCCATCAGCCATCAACTGCCAACTGTTCCTCAGCTAGTTAGAGGGCCTCCTGAGCTTTTTCTCTCTCCATGCTAGAGTATTGACAGGCTTGGCCTTGTGCAGCAGCCGAAGGTGATATGCTTTCATGAGAACAATAGCCCCTTTATATCTAGAAAACTTTATCTCACAACAATCTTCCCAAAACTCTGGCTCTTACATTTCTGACACTTGTATGATGTTTCCTGAGCTTTGACAAAGAGGGAGCATGATGTCGATGTCCAATTTAGGACTGAGAACTTCACCATCAGTATTCCCTTCACATTGACCAGCTATGAGTGTCTGTGTTAACTGCCATCCTCTGCATAGAGAAGCTACTCTAATGAGATCTCAGAACTAAGCTGAAGTATAGGTAGAGAGATAGGAGTTTAGAAAGCAAAAGAATATGCATTTAACAAAATAATAGTAGTAAGGCTTGTCCAACTGTGAGTTACTGGATAACTTTACCATACCAGGCAAGAGTTTTTTCCTGCAGAATAGGCTTTAATTTCAATTGGAAAACTATTGGTTACCACTATACCATCCATACAAATACTGCACCATCAGGCATATCTTGCCAGGGCCATCATGATTGTAATTCACAAGGTTCACAGCTGGGTAAGACTGTTGATGACATTTCACCCCAGCAGTCTACATGAAACCTTCCGTCACGGCAAACTAGCCAGCAGAATGGCAACTTCTAGGTTGGCACCAACTTGATTTCTCTATGCCCTGCACACAAAGTGTGTGATGTCTTCAGCAATGATGTTTTACCATAAAATTCTAGTGGGAAGCCACGAGCAATGAAGTTAGCGTTTTTATTTCCTCTATGACAAAAACATACAAAGCTCTTTCTCTCTATGCATACAGATAACCTCCAAGACATACTTAGTAAGACCTAAATCAAAATACTGAAAAGTGATTTAAGAATTTATAGATTTAGACATTTTCTATAAATTACAGATTAGTTGCAGATTAACTACATGGTGCAGCCCTCAACCCAAGAACCCTTTCCACGGTATTCCTTATTGTTGCCTCTCTGTTATCTTTGCATTGTTCTTTCAAGTATTCACATTTTCCAAAAAGCCAATGCATTATCCCAATTGAATAGAAAGCAAATATAGTTCAAAATCTAATATGTTTTAGGATATTACAATTGTATTACCAAGACAACTCTATTTAATATGGTTTCTAAATTATATGGACCAGTGTGTTCTCAATAAGGGAATAAAAACCACCTTCTGCCTTGTTTCTGTCAAAACAAGATTGAGAGGGGGATTTTTTATTAAGTTAAGTGAAGATTTAAGTGACCATGCCTTCAGTATTTTTTCAACATCTTAAGTCAGAAGCAAGTTGAATCACATTCCATTTGACCTTTACAGAAGAATTTAAATGGTACCCTTGGCTTCTACCAGAGGAAAAGTCACTAAAAAAATCTTTCAATTTACTTCATTTCTTTTTCTTGTTATATTATTGAGTTAGCCATGTGGAGATGTTGGATGCAATAATAGCAGAGCATTCATATCTTTTGAAAAATCAATTTCTGTTTCCCTTACTTCAACCTCAACCTGCTAACTTGTTTGTATTCTAGTTAACTCTTCCTGTTTTTATTTTATGCTGATTTACAGGGGGATCAAGTACCAATGTAATTTTTAATTTTGTACATTATTTTCCCCCCTTAGGCCTGAAATTATTAGTCTACATACATGCTTCCTACTAGCTGCAAACTCTTTAGATGGAGGAGTATATAATTAACGTAAATTCAAACACCACCACTCTCCTTGAGTTAGGCATTGTATGTTTCCAGATGAAAACACTGGAATGTTTCGATTCCACAGTTTCCTCAGCTCTTGTTTCTGGCCATTGGTATGATGAGGGTAAGAACTCTGCCTTTGGTTCATATCAAGTGTTCAGCTCCACAAGGGATACTCAATCTTTAAAACAAGTGAAATCACTCTTCAATCAACCAAGCTTTAGCTGCTTAATTTTGTAATATATAACTATGACTGAGAACTTCATTTTAAAAGAAAGCATTTTACATGATGTAAAGTTATATAAACCAGTGCATTTGTTAATAATTAGCTCTGTGAAAACCAGGATAAAGAGCTTGTCACTAATGCTTCAAAATATTGACACCACATGCACATTATTATAATAATAACATGCAGAAGATTTGCCCATCACAATAAAGGGACCAAATATTGATGATTTTTCTTGTTCACTTATTGATCTACGGTGACGAGTGAAAAGGCCCCTATTATGAGAAACAGCTGATGGACTTTATTAACCAAGTAACACATAATGGAAAAGTAATTTTAACGTGGGAAACTTTGCATTCAGGGTGCAAACAAGTTGAGATTTTTTTAAGTGGTTTGTTTGCCTTTGTTTAGGCACAGAGCACTGTGTTGCATTTTTCCTTAATACCTCCCTTCTAAAATGCACTGAGTTTTGCTCAAGTAATGTTACTTTTCCAATTGTGTTTGTAGAGCAAGGCTCCTTTTTTCTTCAAGTAACTAGAGTGATTAGGGAAAACAAAACAAAGCCCTTGAGCTATTATAGCTGAGTTTGCACCAAATTAACAGCATCCCTCCAGAAGATGCAGAACCTGACAGGGGAAGGAAGAGGAAGGGCATTTTCAGTGCCTTCTCCCACCTGGGACCTCTTAGCAGGATTCTGTATAATCTAGGTTTAAACTGTTTGCTTTGCTTCTGGGAAGCAATACTGCTTCATTTGTGGTCAGACACAAAGCACAATGTATGAGGTGTAGTTACTTTAAGAAAACTAGAAGCCTCCTCCATTATTCTTCTATGGGGATGGTTTAAAAGGAGGCCTTCATGTTAGAAGAGCACCCCCCCCCTTTCCTAGATTAACTTTGAGTCCATTCTGTTGGATTTCAACGTAGCTTATTCCAACAAAAAGTGAAGATGCTGCTATTTAAACTTACAAAACTGGGAGTACAGATATTATTAACTCCCCCAAATCTGCAGATGGCTTTGTAACTCGTGGTAGGGTATGTATTATGCTTAGATAGAACAAAAAAGACAGACTGTTACATTTTGTGCTTCGAAACTCATTTATTTAAACTCTTTTCTTCCAGCAGAGCAGTCTCAATCTGAGCTTTTCTCTGTGAATTTGATGTTGGCAATAGGGTGTAGGGGAGAAGATGATGAAGATGTTTGAGATAGATGTTTGAGAAGACATAATGCCCTTATATCTTCTTTGCATCAGATTTATATCTAACTCATGATTTATGTATTAGTCCCACAGAACCCATACAGGTATCTACAGTGCAGTAGGCATGAAATATATAATCAAGACATAATGGAAGGCCTTTGATTGAACAGCAAGATACAAGCTGAGACATAAGCACCATGTAGGGATTTCAAGTTAGCCATTTCTCCTTCAGACTCTTCTTTCCATGCCATACTTTCTTTCATTACAGTCTGCTTCCCTTTTTGAAGGCTGCCTTCTGGCTTTGGATGCAGAGTAGAGAATGGCTGAGTGTGCCAATGACTAGTTTCAGCATTTGTTATCGTGGCGCATATAAAAAAAAGCCCATGGATTAAATAATTAGCAATCACAAACACGATTACTAAAAGGAAATGGCAAGTGAGTGATTTGAGAACGCATAGTAGGGCTTTTGTTCTAGTTTTGAGTGGTCATAAAAAGTTGTTCCACACAAATGACAAACAGATATTAAGCTGACTTTTGTATTAGGGGATCTATATTACCAGCCTTTTATATCATCTTCTGTCTGTGTCCATCGGCTTCCCATCACTATAACAAACACTTAAGATACATCAACTTAAAAGGAGGGAATGTTTATTTTGGCTCCTGGTTTCAGTGACTCTCAATTCATGGTTACTTTGTCCCATTGTTTTGAGCCTGTAATGGCCTAACACACATAGTGTGCACAGCGTGGAAGAAACTCTTTCACTTAATTGAGTACAGGAAGCAAGGAACAATAGTACAGACTGACCTCCGATCTTCACAGGTAAACACAATACACAAGTACCTGTGGGAACATGCACACAGACATAAGCATACACAAACACACATACAGAGAGGGGGGCATGTGTACACGCGCGCATGCGCACGCGCGCGTTCACACGCGCACACACACACAAATCCTTTCTTTTTTAGTAAATATAGTGATTTTGATTACCAGCCACATTTTTGTACCAGAGTGGGAAATGGAATAACCTACTTCCATGATTATTTTTGCTTAAGACATGAACATGGGAGGAAAGACAGAGATTAAGGACATAACTTAAGGCCAGGGTGATTTGAATACTTCCCCATCCTCGATGTGACTCTGCCTCAGCGTGGGTGGATAATGAAGGCATCATCAGGCATCCGGCCAGATCCAACATCCTTCTCGACCCAGAAAGGACAATAAAGTAAGGATCTCAGGAGAGGTCAAACGCAGGTGGAGGCCAGACTCTCAACAGTGATGTGAGTCACTGTCTGAGATACAGAGGAAATGGTTGTGGTGCAAAGGATGGGATAAGGGGCCAGGTAAACAATGCCACCCTAGGGGACCCTACACTCCTATATGCCTGTGGTACAAAAAGTCATTCTGAGGGGCCAAATCTGTCCCTGGAATCCATTGGTTCTAACAGATTTCCTTCAGGCGGTTTAGTCAACACATGTATAGAGTGTATATAAATATCTTACCCGCCATTCATCATCTTTTTCCAGTGACATTTGCAATCTCATGTTTTATGCAGCCAGCTATTATGCTAAAACCTGGCCAATTTTGCATTTAGGCAGCACAGGGAAGCGGGATAGCATTGATGGAATGGCAGGATTGTAAATTGCAATCTGGTCAGTGGGGGGAAAAATATTTTTTGAAACCCTGTGTTTGTTTTAGTTGCTTTTTAACTCTCTTCTCTTTCTACATTAAGACTTAATGAGAGGAAGATCATTTGAACGTGGTGTTTCATGTTCTTCCTTTCTAAAGTGTAGCAGATTCACGGTGCCAGCCACCGCAGCTGGCAGACAGGTTCTGGGGTAATTCCATTGCATTATTTTAATGGCAAATATATATATATATATATATATATATATATATATATATATATATATATATATATATATATATATATATCTCCTAACTGGAGATAATCCTTGCACTGTTTTCTAGTAAAATAATAGCCTGTGCCTTAAAAACCCCTGCAGGTCACTCCTCTGTATTTGTGAAGCAGCTGTCAGCTCCTCTGGACAGCAGTCAACAAATGCACGGCCATGAGTTCTCCAGATAATAAGCCAATGAGATGCGCATGGTGCCTGACATTTGAGTGAACTGACTTGTGTCTAGGCAGATCTCACATTTTATCTCTGGGCTGTTTTAGTGTCTGTCGCTGTGCAGAAACTTAGCATTACGGTTTAAATCCCTAAGATCTGGTGCCTTTGAGGGTTTTCTGAAAGCTCAGGTCACAGTCACATAAATGTGTAGTGACTTCTTCAGTTCCTTTGGAAAGTCTAACAATCGACATGAATTCCTTTAAGTTTAGGCTCTTGGAATCCCACATAATACTGTAGAAAGGGGTGCCGGATATGCTAAGTCGCCAAGGAAAGGAATTTGCCATTGTACAAAGAATAAAGGGGACTTTTTTTTCCCTTCTGCAATTGTGTCCTCAGACACCATTTCGTTTAATACAATGAAGTGCACATGCCAGTTGTCTCAGACCTGCTCATGTCTACAGGCAGATGAAACTGATGGCTTTCCAGTGGCGTAGTTTACTTTCGGTAGAAGAAAATAAGTGGACAGTGACAAATATTGAAAGTTTTGTTTGACTGGATTGGAGATTCAGCCCCTGTGTGTTCTGAAATCCTCTTAACTATACTAAAACCTAACAAGGACTCCAGGGCCTTAGGCATATATGGGTTTACCTATTGATTACCATATAAAAGTTAAAACGGAAGATATTTAAAATATGTATTTGTCAATTCACTTAAGAACAGAAATACACTGATATTGGGTTACTATAGGAAGCATACTTCCATTAAAAAGCAATAATAACTTCCCTGTGTGTACTGCCTTTGTCTCCCGGCTTTGCTGTCTACTTCAGTAGAGGCTAGTTCATTTTAATACCTGCCTCTGTGTTAGCTCTGCTGCATAATCATGCATCTTGTAGCCTTTGTAAACATTCACCCTGTAAACTTAGAAGGGAACAAGAAGGAAAATTAAATCTCAGTATTGTTGAAAAACAGATTTGCATACACAGATGTTGACTTGCTCTTTGAGTCTTCTGTACTTCTGGATTCTATACAGATTTCCATTTTTTTAAACTGAGTTTGTTTTGGTTGTTCAGATGGCTCTCTTATCTGACTCGCTGTCTCTGTTTCTTTCTCTCTTGTATTTCCATTTTTGTTTTAAAACGAGATTAAGACCTAGAGAAAAATGTTAGGATTAACCATTGTGGAGGAGGAGGAGATGCCTCCTTGCCTATTCCTTCTAACCCTAACTGCAGCAGAAGTCTGAGTTTTTTTGTTTCTAAAGAAGAATTTTCATATGGGTCTAAAGAAGAATTTGCATATGGGCAAAGCTAGAACAAGTTCCCAAAGTTTATCTCCAGCAAGCAAGAAAGTATGCCTTCCAGAGCCAAAGAGTGGCCCCAGAACTTTCTCTCAACTATCCATTTCTTACATATTCCAATCTTTTTCTGCTGACATGAAGGAACAGAGACTCAGCCTCACTGTTCCCAGATGCTGCTTACTCAGACTTCTGCTTATCAGTGCACTCTCAAAGGAAGGTCTTTTACGCCTTACTCCTCTCCTCCCCTCATAACTCACTGTCTTTCCATTTTGATCTGCTTTCTGAAAACCACCCATGATTGTCTTATCACAAAGTCCAATACATTGTCCCAGTTGTCTGCTAATGTGTCTGTCATGTACAACCCTTCCGAAAGTTCATTTGCCACTTTTCCATCACATTGTAACACCATGCTGGATGTTCCAGCCACCAGAATGGTGAACCACATGAGCCTGCTTTCTTTATACAACAAGCAGCCTTGGGTATTTGCTTCTAGTTGGAACAATAGGAACTGAGGCAGTAAGCAAATCCAGTTATAATTTGAAATGTCATAATTTTTGAATATATAACATTTATCCTAGTAAAGGAAGGCAAGACTTATCTAAAGATGTTCTATAAAATACTACCCATAGATAAGTATATTACATAAAGTTATTTTCTAATACTTCATAGTGATTTCTCTAAAAGGTTCTAAGTTTTTTTAGGGTATGACTAAATAACACAGCTGTCTCACCCCACGAGTGGGACAGACAGATGTGGTAGTCTGAATGTAACTGGGCCCTATAATCTCATAGGAAATGGCACTTTTAGGAGGTGTGGCTTTGTTGGAGTGTGTATGGCCTTATTAGAGAAACTGTGTCACTGTGGACATGGGCTTCGAGGTTTACTATGCTCAGGGTACTGTCCAGTGTCTCAATCAACTTCCTGTTGCCTAAAAGATATAGGACTCTCAGCTACTACTCCAGTACAATGGCTGCCTACACATCGCCATGCTCCCTGCCATGATGATAATGGACTGAAACTCTAAAACTGTAATTAATTAAATGTTTTCTTTATAAGAGTTGCATGGTCATAGTGTCTCTTCAAAGTAATGAAAAATCCTAAGACAGAAGTTGGTAACAGGAGTAGAGTATTGCTGTGATAGACATGATCATGTTTTTGTTTGGAGTAATATGGATTTTGGGAGCTAGGGTTAGGAAAGCATTGCACTTAATGGCCATACTAGTAGGAGCATGAACGGCAGTGGTGCTGAGTGTGATTTGATGAACTGTGGGGATCAAGAGGTTTCAGAGAAGAATGTTAGTATGTGGCCTAGAGACTGGTCTTGCTTTGTTTTGGTGAAGAAAGCAGCTGCCTTTTGCCCATGTCCAAAGAGTCTGCCTGAAGCTAAAGTGAAGAGTTTTGGAATGATTCCATTGGCAGAAGAAATCTCAAAACACCTTGGCGTAGACTTTGTTGTGTGGTTATTAGTGTTACTCTGATGAAGATTTATAATGAAAAGGAACAAGTGAAGCCAGCGAAAATATTTGAAGATAAAGGGAGCACCAGAGAGTGGAATGAAGCTAAATTCTGTGTTCAAGGAGATAAATAGAATAAGAATGGAATAAAGGGAGTGGTGACCTCAGGGCATATCCCACCCAGCTAAGTTTCCAACTTGTGAAAAGGAATTAAAGAATTAGATTAAATTAGAGTTGGGTGTGGTGATGCAAGCCTTTAATCCCAGGACTGGGAAGGCAGAAGCTGATGGATCTCTGAGTTTGAGGACATCCTCATCTACAGATCTAGTTTCAGGACAGCCAAGTTTAGGCAGTGAAGGTCAAAAAACAGAAAGTTTGTAAAGATGTAACTGAATGAGGAAACTATGTTCCAGTCCCAACAAGTAGCAGAACTTGTCAGCTTCAGTAACATGGTTCTGATTTAGAATTAAGGATAAATGAAACAGATTGTAGAATTTGCCTCCATGCCTAAGGAAGTCACTCCAAACCACTGAGGCCAGGCATATGTTAGAGGCCATTGCATGAAACTGTGAAGTTTAAGCTAAAATTACTTGGAGAATCAAAGATTCTAGAGATGCCAGAGTTGTGGGATACCTGCTGAGGAAAGCTGCTAACAGGGAGTAAAACCAGCTCAAGAAAAAGAAGTGGGTTGCAGTCAACAAAGCTGAACAGAGTTGGAGATCTGAAGAACATTTTGACATCAGACACAGAGATACAGAACTTGGAGTTTGCCCAGCTGGTTCTTGGCCTCGCTTTGGTCCAGTATTTCCTTGCTATGCTACATTTCCTGCATTTTGGAATGGTAAGGTATATCCAGTGCCATTACATATTGGAAGTATGTGATCTGCTTTTCAGTTTTGAGTTTTACAGGTGATTACAATTAAGAGATTGCATGAATCCCAAAAGAGACTTCAATTTTGGGGACTTTAAAATATTGCTGAGACTGTGATAGACTATAGGGACTTTTGGACTAAATTCATTTTGTATTATGATATAGTTACAAGCGTATGGGGAACAGGGAGTGGAATGTTACAGTTTGAATGCAATTGGCCCCCATAAACTCATAGGAAGTGGCACTATTAGGAAGTATGGCTTTGTTGAGGTGGGTCTGGCTTTGTTGGAGAAAGCATGTCACTGTGGAGGCAGGCTTTGGTGTTCCCTGTGTTTGAGTACTGTCCAGTGTCTCAGTCTACTTCCTGCTGCCTGAAAGATGTAGGAATCTCAGCTACTACTCCAGCACCACATCTGCCTCACACTGCCATGCCCTCCTCCATGGTGATAATGGACTGAACCTCTGAAATTGTAAGCAAGCCCTCTCAATTAAATGTTTTCCTTGTAAGAGTTGCTGTGGTCATGGTCTCTTCACAGCAATGAAAGACCTAACTAAGACAGATGCGAAGCAATCCAGTTGAGTGTGCTTTCACTCTAGCAGGGTGTGGTTTGGGATATTCTGGATGTAGCATGTGTTTCCTTTAGTACTTGCTATAGGTTGGAGGAAGTGAAGAGCTATAAGATCAGGCATTTTGATTCATTTATATCTCCAGTAGACCATGCATCAAAATGTGAATGTCTCTTTCCTGACTTTCTCTTACCTTTTCTTTTTTTAGTAACTTCTTTGAATGACTCCATCTATTTTATATCTTTTGGTGGTTCTTGACTGTCCTGGTCTCTTACCTCCATCTAGTTATTAATTTATTTGTCTTTCAACCATTTTTTTTTTTTGGCCTGGCAAGTGTTCTTTGTAGATACCTGTGGTGCCAGAGGGGTGTTGGGGTGGCCTTGAGACTGATCCAGGTTCAGACTGGCCCTGTTGGGTTGCGCTGACAATTGGCCCATTGGGGGTCCTCCAGGGAGTAGCTCTGATGGTTCTTGCCTAACATTTAATCCCATCATCACTCACAGGAAGCGTAGTTAGGATGTGTGTATCAACCTGTGACTTGGTGACCAGTCTCTGAGCTGTGCGTTTGTACTACCACGGTATTTGTGTACTTTAACAATTGTGTAAATAATAAATTCATAATGACTTCTAAAAAGAAAAAAGATTATAATGTAATTGCACAATTTCTCCTTTCCCTTTCCTCCTTCCAAAACCTCCCATAAATCCCCTCCTATCTCTCTTTCAAATTTATGGCCTCTCCTTTCATTAATCGTTATTGCATGTAAATATGTATATGCATAAACATATATATTCCTAAATGTAACCTTCTCAGTCTGTATAATGTGACTTGCATGTATGTTTTCAGGGTTGGCTGTTTTGTGTTAGATAACCAATTGGTAGGCTTTTTTCTAGGGAAGGTTATTTCTCTTGTTCTCACTATATCTTAGTTGCCTCTAGTTCCTTGGGTAGAGCTAAGGCCCTGTGAGCTTTTCCCCACCTACTTTGGCATGTCTATTATTGCTGTCTTTATTCAGCCCATGTTTGGTCAGCTATGTCGGTAAGACTTTATAGGTGTAGGATCTGATATGACTAGGAGACACAGTCTGACAACAAACTTTCTGATCCTCTGGGTCCTACAATCATTCTGCCTCCTTTTCAGCAATGTTCCCTGAGCGTTAGGTATGGGAGTATTTTGTAAATGTATCCAATGTTGATACATTAATTTCCTAAAAGTAAAAATAGCTTATTTTTTCTTCCTAAAAGACAAAGTAGTTTATATTCTTCCACCTGCTTTGGATCTTTTCTTCACCTACAAATCCATGGAAATTCAAAATAACTTAGTGCATACCCCTTTGAGAGATTAAGGTAAAGACTGGGATAGCCTATGGAACACTCAACATAATGTATTGTAAACTACATATGTGGATGATGTATGGCCCAGTGTGTGATACACTGATGGGCTGCATGGCTAGATTTCACTCTAGCTGAAACGCTCTAGTGAAATCGTACTGACTGTACAAATATTTTTATTCAGAGTCAAACTAAGTGAGAAGGCCACTGGTGTCTTCCAGGTTGGATAACAGAGAGGAAGGAACTCATTTCTCTTATAACAAGGGCTTTTCCATCTGTGTAAAATTGAAGCTACACAAGGTAGAGTTAACCACAGGCAGTTCCTGCAGCCTGGTTACCCCTTGGAACAGCTCTTGCTTAGGGTGGCAATCTCCTGCATCAGGGGCAATTGAGAGGAGAGAGGCAAAGACAGAGCGTGGCTGGTGTTAGGTGAAGTCTGTGTGTGGAAAGCAGCTGCACCAGGCTTGTTTACTCCCTGAGGAGTGCTTTAGAAGTGCTTCTGAGAACCTCCAAACACTGGATTAAGATTTCATGAGTGTTGATGTTATATGAGAACTTTTAGTGTTCTACTTAAAATTGTACTGATAAACTGCTGCTAAAACAAGCAAACAAATGTGTTTTTTTTAAAGCACTCATGAAAATAGAAAATCTATAGCCTTTAGAGTCTGACAGAGCTGGGTTTCATTGCAGGCTCTGATTGCGAACTCCATCTTCAGCCTCTTAACTTCCCTTCCGTTGCATTTGCTCGTCTATAAAATTCAGTACTTATCTTCTGTGATGATTGGAGTTGCTGATTTTGTTCAAAATACAATAGGACACTCATCTGTAGTTTCACTTTCCATGGTCTTAGGTACTCACGACCAATCATCATGAGAAAATAGTACATACGAAATTCCCCAAACCAAACAACGCTTACGTTTACTGCTGCATGTCATTCCGAGTTGTGTAATATGGTCTCATGAAGAACCACAGAGTCTCTTCCAAGGAGGAATTCACACCTTTGTGCAGTGCATACATACTGTCTACAATGCCCGTTTGCTGGCCACTTTGTAGCAGCCTGAGTTATTAGACTGGCTATCATAACACTCATCTTCAACTAACCTTTAATTTACTTAAAAGATGACCCTGCATTCAAAAGTAGCCACGATGGTCATTTAGATATTCAAATGAGAAGCAGTACCATGAGAAGCCTTTAATAGAAAAGGGAATAGTTCTCCACTCAATCAGAAGAGCCTGAAAGGAGTTGAGTGAAGTGGCCGTGGGCTCAGTGCTGTGTAGTTTCAGGCATGCTGTGGGGATCTTGAACCCTGTCCTTACATGAGGAGGGACAGCTGACACAAACCCCCAATGCATATTCAAGGTTGGCTTACTGCTGGTCCTTGTATGGCTACCCACCCTGTCATCCTTAAAAGCCACTCTGAGTAATCCACTTACTATGACAGTGTCTCGGGACCGGAATAATCAGGATTTTCTTCTGGTCGTATCAGATATGCAAGCCTCAGAAGATAAGAACACAAATCTGCCACAGGTTTATAAGGCTAGATTTAAAAATCAAAACTTATTTGTTCTTGAACCACCCAGAGTAAAACTGCAGTTATTTTTCTAAAAATAATGGTGAGAAATGTCCGTTCTTTAAAACCAGACTTAAAAACCATAGATAACGTGGTGACACCCAATTCATCCTTCCCCTGGGGCCTTCAGACCTCCTTAGGACAGGGAGATTCCTCACCCTCTCCGTTATACTAGAACTTTCTTAGATGTCTGAACATGACATCTTTTCAAAGCCTGTTACTTCAGGTGTGTACAATCATCATACTTTGGAAAAAAACAATAAATTTGTCCAATCACCTGATATCTTAGAATGATACCTGCAACAGAGCAGCGCTGCTGCATAGTTTAGACGCCAGCATGGCCAAGCTCACTGTCCAGATTCTTCCAAGATGTCTGCCTTATCTCCGGAAGCTCTGCCACTCTCGATTTTGCTTTGGAGCCGTGGCTTTCCGGCACGCTGCTTCTGTGAGAAGGGCATGTTCTATCTAACATTATGGCTTTGCTAGCTCTTGAGACCAGGTATTTTCAACTTATAGCATCAGGCTGCTGTGTGTGTCTCCTATTGGGGAGTTTCTTGGCCAGTGAAACATGCCTGTTAATGGAGTTTCTTTCCTCTAGTACACACACACACACACACACACACACACACACACACTCAAACACACATCCTGGTAGACACACACAGAGAGAGACACACACAGACACACACACACACACAGAAACATACACACACACACAGAGACACACACACACACATCCTGCAGTTGCTATTTTTGAAGTTGTTGTGGATTCTCATTCCTCATCCCTTTTCAATATCTTAAACCAATGTTTTTCAACATGTGGTCTGTGAACCACTGGCAGTCCTTGTGATTCTTTTATGAGTTTCAAGGGTTAAAAATATTTCCCTCCAAATGTTAAGCCATTGTTTATCATTGGCATAGTTTTGTCATAGGCACTGAAGGTGCAAACCCAATGGTAGATTAAACTGCTATGGCCTCAACCCAAAACAAGACAGTGCACTAAATAACACTGTTCTGGTGTTCTTTAGAAACACTTGTTGACAGAAAAGGAAAAGAGAGGCATGTTCCCTGAATCAGGCTGGGAATGTGGCTCAGTGAAAGAGTATGTGCCTAGCATATGCAAGGCCTGAGTTTGAACCCCAGTGTACCACGGAGGAGGGGAGGAGGGAAACTACCTTTGGAAATCAAAACATATTGATTTTATTAAACTTCAACTCTCTAATAACCCATCCTTCTAATACTCTATTTCACAAATTAGAACATTTGCAAAAGAAATGTGTCTTTTTTCTCTATTTTTCTTATATTGAAAATAGATTTTTTTTCATACAATATATTCTGATTACAATTCCCCCCCCTCCAACTTCTCAGAGATACTTCCCACCTCCCTTCCCATTCTGATCCACACCTTTTTTGTCTCTCATTAGAATAGTTAGAAAACAAACAGGCATCTGCATAATAAAAATAAAAGAAGATAAAAGAAAAACAAACCAGAATAAGATAAAACAAACGAGAAAAAGAGCCAAAGAAAAAGCAGGAGATACATGTATAGACGCAGAGACACACATGTAGACACAGAGACACACATATAGACACACATGTATTCATACACACAGGAGTCCCATAAAAACACAGAAACAGAAGCTATAATGCATATACAAAGGACCCGTCAAGTTTTTTTTTTTTTTAATATGTCTGAAAAAGCACAAGAGAAACAAACTCCATAGATGCCATTGAGTTCATTTTGTGTTGGCATCTACTGCTGGGCATGGGGTCTGCCCTTAAGACTGGTTTACAGAAAATGAAGCAAAAGGATTGTAAGAGCTAGAAGGATGGAGGACACCCAGGAGACAAGGCCTTCTAAACATGGCAGGACAGAATAGATGCACATGTGAAATCACAGAGATGGAGGCAGATTGTACAGGACCTGCACAGGTCTGCAGCCTATGGGGTCCTAGTCCAGAGAGGAAAAGTAGACAAAAGAAACATTTCTGTTTCACACAGAAGTATGACGGAAAAGAATTTGAGCTACTCACTTGTACAATGAATTAGCTGTGTTTTCAAAGAACATGATATTCACTTGGGGAAAAAAAAACAAAAACACCTGACAGATAAAGCATGGGTGTTTGTCAAACATTTTCATATAAATGAATGAAAATGGCTGTCACTTCAAGGTGAACTCAAATGGGATGCCCGGGATAACACTTGAACTTTCAAGCAAAAATAAAAACTTTGGCTTAATGTCTATCAGCCACATGATGTTATTGAGCTCTTCCAGATATGGAAATACAGATTGTAGATTCTTGGAAATACTAAAAGTATGCTTCTTGACAACATGTAAAACACATGGAAAGCTCCCAAGACTGGTGATCTTGCAATTTCCAAATGATCAATGTCTGACTTCATGAAATCATGAGTTGACATGTATATATGCAAGATACATTGATGGATTTTGATGCAACAAACTACAAAAACTTCATTCTCAGAATTATATCTATCTGTACATTACAGTCTTTAAGACATAATACTTGTTGAATTTTCTACAATATCAAAATACATATATTTATTTTATTGAAAAACATTTCATGCAATTAGTCTGATCATGCATTTCTCCTCCCTCAACTCCTCCTAGGTCCTCCCCACCTCCCTAGCTACTCAATTCCATGCCCTTTCTTCACATATAAAAATTAAGTCAAAATGAATTATAGTCTTAATATAAAAACTAAAATTTAAAAAAGAAACTGCTAGAAGTTTACTTTTAGGCAGAATTTTTCTTCTTTGATATTTTTTTTTACTATTGTGTTGGGGGAACCCAGGGCACCATCAGTGCCAAGCCTCTACTGGCCATGCTACATTTTCAATCCCTCAAGGATTTCTTAAATCAGACCTGAAAGCAAAATGAATCTTAAAAACCAAAATGAGCTTAACTTCAGCAACAGAAAAATGTCTGCACTTCTCCAAAAACAAAAACAAGTAAGAAACTATAATAGAACATAAGATAAATACTTTCAAATCTTTGATACAGTATCTACAACCAGATGATATCAAGATTTCCTCAAGCTTGGTCCCACAAGAGGGTTCCAATGAGGGAGGATGCTATCCACCAAGCCTGGAGACCAGAGTTCAGTCTCTGGGATCCACATGATGTAAAGAGAGAACTGATTCCTAAAGATTGTCTTCTGGGCTCTGTGGAACACATGTATACAGACATGCACATAACTGTCATACAATTTAATATTTTTCTAATCTCAAAAGGAATTTTAAAAGACCAAAATAAAAGAATGAGCAAACTAGTAGATCAGATCCTTCATCCAAGAAAATACACACAAATCAAATTATCATATGAAAAATACCCAAAATTATTAGTCATTAGGGAAATGCAAATTAAAAGCATGAGTTACTAGATCATACTTATTAAAATGGCTAAATTTTTAATTAAAAAGTAAATGCAATATTGCAAAGTAGCAGGAAGTAGTCAAAGTAAATGGAATGCATATATCAGAATACAAATGGGCAATTTGAAATGGTTTGATACTCTAGTAAAGTTTATTATACAACTATCAATATAACCCAGCCATTATACTCGAAGGTATTTACTTATTTTTGGTAAAAGCTTATAGTCACACAGAAGCATTTATATAAATATTATCAGCAGCTTTATTAATAATCATTAAAATCCAGAAATTACACAAATATCCATTAACTGATGAATCATAAAATTGTGATAATCTCTTACAAAGATATATTACTGCAAAACAACAACAAAAAAAAAACAGCAGCAGGGTGTGACAAAGTGAATGACTCTCTGATACATTATGCTGGGAAAGAAACTGTACTTTAAAAATGATATGATTCCTTTTATATGATTTTAGTTCTATGAGATTCTGGAAAATGTGCTGTGGGATGTCTTTTTGTACGCTGTGAATATGTGTTGCTCTGATTGGTTGATAAATAAAATGCTGATTGGCCAGTAGCCAGGCAGGAAGTATAGGTGGAATAAGCAGACAATGAGAATTCTGGGAAGAGAAAGGACAGAGTCAAGAGTTACCAGATAGACACAAAGAAAGCAAGATGATAAAGCAGAACTGAGAAACGGTACCAAAGCACGTTACTAAACATAAATAAGAATTCTGGGTTAATTCAAGTATAAGAGCTAGTCAGTAATAAGCCTGAGCTAATGGCCGAGCAGTTATAATTAGTATAAGCTTCTGAGTGATTATTTTATAAGTGGGCCAAGGAACTACAGGACCGGAGAAACCTTCTGGCTACAAAAATGCAAAACTATGAACAGAGAAAACTAGACTAGAAAGAACTGTTGATTACAAAGAGAACAGAAATTGTAAGGAGTGACAGAATTGTTATGTCTGTTGTCCTGAGTATTGCATGCCACAGTTCACAGATTTATTCCTTCCAAAATGATTACTTGGGCATGATTTGCATATAAAGAATAATACTTTTACTTATTTATTTATTTATTTATTTATTTATTTATTTATTTATTTATTCATTTTTTTAATGTACGTAATTTTAACTTGCATGTATGTTTAGGCACCAAACGCATACTTGCTACCCAAGGAGGCCAGAAAAGTTTGGTAGATCCATAGTAACTGGAGTTACAGATGTTTGTGAGCCACCATGTATGTACCCTTAAATGAAATCAAACCTAAATCCTGTGCAAAAGCACCAAGTTTTCTTAACCACTGAGCCATTTCTCCACCCCAGGAACAAGATGTGCTGTAGAGTAAGGTGTAAAATAGAAGAAAGAATCAAATCCCTCCTTAACTGCTGCCAACACAAATACCTAAGAATGTAATGTTCATTTGTGGGAAAGACTAAAATCAGAGGCTGTGTCCAAACTGAGCAACCCAGCCATGGGTAAGCTGGCTGCACAACTTAGACTCTCTGCAGGAAATAAAATGCCAGAAAGAAGAATGAGAAAAGGAGCAGCTGGGCCTGACTCCTGTGATCTACCAATCCCTCCAATCAAGTGATCACCCTGCCACCATTAGTGAACCAGGAGTAGGGAAAGACACTACATTGATATTGGGGGGGTGGGGGGGGAATCTCTCCTTGTTAAAACATAAAAGGAGAAAGAAAACTTCTGTACTCACATTGCCAGTCAGCTTCTCTATTAAAACTGTAAACCTTTGAAACTTAACAAAGCACAACTAACAGGTCTTTCAAAAATGAGAATAGGGAGGAGGAAGGGATGGAAGAGGAGGAAGAGGAAAGAAAGAGAACTTTTATAGTATGTAGCCAATCTTCCTAATTACACCATCTTAAAAAATTCCTCTTCCTTTAATGAAATCACTCAAGGAGCATTCTCCACCAACTACGCATATTCCAAGTAACTGTGTAGACACTTCTATACTATTGTCTTGACTACCTGACACTTAGTCCCTCTGATTTTTTTTAGGTCCAGATCTTATAATAGCTAGCAATCAAGTTTGTTAATTTTTTATGAATATTACTGAATATAGCATAGAGAAGAGATAATCCATTCAAACTACTTGGGTTGTTTCTTTCTAAGACAGACTATCATGTACCCAAGAATGGATTCAAATTAACTCTGTAGGGCTTAGGGTAGCCTTGACCTCCTGAGCCCCCAGCCTCCACCTCCCAAATACTGAGATTACAAGCCTGATCACCACCCATACCTTGGAAATTACTTCTGGTTAAAATGATAATGTCCACAAATCATCCATAACTATGAATTTCCTGTTATGTGGTTTCTTCATCCACCATCTCTCTTTTCCACAATTTGCTTTTACAGAGATTGTTTCATAATGTATAAAAATCTATTATTTTAAAATTATTTGCAAGTAATTAGAATTTGGGGAGAAATTGACAAAGCTTTTTAGAAATCTGAGGTCTGAGTTCATAATTTTATAGTAATGACCTTAAGCTTAGTCACTACACATAGAGATATCTTTGGATTGATTATTTCCAAACTTGGGCCACCCCTTCAGATGATACATCAGGTTCTAAAACTGAAGTTATTAGACATGTCAGCTCAATATATGAAATTTAACTTCAATTATGTGTTCTAATAATTGTGTGAGCAACAGCAGATTATTTGGGACTTTAGGGCTGTATATCGTTCTCAAAAAAAGTGAGCCCAGAGAGATGCAGAGGTGCTTGCAATTTGGGTTTGTAATGGAGCTCTTGATTCTATTACATGCATCACAGAGTTTCTGGCATACCCCCCACTGAAAGCTCTGTTAAAATAAGCCACAGGGACCATAGAGGGATTGATCATTTATCTGAAATAATGTTATTTCGGTGGCTTAGTCTTTCCATGCAACCTCTAGAAAATATTTCCTATCTTAACTTATAATAAAAAATATTATTCACAGTTGGGAGAATCTACTCTGGTGGCCTTTTGGGGTATTTTTCTGTCACAGTGAACAGTATATCAGACCTATTAATACCTTCTTTATGATGATTTTTTATTTGTCTGTCTATAGAATAAAAGAACTTCCTAGTATATAATTATTTTAAAGCAAAAGATAAGCTCATAAGCCAGAGAAGTGCATACAAAGGTAGTTGACTGTATCATGCAGCAGACACCTGTGCTTTGACAGAGCCCAGGTCGCTTTTGGAGTGTTTTCTTTGCACTCATTCAGGAAGAATACACAGAGGCAGGAGTCCCATTTGGAATCATCTGCTGCTGCTTGAGAGTTCAGTAAGTGAGTTTTCTGGATAACAGACCAAGGATGCCAATACTACTCAAAACAATTTTCCTTCTTCTCCCTGAAGGAAACGTTGTGGTATTTGTTAAATATTATATAATATTTCTAAGGAGAAAAAAAAAACTTTGAAACACGGCTTAAACAGTTCTGGACTGTTAAAGGGGTCACTATTAATTAGTCGAGTAACTAATAAGATGTGTATGTCATTGAAAAACATGACAGTGAGAGGTTAGACAATTACATCCTCCCATGTCAGTACTATGCTAACAGGAATGTGTTCATGTTGCTAATGTGCAGTGAGCTCTCCCCGCTCCCCTCCCCCTTCCCTCCCCCTCCCCTTCCCCTTCC
The DNA here is from genome assembly GCF_049852395.1 of Peromyscus maniculatus bairdii. NCBI lineage: Eukaryota > Metazoa > Chordata > Mammalia > Rodentia > Cricetidae > Peromyscus > Peromyscus maniculatus. The sequence goes on from NC_134867.1 coordinate 28,650,524, forward strand.
CTCCCCCTCCCCTCCCCCTCCCCCTCCCCCTCCCCCTGCCTGCAGGTTGTCAACTGCCACTTTCACCCACTTTACTTAACATGTAAACTTCTGTCCATTCTCTTCCATTTTTGCTGTTGTCCTCTGCTGCAAGCTGTGAGTTAGAAAATCGAAATGACAAACTAGTCAATAATTATATGCTAAATAATAGCATCCAGATTCTTCCCCGAGGCCCTAAGGCCATGCTTCAGTGCTGAAGTTTTGTGACAACTGCCTCTCTGCCTCGGGTCCTGCCTCCCATCTGTGTCAAGACCTTGTTGCGATGAACTAGACTTGTCAGGAACTTGCACTTCGGGTGGAAGCATGTTAACTGCATTAGGGATTTTGAAATGCATTTTTACAGAGAGAATACTGACAAAAATTTCCACAGTGCTGCCTTTTCTCATAGCTGCAAGAAAACATATGAAATGGTGATACTACCGTGCCTCATTCAGGACTGACTGTTGAGAGAGAGAGACAGGGGTCTCAGAAACAAGGGTATGTGACAAGCAGAGATATGGAAGCCATAGAGATATTGCCTTCCTTGGGCCATTGAGGCCAATAGTCTTGAAGGGCTTTGTGCCATTTCCTGTGTCTGCAGAGGTTCTTATGTTGTAATTTCAAGGGCACAAGAAAGAGTGGGAAGTTAAGTCAGAGGGAAATCCAAATCTTGGGTGATTCTTATTCATAAAGCAGGTACTGATATGGGTTCTTCTAAATAGGACCTATGGGCTTCATGGGGAAAGTAGGATAGTTCTAGAAAAGTTTCCAAGGTCGTTGGTGCCCTACACTGGAACAGACCACCATAAAGAGAGCCATTGAAATAGCCCAAAGCCTGCTTATAAATGAACTCTTTGTAACTTTGGCTGTTAAGGTTGCAATAAGAAACAGAGAGGGTAGAAGAATCCATATGGTAGACAGTGATAGAAATCATCTGAAGGTTGTGAGGAGGGAAGGGAAGAAAAAAATCACCTCAAAGTAGTAAGAATGGCAGGAAGATGAAATGCTGAGAATCCGTGAGACCCACACTTGCATGCCAGAACATTCTTTGGAGCTTCAGAGCCAATACCTCTTCTTTCCCACCCCACCCCCATTCTCTCACTGGGATTTGCTTCCTCACTCTTTTTTTTCCATGCCAACACTCACCAGTGCCCACTGCCAACAATCGCTTGTGTAACTTTCTCTTTTGTACCAATGTAATCCCAGAAGTTGCTGTTGTTGCGGCTGTTTTTGATGCCATTGGTGTTGAAGACAGCAGCTAACATGATAGATACCCAAACAGAAAAGACATTTTTTTTCCTATTCTTTCTCTTCCCTTTTACAAGTTGGTATTCAGCAGCTGGTCCACATATTCCACATGGGGTGTTCTGCCAAGTTCTAGTGATGAAAAAGGACTAGTGATTCCAGGGTCCTAAGAGCCTATAGCTTAGGTGGAGAGGCGTAGATAGGATCACAACCAATGTAATTGATATCACAAGTAAAGAACACTGCAGGTGTGACAGCTGTCTAGAAAATGAAGCACAGGATGGGGAAAGTGTTCACAGAAAATGAACTGCTGCTCAGCTAACAATTTAACCCACCACTCCCTTTACCACCTGAACTAAAGCCTACAAGGCAGGGAGTAGTGTGAGTGGCCAGCAAACTTCTACGAGGTTCCCCAGAGTTGTGTCTGAGACGAACATACCATGGAGGAGAGCAGCAGGGGAGAGCCAGCTTCCAGAAAAACCTGTCACCTGGGGGAACAAAGTAGGAGAGTTGCAAGAAAATTACTGAGCAAAGACTCGGTCTCAGTAAAACTCTTAATCTCTTAAGAAATTATGTCTTAGAATATAAGTGACCTGTACATGAGCTTCTTAGTTAATGAGAAGTAACTCTAAGGTTAGGTCTTGAAGGATAAAAAAGTCATACACTTTCCACCATAATAACCTTTTATTTTTTTTCCAGAAAACACCTGAGAATTAAGACTGTATATTTACTCAACCTTGATAAACTTGAAGAGAGGTACTTTAATGAGGCTGTCCTTGACTATGTGCTGGGAGATAACCCTGGAGTCTTGTAGTGACTGTGTTCATTAACATTCAGGAAAGGACAAAATAAAAGTAACAACAAAAACGCTTTGGGAACTAGACTCTTGTAATTTTCCATCATTGGCTTTATGATCGTGTATTCATGTACATTGTGTTGTTTCAGTAGTATCTATTGCACAATAGAAAATGTTTCGGTGGGGGTTGATTTTAATACATGACTTTGTCATTTGAAAAAAAGCAGGACTCAAGGAATGCTCTATCTCTGGTTGTATACAGGCTAATATTTAAACCATAGTGGTATAAGCTTGGTATAATTGTTTTGATTCCTAATACATAGCTGTTGAAAGGCCATTCACTATCTGTGATGAAAGCTAGAGTTTATATGAGCTATATACTTTGGAGACCTCTAATTTAGGGAATTCAGGGAGACCTAACTCACATTCTCCATTCATTCTGAGATAAGAACTACATAAGCAATAAAACTCACCCACACTTGGGCCCAAACAATACCATCAATATGCTGCTCTTAAAATATAATGATTGATTTTTCTTCCTTAGTCACTGATTGCATGGCTGTGTACATTTAGGAGGGATTTTCTGCTTTAGTTTCCCCCCTGTGGGAAATAGGAACATGATACTTGACACAAAATGCTTAGAAAAGAGCTGGACATGCAGCAAAATTCCAAAAATGCTATATGACATGGTTACTTGTAATTTGGGGCCAGCTATTTCTCCACTGAGAACCGAAATGCAGTTCCCTTCATAGGGTCCAAATGCCTTACATCCGATTAACAAACCAGTGTAAACTTCCTGTGATGACACCTTCCTGTTGCTGTTCCTCCTCAACATCCTTTTCTCTGTGTACCCTAAGCCCCCCGTTCCAGTTTAACTGAACGTTTCTAAATGCTTAGTTTCCCAAAAATAACCCAATGACTTCCACTTGGGGTTGTCATGCAAGGTAGCTTGACTTTGGGGGCGGGGGGATGCTTTCTGTGTCGCCATGTGAAGAAGATGAGGTTTATTTTGTTCTATGTTTGTGCCTAACCATCAAAAGACCAAAAATGATAAAGAGGAAATGACAAGACCTTTTCAGCCTGCTTCTTAGTCTTTGTACCCAATTCTTTCTGGTTCTTACCTCAAAACTAGTTTTTATACATATTGTTACTTCTGACGGTATCATTCTTCACAAATCTGAATTATGGACATTTGAAGATCAGTTTTTCAGTCTTTCTAATTCAGTGGTTCTCAACCTTTCTAATGCTGTGACCCTTTAATACAGTTCCTCATGTTGTGGCGACTCCCCCCCAAACATAGTTATTTTCATTGCTACTCCATAACTGTAATTTTGCTACTGTTATGAATCAGAATGTAAATAGTTGTATTTTCTGATGGTCTTAGGCGACCCCTGTGAAAAGGCCATTCAACCCTCAGGTTGAGAACCACTACTTTAATTAGTTTGAAAGGGACAAGAAGATATCATCAGCCAGAGACAGAAAGAAGGGGTTCCTTCACATTGCCTTCAGGAGTCTGAAGGGTTTTTTGTTTGTTTGTTTGTTTGTTTGTTTGTTTGTTTTTGGGGTTGGTTTTTGTTTGTTTGTTTTTCAAGACAGGGTTTCTTTGTGTAGTTTTGGTGCCTGTCCTGGATCTCACTCTGTAGACCAGGCTGGCCTCAAACTCACAAAGATCCCCCTGGCTCTGCCTCTCGAGTGCTGGGATTAAAGGCATGTGCCATCACTGCCTAGCCATTAAAGGCAAGGCTCACAACCAAAAATATAAGAGTCTGAAGTTCTATACAGTATTCATGAAGATGGAAAAGGTATCTTCCAGTGGTATAAAGAGGAGAAAGAATATTGACTTCTAGCAAGGACTATGGAAGTGGGACATGCTGGGTTTCAAAAAAAAAGTGTAAGAAATTAGAGATGGAGAAAGGTCCTTCCTTTTCAGTCCTAGGAAAGAAAGTGAATGGAAGCAGACAATGCTGTGGATCTGCTACTAAAGAGGGAGAAAATGAAGTACCTGGTAATAAAGGGCTCAGGGATGTGGCAGGCAAACCATCTTTTAAGAATTGGGGGCGAGGGAAATGGCTATGCTGGAAGAGACATCTAATAGTTTACAATAAAAACAGAATGAAAGAGCTGTCTAGGTTTATGTAAGATTTTTGATGGCCCTAAGGTCTCGACTAAAATTAGAAATCATGAGTCTGTGGCATCTCCTTCTCACCAAATTGGCAATTGCTTAGTATGAATTTCCCTACTGCAGAAGCCAGAGGTATTGCTCAAATGCCTTGCCTAAATTCTTCCCTTCCTACTTTTCCTGGACCACTCACATTTGCTTGATCCTAGAATCATAAACCTGAACCCATCAGAACCAGTTCAGTGAGGCGCCCAAACCCCTCTCTGGACACACCCACAGAATCTGCCCTCACTGGCCTTACTGAGGACATCACAGTAACTGATTCTGAATGTACCTGACATTCTCACAATTGCTGAGTCCAAGTCCAAAGGCCTGAGAGGATGGATGGCCTGGTATCGTGACAGTCCGACCAGACAAAGCGAATTCTGTTACTCATCCTGTCGTTCTAGCTGAATGTGAGACTCAATTCAGTCCACTCTCCATAGGAAAGACAACGTGGTTTACTCAGTGTTTGATTCAAATGCCTATCATATTCAGAAATGTACTCGGACACACCTAGAAATGACGGTTAACCAAATATTTGAATACTCTTTGCCTAGTCAGGCTGACAGATGGAATTAACCATCACATCATCCACAAACCATAAATTGAAAAGTGAAGAGAATTTATCTTCATAGTTAAACTCAAAATTTACAGCTGAGAATGACTGAATCTCAATTTCATCAGACAAGTTGTTAAAGGATCTGTGAAAATTTTTGGATATACTGACACTAAGATATTATTGTTTCAATCTGAGATCCAAATTTAAATAAGTATCCTTTTCAGTTGTTTACAAACCTACGTCCTTTTTCTGTACCTGAATGAGTAATAATTTTAGCTAGGAAATTAGGCAGGATTGCTAGTTTCCCCATTTATATCCTCCATATGAAAAATAAATTGTATGATTTTATTTGTTGCAAAAGAAAGGTGTGAGGAACAGAAACCAGTGATGTATATCATTTATTGTGTTAACATTTGGAAAGTTTTAAGATGATTTAATCATACCTCTAAATCACCACTAGAATTTCAAGGCACTTTTGATAACTGGACTTCCAGCTCAGAACAAATACACAGAACTGAAAGTCTGACTTCTTATAACCCTGAACAAATGACTTGAGCTCATATATTACAGGATTTTTGAGTTGTAAAGAATATTAGGGATCATCATTTGATTAAAACTACTCCGTGCTTCTAAATGAAAATTTTTGATGGTTTTAAATAAGGGAAGCTATTTGGCTGATCATTCTGTTCTGCTGCGTGACATTCAATAAAGCGGAACATCTAAGTCTTCGTATAAAACAGCTCTACCCAGGCTGTCAAGCACGACTTTTTCAACCTGTCAAGCCGTCATTAGTTCTCCCTTCTTCAAACATCTCACTTTGAGCCTGTCTAACCTCTTCCTGAGGAAATTCTTAGCAGAAGTTCATTTCATGAAATATTACCTAGAGAGAGTGTTTTTTTCTATTCATAAGTCTACTTTATCAACTGCAGTTGGAACCTTTGTAATTATTACATTTCTAAGAAAAGATAGTTGTTAATCTTGCTGACACAGACTGTCAATTGGAAGCATTGACTATAGTTGAATGCTTAAATTGTGAGTGGCTTCCTCACATAAAGGATCAAGAGCAGGAACTTTTTTGCGTTTTATTTGGAGTTTTTATTATGACTCAAAAAGCCATCAACTCTACTTTTCTTCATGTGTGAATAAACATTGGAATAGTCCAGAAATTTAAAACACATCAGAAGAGAAATTTGGGGGGAATCTTTTCTCTTTGTGGTTATTACCCTCTCAGTAGAACATAGGACTCTTGATAAAGAGAGAAAGGAGTAATGTCAGAAATCATAGGGTTTTTTGCTCAATTTCAGCATCATGTCCACCCATGTTTCATTGCCTAGAGCAAGTTCACAGCCAATCTGACATCAAGAGGATTGGGGCTCCTTACGTGGGGAAGCACCAAGAAAGACCATGTAGGGATAAGCTCAATGGAGAACTACTGTTTTAAGAGAGGATGGGGAGGTGACAGGGAAATAATTATATCACCAATGAAACCAAGCTCCAAAGCAATTAAGATTAAACCATGTTACCAAGTTTAGCAGCTGATTACTAAGAAAGTCATGATTGGAACATGTCCTCCTCACTGTGTGCTTATAGACTGTTTATCTAGAGTTAGTTTCCTCTTATGGATATATGTATATATGATCCTGATTGTCATAGCTCCTCAATTTCTTTCCTTGAACTCTATCTACTCACCTATTTGCTTAGGAAAACTAAGTCAAATATTTGTAGAATCATGTCCAGTTGACCCATATTCAGATTTACAGATTACTAAAGAACATCAGTCACACTGTCTTTTCATACAGCCCATTATCCCATTGAAGTTCTTTATAGCACCTAGTATCTTATGAGTAATTTAAAGAGCCTTGTGCCAAGAGAACCACTTCTTGAAAAACTTAGTGATTTCTGTATTAGCAATTATTATCGAACTACTATGGTCCCAGTTCCTTGCCAAACCACTTCAGGCTTAGAAGTTTAATTTTACATTTTAAATATCAATATAAACAGAAATAAATAAAAATTTGAGAAAAGAAGGTGTTAATTAAAAAACACCAAGGGTAAGCAATGTGCAAGTTACTGTGTGAAAAAATAACTGGTTCTGAAACATGGCATTCTTTATTAGAACAAAAACTATTTATTCCTCCAGTGATTGGGAGTTTCCAATTTTTATTGCTTGATTTCAAAGATGCTTATGATGTGTTTTGATTATATCCATCAGCACTCCCTCCCTTCCAGTTTCTTCCGCATCTCCACACCACAGTCCCCTGCAAATTTCATATCCTCTTTTGTTAAGCCACTGAGTCCACTTAGTGCTCTGCCTAGAGTGTGCTCAACTATAGATCCATCTGCTAGAGCATAGGTAACCTCTCAGGGCCACATCTCTGAAAACAAGTGACACTCCCTCCCCCTCATCCCCATCCCCCCAACCCACCCCCACCCCAACCCACCCCCGCAGTCATCAACTGCCTATTCCTCCTCAGCTCGGAGTGGGATTTGATGACTTCTTGCATCCTGGGGTTGTGTTTGACTTGTTCTTTTGTAAGTCTTGTCCATGCAGTGACAACCACCAGGAATCCACGTATAAAACTCCCCTAAAGTGTCTGGAAACATTGTTTCACTGTAGTAACTCATTATGCCTGGCTCTAACGTCTTAGCTCCCTTTGCTGTGATGATCCCTGAGGAGGAGAGTTTGATACAGAGGCCTCATTCAGGCCTGAACATTCTCCAATGACAAATACTTAATTGCAGTAAATTGTTACTGTTTCATTAATCTCTTGTTTGATCTAGAAATCCATGCTTCAAAAAGACTGCAGGGTGCTGACTTTCTAAAGAGAAAGTGCCTTCCATTTCTGTGTGTGCAGGCATAGCATTGAACTTTGTACTGCAGGTGCCCTTAAAATGAGCACATCTGAAAATGAGGGCTACTTCTTCTGTGAGTGAAAAATAGAAAGGGAACATTTTACATGCCATTTTTGTAAAAGATCCTCATTGCTCTTTTTTTTTAACATCATTGAATTGTTTATAAATCGTCTGCAATGCATCAAGTAACTTCCTTGCGCAATCCAGAGGAATCATGGTTGTAAATAACAAAAGGAATCTATCTGCCATGTTATTTCAGCCCGGCATCACCTAGAGTGATGATCAGTGACATCATTTGGCTGTGATGAACTACCATTCAATGTTTGAGGAGATGTGAGTCATGTTCTCTCTGTGTCTGAGATTTTGACTAAATAATAAATAGTGCAGAGGGTCAGGTAATGTGGCAGCATGACTTCTTAACCTTATGATGGTTAAAGTTCCCTGGATTTCATTGTCTTCATGCAGGGCCATAAGAGAAGGTCTTGGTCACTGAGACCTTCTTGGACAATGCCATGGTGAGTAGAAGAACATGCCAATATTCACTCAGCAAACCAAGCAGTTGTGATACCTCTGTGCAGCATCTTCACAGTTATGAATGCTGCTTATAGAAAGATGGAAGGCACAACTGCTTATGGAAACTCACAAGTGCATTGAGACTTTAAAGGGTAGCATCCAGCTCGATTATAAATGCCATCCCTGTACACAACTTTCTCAAGTGGAAACAACTATTTTTCAAGGGAACTCATAAAAGCACCTGAAGCTTTGGCATATTTATGTGCTGTTCCAATGTAAAGGCAGTCAACCTGGTTAAACCTAAGTTTTATTCTAAAAGGAAAATGCATCAAATATTAATCAAAATTTATATGATATTAAACATGTTGTATGACAATAAACTGTCCCATAATCCTACTAAAAACATTTATTACCAAAAATTCATCCATGTTTATAATTCCGTTTTTATAATTTTTTTAAAGATTTATTTATTTATTATGTATACAGAAGAGGGTGCTAGATCTCATTACAGATGGTTGTGAGCCACCATGTGGTTGCTGGGAATTGAACTCGGGACCTCTGGAAGAGCAGTCGGTGCTCTTAACCTCTGAGCCATCTCTCCAGCCCCAGCGTTTTTATGATTTTTATATTTGCTCCTTTAAAATAAGATACTTACCTTTGAAATTATTTCAGTGTTTGAGGAATAGCAGCAAAAATAATCCAAATGGTTAAATTTCTCTAAAACAACTTGATATCTAGATTTTTATAATTGTAGAATATTTTATTAACATCATTACTTTTGTCATGAAAAAGTCAAGTAATCCCCCTGTAGATTAAAACTTACATATTTCTTTAAATCAGACTTTTCAAGAATTCATTTTAGGACATCAGAATAGGAAATATCTGTTTTGATCAGATTTTTTAATGCATAATGGCACCATGCACTTAAATAGAGCTGCCCTATATTTTTTTAAATAAATCAGTGAAGAACTATCAGACAAAAATGGTGATCTAAATAAAATATCCCAAATGGCACTATGATTAGTATATGAATCACATTTGAAAGCATTGACTTCCTGCTGTAGATGATGTTCTCAAAATCCCCACCAAGTTCTATTTGGGAGGACCAAGTCATTACCATATGGGAAGGGAGGCTAATAGCTTACTCAGTTTACATTGGAGGAAAGACAAGAAATTTAAGTCCCTCGGATCAATTCAAGCTCTATGCATAATGCTCTGTCAATAGACACACCATGAGGCAACTCCAGTTGAATGCTAATCCTTCCATTTTTAAAAAGGTTACATGGCATGTTAGCTTCATGACTTCCATTAAAACCAATAGGAGTCGTACCATGCCAGGCTTTGGAAAGAATGCCCTCTAATGCTATTGATTTTGATCTTTTGAACTTGAGCACAGATGCCTGTGTCCACCGACAACCTCCCTCCCTAGTTCTTGCAGGAAACTGCTACTGAAGTGCTGGATTAGTGAGTAAGCTCCTTTTTATCAAGATAATCAGCTTGTCTATCTGAGACGAATGTTTTTATCTTAATACAGTTAGAAGTGCCCCATATCAAATTTCTTTCCCTTGGTTAGAGAATATGATTCAGAAAGGCTAACTCTAGGGGTACAGAATTAAAGGAAAGTCCCAGCCCCAAAAGGATACCATGGTGAGATAGTCAGATTGTTAGTGCAGAAAGTACAGTGTAGCTGAAGAGTGGAGATTAGACTAAAAACATGATTGGCAGTTCAGGATGGGAAGCAAGCAGGCCGCTTCAAGGGCCACTGGACATTTCCAAGCTACACATAATACAGACGATAGACTGGAATACAGCTGGCATCAGGAAAGTGGAGGAGTTCCAATGACAAAATTAACATGGACCGGACTATGAAAGCCAAGACATGGAAGTAACAGTCTTCTCATGGAAACTGAAACAGAAGAAAGTGTGGTAGAATCCAGCTAATGAGAGCAGCAGTAGCTTAGGTCCAACTATTAATTCCTGGGCATTGAATCTTTCTGATTAAAAGAGATGTACACGTGACTGTTGACTTGAACCACCAATCTTAGGTCTTAGGATACACATGAAGGCTAAATCTGGAGCTGCCCTTTAGAGTTCTCTACCCTTCTCCCTAATAAATGATTAGGACTGGTAATTTGGAAATATACAACATGAGTGAACAAGCAAATATATGTATAAGGCAGAGCAGCTCTGATGTATCAAAAAAAAGTGCCCTCCATTATTTATAATTTTTAGCCAGGTGTATATCAGTACATACTTCATGTTAACTGAATTTGAGAAAAAAATAGAACATCCTATTTGATAATGCTTAAGTGGATATCTAATCTACACGTGCAGATTAGATACAGGTTTTGCAACCAGAATGTAACAAGTTGGTATAATATACACTACTTTTTGTCACACCCATAAATACCTTGTCAGGACATTCAGCCCCATAAACAAGTGAAAAGGAAAGCCACAGTGACTAAACAGATACCCAAACCCACAGCTTCATTCCATAAACTCTAATAACTCATGGTGCCTGCTTTACCTCTTTCCTGCAGGATAATGAACAAACATCCACAGTACTACCACCACTGGAAATTATTCAATTGAGAGTAAACTTATTGCTAACATTCACTAAGTTCTCCCATCTCTATTTTGATTGAACATGCTTAGCTCATAATTTCGATTGTATTAGGAAGAATACATGAAGAATTGGTGGCCTCAACTCTCAGGATCTCATGCGTATAAAAGTAAAAAATTTCTTCCTCAACCTAATCCTTATTAGGTGTCTATATGTCAGCTCAGGATGATTAAAGACATGCACTTATAGAACATTTAATCAAGCTGCATCAAATTTTACTGTGCTTTGCCGAGTCCTGCCACAGACTAGAATTGCTGTTTTTCTTCTCTCCTGCTATCTTTAAATAGGGTGACAATTTGCTTTATCATCCAATATGTCACACGTTGAGAGTGAAAATGGCACAGAAGAGAGACTAGAGAAATAACCAGAATAACTTGGGAAATCTTGATTGTGTAGTCACACTAGAGTGGTCACCCTCAACCAAGAGTATGGTTATTCCTCTTGCCTGGGTCCTAGGGGATCAACCCAGGTTGGCTTGAAGTACCACTGGGCTTGAGCTGGAATGTCACAAAACTGACCACAGTGGCTCAGTCACCTGCTGGAGACTGGCTCAGCCATTTGGGTTATTGCCTGTAGCAATACCACAACTAGAGTTCAAGACAGACAGAATAGAGAGGAACGGGAGTGCTCTCTTTCCAAGGGCAAGACCAGAAAAAAGAAAGGAGTGGTTTTCTCACCTTTCTTCTAGCTGAGGTCTACTGTCTGACCTCCAAACTCCAGCACCAGGCCTAGAACAGGCAGCTTTAACCAAATCTAAACTACATTTGACTGAAGTGAATTACAAATATTGAAACAATGTGACACAATGCCCATTTCTTGGTTTCTGTGCTATTTTAACAGATGCCAAACCTCTATGCTAACCTGCATTTAATCTATAAAGTTGGACTTAATAAAAATGTTTCTACATTTTAAAACATTATTTGTCTCAATGTCTTGGTTTCTCTCTTTTTTTCATCCTCTTTAGATCTCCTTTTTTTCCCTTCTGTCTTCTTCCTCCTTTCATAAGAGTAGATGGGTTTTATATTTCTTCCTGTCTTGGTTTGATTATTTTCCTCTTGATCTCCATCAGAAAAATATAAACTGTGTCTTTCATAAATTGAACATTGTCGATGCATTTTTCTATTCACAATTAAATGGTAATTTTTGAACATTTTTATCTAAGCTGAAAATAGAAGTCCTCTCTGGATTACTTTATTCTCTGTGTACAGTCTGGAGAGAAGCCTATCTGTTACAGATTTCATGACTGCAGGCTCAGTGACCTTGCCACCTGGCTTTGACAGTATTCCCTACAACAAAGCACCATAAGCCTAGAGGCCAAGATCTCTGCTGATTCATCACTGTATCCCAAATAGCTCCCAGCAGAATGTCATGTCCAGAGAAGGTACCCATTAATATCTGTCAAATGAATGAACACAGGAAAAGAAAAAAATAAGCTATTTCTTAACTTGTCACACTTAGCTTATGAGCGAGTTAAACATGGAAATACCCTTCAATGGCATAAGAATAACAGTCCCTATTCAATGTGAGCTTCTAATAGTATTATCTATTTACTTATTTTCATTTTATGCCTTCATGTATTAATGTGCAGTGTGTGCATGCCCGGTGACTAAGCAGGGCAGAAGAAGGCACTGGATCACCTGGAGGTGGGGTTATAGATGGTTGTGAGTCACCATGTGGGCACTGGAAACTGAACTCAGGCCCTGTGCAAAATTAATAAGTGCTCCTAATTGCTGAGTCATCTCTCCAGCCCTTCTGGTAGCATTTTCCACAGATGGGCTCACTGTAAATTCTGACTTTGAGAAAGGCTGTTCTAAAGAAACAAAGACTTGAAATGTTGCCAGGAAAGTTATATGTATTATGTTATTGGGACTTTTATTCCTTGAGTTGTAGAAGTTAGGTGGTATAACCAGAGAAATATGAGACTCACACTTAGCAAGCATTTATTGAGTTTAGACTATTGGTATGATCTACATAAGGGTGTCACAGAAAATCTAAAGGATATTAAGTAAGTGAATAGTTCTCTTATTGCATGTAATTTTAATAAGATTCAGAGTACAATTAGAGAACAATGTAAGACTGTATACAAGAAAGTGCTTAAGTGAATATAATTAAGCACATTTTCCATTAAAATTCCAAATTACAAGAAGTCATAGGGGGAAAGATTGATATTGGCTGTCAGCAAAATGAAGCATGCCAAAATTAATTGAAGATGGAATATACAGGATTTCAAAATCTATTATGTGGCATATCCTGGGGTATGTTCCCAACTGACTATCAGCTTGAATTGTCTCATATAAAATGACAAGAAAATAAAGTTTCACATCAGAACTTTGTAGATCATTTAGAAGAGTTCTAATTTCATAAATTTAGAAGGGATCTTCACATCTACCTGATTATTTCCTTTAATAAATATCCATGTTTATTCCAAGTTCTTGTGCTGTCCCCTTTTGCCCTGCAGATATGAGAAAGTAGGTCCCATAGGGTGTCAATCTAGCAGATGCACAAAGCTTTCTGTGTCTCCGATCATTTTATTTTTATGCAGTGTTCCTAATGTCAACATCATTTCCTGAGAGGAGTCATTTTGATACATGAAGTCCAGAAAGATAAGGATGTGTGCTTTAAAAAAAAAGAAGAAGAAGAAGAAGAACTCTTAAAAATTGACAATCTGAAGTTTAAATTAATGACATTTTCATCATCTAACATTTAAACATCCTTAAATTTCTTATTCAATCTCAGTTTAAAAATTCTCCCCAAATGGAATTATATACCATAACCCTGTGCTCATAAATATTCCATTTTTGGAAATACCTTGATCTCAGAGCAAAGAAAATATATAAAACCTCCTAGGGTTGACCCTCCTCAGGAGAGTGCAGATCTTTTACCTCCGTTTATTTTCTTCTTTTTAAAAATTTCATGCCAGCATCACTTTGTGTTCAAGAAAAGTTAAGCTTACAATTAGATAAAGTGGAAGTGAAATATTGAATATGTTCAAAACCACACCTCTATTGACTCTTGCGTTTAGTTAGTAATAACTTGTTAGTGCCAGGGCCTTTAACACTATAGTTCCTTTAAAAAAAAAATCACCATCAAATGAGTTTTGCATCACAACACTAAACAAATTCACAAGATGTATCAGCAACTTCATGTGTCCACTCATTCGAGCTGTCAAAAGGAAAGAGAATTCTTCCTTGAGAAGACATAGTTCCATCATCTCTAGCACTAAACATTGCTGATAATAGTAGTTGGGGGACAGTAATAGAACTGACTATATATATATATATATATATATATATATATATATATATATATATATATATTTGGATTTTCCAAGACAGGGTTTCTCTGTGTTGCTTTGGCACCTTTCCTGGAACTCATTCTGTAGCCCAGGCTGGCCTTGAACTCAACAGAGATCTGCCTGCCTCTGCCTCTGCCTCTGCCTCTGCCTCTGCCTCTGCCTCTGCCTCTGCCTCTGCCTCTGCCTCTGCCTCTGCCTCTGCCTCTGCCTCTGCCTCTGCCGAGTGCTGGGATTAAAGGCATGCACCACCACCGCTCAGTGCTGACAATGTATTTTTAAATGCTGTGTTAGTAAGAGATTTGGAGGTGGGTGGAGTGGAGAAGTTGCAGGAACTTGAACTGGGCAGTGGTTTGATCTTCACTTTGGACCACCCATGCTGATGCTCATTAGGAAATTCATGAGGCTATCCTCAGCACCATTACACTCTCCCAACCAGTTCCATTCACAAAAGTGGTTTAAATACACATTTATGATTTGGCTGTATATTTCAAGAAAGAACCAGAATGAAGCCAGCTGGTAACTAAATAGGACAACAGTTTGCTCACACAAATAGGAAATTAATGCTTCCCCATGTCACTAAGTAAATGGCACTGAAAAAGGCATTTATCAACATAATAATGAACTCCTAACAGAGAGAAGTGAATTCATGGATCAGAAAACACTAGGTTTAGTTTGCTAAACTTAGAGCTGTCATTGCATATAGAAAAAGAAATTAATTTAGAATGCTTTAAAGATCTACTGTCAAGTTAAGCTTACACACTTTTGAATAATTTAACCAGCTTCTCTAAAGGCTCTGGACTACAGTTCTCATTTTAAATACAGATGAAATATTATTTTTTAAAATGCTATTGAAAACCCTTTAGGCAAATTAAATTTCACAAAGTTTATTTGAGCAAAGGACATTGTGGATTGGGCAACCCTCAGAACTAGAAGAGGTTCTGAGAGTGCCAGTCAATGTACAGTGTTGTATACAGGGTCTTTCATAGACTCAACACAAAAGATAACTAGAGAAATGACTTGATGGGTCACAGCTAAGCTTCTGCCTTATTTGGGAATGGACCAGTATGATGAGCTGGCTGCAAATGATTGGCTAAAACACGGATGCTTGTGATTGGCTGAAATTTGGCCGTTAAGCTCTTAAGCTATCAACTTGCAGTTGGTTTGCATGCTATGCTATGTGAGGTTGCAGATCCCGATGTAAGAACGCAAGGCTGTGAAGCTAGCTTAGTGGGTAAAACACTTACCACATAAACATGAAGACCCAAGTTTGCACACTCGGAATGCATGGAAGGATAGGGACTCTTCTATATAATCTCAGTGTGCTCCTCAGGCAGGATGGGAGGTAAAGGTAGGTAAATCACCAAAACGTACCAGCCCAGCTAGCTTAGCATATATAGTGGCAAGCAACAAGTCTTAGACAAGGTAGAAGGCAAGGACTGACTCCAGAGATTGTCCTCAAAACCCTACACTCCCACTGTGGTGTACCAATGTCCTCACACATATACATACACATGTATACATGTACATTACACAGGAAGATGTTTTTCTTAATTTAAATGGAGGACAAAAATCAGTGGAAGGAAGTTACACCTTATTATTGATCCACTAAATTGAAAAATTCAGCCTCTGTGGTATATACACGTGTACGTGAATATACATATATGTGTAAATATATGTATGTATACTAATATCTATAAATAGATATAGACATTTTTCTCACTAATATAAGGTAAAACATATTATATTTACAGCTATTGGCATGGTGACACATGCCTGTAGTCCCAGACTTAGGAGTCAGAGGCAGGAAGAACATCACAAGAGGAAGACCAGCCTGGTGTACCTAGCAAATTCCCAACCAGCCAGGCCTGTAGTCTGATTCTGTCTCAACAACAACAACAACAACAACAAAAAGAACACTAGCTATAAAGTTACATTTTCATATCGAATGAATCAATTTTTTGACTCTCTCATATCTCTCATCAGTGTTTCTCTCGTCTACCATTGGTCTTTAGAGTAAAGGCTAGTCATGACTTCATCCGCACCTCACATGCCACTGACACACACAACCACTCAGGAACTCTTTTACAAATCAAACTGAACTTCTTCCTGTGTTCACCTTTTCTAAGAAGAGGAAGGTAATGAATGGCAATCAATGTAGAGAGGGGATAGATGCATCTATCTGGAGTGAGGAAAGAGGCAGTGGAAAATTACCCAAATGTCTGCTGAAGTCAGGTGGAAGACCAGTCACAAATATGGACAGTGGAGATTTTTGCACAGGGTGCAAAAATATTCAAGATTTTCTGCAGAACATCCCATCGCGCCAAACCCTCCAACTTTCCAAGGAAGCACCAGACTCATTTTTGTGTGTGTGTGTGAAAACTTCTGGTGTTTGAAAAACAGTTTGAAATCCTTGTTTACCTGTGTTTCACAAATCCTGTTTCTGCAGCCCACCTTCAGCCACGGGGCTGACAGTTTCAGATCTCATGCAGGGAAAGGGGACAGTGACCAAGAGGGTCAAGATGTTAATTAGGCAGCACCGCTGGCCACAGGCAGATGCCCTCACTCCCCTGTCACCTGACTACAGAGTGGCCTGGTGGATGACATTTCAGGGAGGCAGTGGGTATCCCTGCAGACTTGTCAATCTCCGGTGGACAGGCACAATAGCTGCAGATTAGTTTCCTTATCTGCTGTGGTTTGTTTGGCGAACCTCTGGGCTCCGAAGTATTTGCTTGTGGTTTAAGAGCTTGGAAACCTCAATGTAAATGAACACAGGAATTGTTCAGGGAGAAAACAGGCAGGAAACCAGAGTGCCACCTGCAATTTTGGTTATTGTCTGGGATGCGAACAATTGTTCTCAGGTACCTAGCCAATATTTCCCCTCAATTTAAATGATTTGATGAAGAAAAATAAGTAGGTGTTGTTGTTTTTTTTCCCTCAGAGCTCTAAGAAAATATCGGGAAAAAAAAGTCCTCTTACTGCCATATTTAGAGAGTGGAATGAAAAAGAAAAGGAAAGAAAGTCATCCCAAATAATCATTACACTCCTTGCGGCTGACGTCGGTTTTACTTTAACCTTTCATCACTCACCCTGGAATGGTTTTAGAGGATCGTCTGAAAGAATCTAAGAGGAAGAAAAATCCTAGCTTCCCCCATGGTTAGGAACTGTGTAATAGAATATTTCTAAAAACCAGCCAGTTGTGGTGTTCTAGAAATCATGATACATGAGAGATTTAAAGTCTTGCGGAAATTTTGAACCAAAGAGATGGGGAGGGTGAGAAAGGATGGCGAATCTTTCCTCCTTCTTTTCACCTGCCTGCATCTCCTTGACATCATTTCTCCCTAAGGTATACTCAGCATCCCAAAGACCCTCCCCCTTTATTTTATCTTTTAATAAAGACAATTTAGACCCTTTGAATGCATGGTCTTCACAGCAGGGTGGGGGATGGAGGGGTTCTTCTCTAACTGGAAAGTCACTTTCTACATCTTTCAAAACTCATCTCCAAAATGTGAAGGACAGGTTCAGAATGTGGCAGTAGGCGATTGCGTCGATGCTAAGACCAGGCTGCCTGGAACACATTTGTTTTCATCTCTTACTTGCTCTGAAGCATTACACTTCACTTTCCCTGTCTTTGCAGTAGAGACAATCATAGTAACCTCCCTCGAAGGGGATTTCGAAGTTTAAAGTCATTAGTTGATACTCGGCACATTGCCAAATTCTAGCCTTCCAGTAGCAGGGTAGAACTAACTATTATTTCTCATGTCTTCACTCCTGCTCTGTGATGGTAAACCAGAGCTTTAAACTGAAAGGATTTCATAGCACCTTCGGGCACCTGCCTTCCAAACCAAACTGCTATATATGACCCTTCAGACAGTGCATTTTAATATCTGTATATCCTCCTATGCTGTGGTCTCCTCAGAACAGAGAAAGACAATCTTTTGTTGTGTTATATATAAGGTATCCTAGAGTCTAACACATGCATCCATCTGATGAGGAAATTAAGATGTTTATGTGAATTGATGCTTGGACCACGTTGTTTTTACAATTAAGTTAAATACATTGAAATGAATATTATGTTTTGTGCTTTGGATCACTTTTTGTAATAGGGAAGGGTAAGCTTTTCTAGAATAATGTTCTCTCACTTTCTTTATTTCTGTTGAGCTTTTCTAGAATAATGTTCTCTCACTTTCTTTATTTCTGTTAGCTCTGACTCCCTGACTTCTGAGCATAGCATCGCTACATGCTTTGTAATACTTTAATGCACTTCCTTCGTTGGACACTGTTTTTAGAAGTACATGGTATCCCTGAGTCTTTATCTCTCAGGCACCACTTTGCCCTGTCTGGCTTGTGTTCAATAGGGAAGTAGATGATGACTATACTTGTTCCATTTCCCCATGGAAGTTGTCCCACACATTGAAAATAAAGAACAAATATAATTCTAAGTGGCAGTTTTACTGATGTAGTGGATTTTATCAATTTATTTTTAAGGAACAGTACTGGAACAATAATACAATATTTATCATTTGAGAAAGCTGACTGAGAATAATTCTTACTATAACCATATCAGCAAAAGTGAGCTATTCTAAGAAGCGTATGAGCAAGGGATAACACCTCCTTTCTGCTATTGAATCCCTGACTTGATTCTAAAAAAAAAAATAACTCATAATTGTATTAAGTGGAAAACAAATCAGAAAAATGGGGAAAACACTGTTGGGGTAGAAAAGTTTAGACTAGGCAGTATTTACTCTATTTTTTGTTCAGGCTTATGTTTTCTTAATTTGGAAATAACTCATTCAAGTAATAGTTAAGTACCGCGTCTCCAAAGTGTTTTCTTGGTTTCTATTGTTCTCAATTTGGTTCATAAAGTGGGAACATCATGACCCAAAGGCTAAAAGTTGACACTAGAATATTAATTGGAGGAATGTTTGCATAACATAAGAGAAGCCCTGGATTGGATCCAGAAAAGGAAGGAGAGAGACGGGAGAAAACAGGAGAAAGAAAAAGAGAAAGAAAGAAATCTAGGAAGCAATAGAGGAAGGAAGGGAGAGGAGAAGGAAGGAAGGAAGGAAGGAAGGAAGGAAGGAAGGAAGGAAGGAAGGAAGGAAGGAAGGAAAAGGGAAGGGAGGGAGGGAGAGAGGGAGGAAGGAAGAAAGGAAGGGGAAGGGAAGAGAGGGAGGGAGAGAGGGAGGAAAAAGGGGGAAGGGAAGAGAGGGAGGGAGGGAGAGAGGGAGGAAGGAAGAAAGGAAGGGGAAGGGAAGAGAGGGAGGGAGAGAGGGAGGAAAAAAGGGGAAGGGAAGAGAGGGAGGGAGGGAGAGAGGGAGGGAGAGAGGGAATTAAGGGGAGGGAAAGAAAGAGAGGGGGGAAGGAAGGGAGAGAGGGAAGGAGGGAAGGAAGGAAAGAAGAAAGGAAGGAAGGGGAGGGGAAGAGAGGGAGGGGAGGGATGGAGGAAGAAAGAAAGGAGGAAGGAAGGAAGGAAGGAAGGAAGGAAGGAAGGAAGGAAGGAAGGAAGGAAGGAAGGAAGGAAGGAAGGAAGGAAGGAAGGAAGGAAGGGGAAGGAGGGAGAGAGGGAAGGGAGGAGGAAAGAAGGAAGGAAGGAAAAACAGAAACATTTGTTTTTAATTGCAGATGGAGGTAAGACATTATATTCATGTGTATGTGTGTTTGTGTGTGCTGACTTATATAACCAGAGCTATGTGAGCAAACTATGAGTACTTTGGGTCTTGCTGGGCTCTTTTACTACAGTGTGCCTTGGCTCAAATTGCTTAAGTACAATTCTTTCTTCATGTATACATGCAATTGAAACATGGCCTTCCATTCTCTTCTTACTGGGAAACTGGACTCATAATATAACTGGAAATAAAGATAAGGGGAGGTCTGAGCACTTTGTTCTAAGCATGATTGAGAAGACAGCTTTTTTGCATAAGCTTTCAATTCTAAGTCCATACAGGCATCACTGGCTTCCAATATTGTAGCCAAATAAAAAAAATAATGGATATTCCCAAAGATTTTTAAACTTCTGCTTACTTCTTAGATTTACCAATCATTCTCAGAGTTTATATAAGAATTGTTTAATTTGTGTGTTTGAAAACAGACTAGAAACGCACTTGGATTTAATTATATAATTTATGGTCAATTTCCACTTGACTCCTTCTGTCTTTGGAATGGAAGTTCTTAGTTTCAGAAATACAATTTTTACATGAAAATTACTAGATGAGGGCTCTCCATTCAGGTATTGTGTTTACCTTGCATTAAAAGGATGTTCTCTTTTTTAAAATGTGATATGCAAGTAATTATTTGATAAATTAAATTCACATGACAGCAATCTTGACTAGTTTGCACTTACTTCTTTTTATATATTGCTCTATGACAGAGGTAATAAAAACAGAAATGCTCAAAAAAATGAAGTTTCTAGTCTGAAAGTCTGAAAACTACAGGATAAATCTATGTGGAGATCTTGAAGTCTTGTGCCCCCAAGGCAAAAGAGAATAGTGAAGACTGAAAGGCATTAGACCCTGACTTTAGTTCCAGTACATACAACTTACATATTGGATGGCTTAAAACTCCCTGGAGCACCACTTTCTTTTCATAGAAAATGAAGCTATTGAGTCAGATGATGTCTAAGGTCACTTTTAAGCTTCATGAATATATGGATTAAAAGTTAGAACTAAAAAGTCCAAGGAAGATGCAGTTACAGTACCCATTTCCAACATTGATGGTGATTATTGATGTGGTTATCAGCCATTATTTGCATGGTGGAGTCTAAAGAAATATCTGACATTTTAGAACACCATCAATGAAAATAGAGGAAATAAGGTAACTGTGGGGAATTATGTCATTAGATTGACATGTTCTAGAATCAAGGAACGCATAGTCACCAAAGGAGAGCAAGTGTTGTTCATGGCAGCAGGGTGGCTGGGTACCCTTCAGAATGTTTCAATATATCCCAAACAGGGACATGTTAAAAAGGCAGTGGGATACCTAATGTTTGAACAAGAGACAGATGGGAGTTACTACACAAATGGAGGCCAAGTTCAGTGAGACCAAGTGTGGGAACTATTCCATGTCATGTGACACTCGTGGAATAAATACATCATGTGGTCCTCTCCGATGCCATTCATACAGTTCTCCATGCTCTGACTTCCTACTTACCATGAGATGCTATGATTACATACTAGCATTTCTTGCATGCCAATGACTGGGACAAAGTACAATGAGGATACAAACTTTGACTTTGCCTTCTTGTTGCAGTGATTTTCTATGGAAAATTAAAATATATTTCTGATTATAAACTGATTTCCCATAAGCTCAACACAATAAGATAATTCCAGTGTGATCATTCTAAATCTGCAAAAGTCTTATTATTAAATAATTAATGGGTAGCCAAATATTCCATACTTCTCAGTTAATATGAATCCAGACTTGGGATAAAATGTCACAGACACTAGGAATTGCCTCACTTTCAAAGTGGACAGCCAGCCAGACTTTGTGTTGAGGCAGTTAAAATACTACATGGCAAGTGAGTTCTTACCTCAACTCAGCTGTGTTTTCTTCCTAAAGCACTCTGTTCCTTAAAGTCTCTAAACTTAAAAAGACACTCAATGAAGCAAATGTAAGTAGCATTGCTTTGTAGATTGAGATCAGTTAATTTGTTCATACAAGAATGTCTAGATATGAAGGCACAATGGTTTTCTTTCAAACAATACTAAGGACTTTGAGTAAGGACTTCAAGCAGTGAAGTGACCTAGATAATACATATTTAATAGGGGGAGGAGCTTTAACATTTTCAATCCCTACAGACATGTAAGATACAAAAGGAGAAAAAAAAAAGACTTGGTTTTGTTCATCATTTGCTGATCACTAGCATAATGCCTGATACATAGAGAATTCCATAAATCTGCACTGAATGAAAAAGGCTTATTCACAGGGATTGCCACTTCAAGTCTTCCACATAGCCACACAGCAACAATTCACATTTCATACAACTTACCATGGGCATCTTGCCTTCAGGACCTTAGTTCTTTAAATCCTAAATCTCCAAAACTCTACATATTATCTTTTCCTCTTACTTTGGTTTTGAAGATAGTCTTCTACCCATATTCTTTATCCTCATTTCACTTTGGATCTCTCCATTTCCACCAGACTTTCTCCTCTGACTGAGGGATGCCCAAATATCTTTCTAACGCATAGAATAATTTCTTACAGGTAACCAGTATCTTAGTCCCTCTCTCACTTCCACTAACTTAATTCTTTTTAGCACAGCTTCTCCCCCAGGAATTCTTAAGCCTTATTTGATCCCCATTCTCTATACCAGTTGCTTGCAAAAGACACCAAAGGGCTCGTCCTTACCCTTTTTACCACCTCTGAAGTAAAACCTACACTTCAGTGGCTTCCTGGGTCTATAAAGATGTTAGAAAGGGAGAGCAGAACCTCAGGTGTGGATTATCTAGAACATATTATACACATTTTTTCAAAATATATTCTTTGGAAAAATGAAGATCACTCAGTGGTAAAGGGCTTGCCTTGTATATACAAGACCCTAGTTTCAATTTCTGAATATATAGATGTGTGTGTGTGTGTGTGTGTGTGTGTGTGTGTGTGTGTGTGTGTGTGTGTGTGTAATAGATTTTTGTCTACTTTTAGACAAAGAATAGCATCATTTGTCAGTTGATTAATTTAGGAATTTATAAAGCAAAGTCTCCATTACACTCAATATTATATGTTCCACAGTTTTCAAACAAATGGATTAAGTTGATTGAAAGAATTTTCTTTCAAACTATGTATTATTTATCTATTGGATTTTCATACTGGTTTTAGTGGTTCCTGTCTCTGCAGTATTTTTTACTTTTTAAGTCTACAATGTTAACACCTCATGTAAAACCTTGAATTTATAATGATATAGATGCATAGCACCACACTCCATCCTTTGCGAAAATTATCACCTATATTAACTACATGCATATTATTGTCTCTAACACATATTATTAAAATTTTAGTTTTAAAGTCATAATTTTTTAAATTAAGAGAAATACAGTATTTCATATATACTCAAGGTTTTTTATTTTGTTGGTCTTAATTTCTTTCTGACAGTCTTCTTTATTTTTTTTTCAATTTGAAATACATCCTTTGCTATTTGAAATAGGACATGCCATCATTTTCTCTCTCTTTTTTTTTTTGAGGTATATTTTCAACAAACACAAAGTTCAGTTTGAAAATTCTTTTCCTCTTCTCAGTTTAAAATATTACCCCCTTGTTGGCTGCTGATCCTTTTAGTGGTTTATAATGAGAACTCCCTGATCTTCACTATTTAGAAACTTCTTCTTCATATGTATGTAATTTGTATACTTCCAAGATTTCGGGAAATTTTCAGCCATCCTCTCTGGAAATAGTTTAATCTGATTCAATCTCTCTTTTTGAGATTATTCAGGTACTAGACCTCTTATTACTTTCTTTTCTGTTTTAATTCTCTGTTCTTGGAGCTGAATATATCTCATTGTTCTCCCTTCATGTCCACTGATTTATCCCTCTGGAAACTTCACCCTGCTGTTAAGAAAGTCCAGCGAGCTGTTTTTCATGGTTATATATGTTTAGTTCCATATCCTTTTCTTAACATTCTTTTCCTGTATTTTTTTGCTTCTCTACTGAGGTAGCTGGTCTTTTCTATTTTTATAGCATGTTTTTGTTCCTATAATGCAAAAGGAAGAAGAGCTCTACCTTTAAATTCTGTTCACCAGTTCTAATGTCCGGCTACTGCAGGGTTAGTTTTGATTGATTGCTATAGACTTGGCCGGCAAGGTATCACACTTTATCTTACCCTGAAGAGTGTTCCCTTTCCTCTTGCACATTATTATTCAATTGCATTCAAACTGAAAATCAAGTTCTCTTGCTTAATAGGAGCTGTGATCTCATTTGATTCATTAATCTTATTCTGTTGCTTGGATTCTCCCTTGTATTAGGTTGGTTCTAGAGACAGCAGAGATTCAAGTGAATTTATAAACAGAAATTTTGGAATTCTTTTCTAGCTGAATCCTCCTGTTCATGTTTCTTCCTGTCTCTCTGTACCTGCTTTCTCTGAACTCCTGTGCTCTTGTTCTTCTCAAAAGTAATTCTGGGTTGTTATTAGAATTTATTGCTACACGAAGTATGCCGCTATCAGCTCCGCTCCATTTTCTGCTTGCATTTGCTTACTACCCAGTGCCTTCGGGCTATTTTTATTTCACATCTTTGTTCTTTGCAGGGGTATTGCTTTGGCACTAGCTTACTTGGCTAGAAAAGAAGCTAGAGTTTGATTTCACTGTTTAGTTGAAGGCATTTAACACATGAATCCCATGTGAGGAGTGCATTTGTATTACTGGTGGCCTCATTCTGCCCTCACCTTTCTGGATAACATTTCTTCTTCTGTGCATGTATTTGCTTAGGTCTCTTGCTCCTGGTGTCATATTCCGTTGACAGTGTGATGGTACATACTGTGTAGCATTGTGTGTCCTGATATGCAAATGTGTTCATGCCATTTCCTAGAGATTATGCAATCGAATGACTCTGGATCTGATATGTTCTTCCTTAGAATGTGTAATATGTTCAACTCCTTTCCAGACAGCCGATCAAAGGTTATGTGGCTGGGTTGGCATCCCAATCCCTCCACTTGGAGTCTTGTCTGATTATTGGAGATGGCCAGTTCAGGCTACATATCCACAACTGAAGCTATGAGTCTTATCTGGGGTCATCCTTGTAGATTCGTGGGAATGTCTTTTGCATCCGGTTTCTACCTGAGCCTGAAATGCACCCCCCCCCCTTTCCAGCCATCTCCTTCAGTAGTCTTCTCTTCCCTCCACCCCTCAACCTGATTCCTCAAGTTGCCATCCCCACCTGCCCCCAGTCCACCCAGGGGATCTCTTCTAAGAATCAGGAGAATTAAAATATATATTATAAATAAAATAGATTTCTTAATACTTAATTACTAGCTTAAAGTTTTTTTAAGATGTAGAAAAGGAAAAGAAAAAATAATTATCTCTCCTTAATTAAAGACCTTCAGTGATCTGGTTTCAAATTGATTCTCCATATATTCTCCTATTTTCCATACCTTTCAGTGTCATTTGAAATACATGGAATTCTCACAAACAGGTCCCATCGGTCAGAACAAAGCCATTATCTACAACATTCCTTCCATTTTTTTTTCAATTCTGCTTCATGAATTTCTGTCCTCCACAGCTAGATAAAAGGCCATATCCCCATTTATTCTTTTCATGAACTTCTTTCCCTCTTAATATCTTCAGTATAGTCAGACCAGTGAGGCCCTAGCTCATGTTATAGTACAATGTACATGTTGGCTGTCGTGTGTGTTGAGTTATCAGCTCCTTCAGTGGAAGAAAGTACTCATATTGAATACACTTGCTATATTATATCAACAATAGGACCAATATTATGTACCTTATTTACTCAATAATTCTTGTTTAATGGTGGAGGTTCCTGCCTGTGCCTTTTAATTTATAATGCTGTTCTTCAAGTAGAAAATAAACCAATAAGTCTGGAATCTTTGTAGTGATGTCTAAATCTTGAAAAGAATAGCACACGCTACACTTCCTAAAGACAGATAGGTTAGGCATGACAGACATGCGAGTTATCAGACAATCTGTAGTTTCGGGATGGCTGGGGGAGACAAAACACTTCCCAGAAACTAGTTTTAAGACTGTCATGAGTACGATTAGTTTGCAGGAAACAATGATAAAACGTTGTTTGTATATGATATTCACAACCAGTCCTACTCCAGAGCATGTTATGTTATTGATTAGAGACAATACGCTAATCATCTTGTAGGCTTGTTGTTTCTGTGGAAACTGTGGAGTGTTTGAAATAAGACTTTAATTCACTCTCAATGAATTTAATATAATAAGATACCTTTAAGAAGAAAAAGACACCATATCTAAAGTTTTACAATATTCATGATGTCTCCCAAAAGTTCCTGGAAATGTTTGTGTGTTAATCATGACATCTTAAGAAGAAAATGTCACAGCATAGTTAGAATATAAACACCAAATTCTTTTCTGTTGGTTCATTATTTGAGAGTTAGCAATATACCCTAACTCAGGGGAAACACACACACACACACACACACACACACACACACACACACACACACACACACACACAGACACACAGACATTCACACGTGCTCACCCATACATGTGCATGTACACACATTTCCTTGAATTGGCAAAGTTCCACAGCCTCTGCCACCCTCACATTTTAGCTCCATCCCAAAGTAGAAAAGGAAATGTTACGACAAATAGGCTCTTTTTTCCCCATATGGTTTGGTTGCCTGTGGGATTATGTAGGGATTATGAGTACAAAAGTGGTTTTCAGCTAACTCTGAGAATTGAGTTCCTCATATTTCTTTTAAAAAGAGGAATCACATTCCTAAACTTCATATATCTATGTCAAGATACTGTGAATTATTAAAATATTTCATTCTGACAGATGGTCTCTAAAATGAATTTAAGAGATGTTATTAAATCATTCAATTCTTTGACCTTGTAATTCCACTTCACTTGAGAGGGAAAAAAATGTGAAATTACTAAGAGGAGTGCTTGCACACAAAAATTAGAGTGCTACATTTTATATCAAACCCTGTCTTTTTACCAAGGCCTGCTCTCTCAAATTCCTTCTACCCTGGTGATGGACATAGAGAACAATTAGATGGCAAAATGACTTGGTGAGTATGAGGAGCTGTATCAGCATCTTGCTTCCATACTGCTTCTCTTCCCCATTTCTAGTATAGAAAATAACCTGTAGGGTAAAGATGACCCCTACTCCTTTGAGATCATTAATTTTGCTTGTAGAACCTGGAACCAGTGTGATATCATTAAGAGCACACGGCCATGAAGCTGGACCTTATTTTAAACTCTATTTCTGCCATGTACTTGCAGGACAGCTTTATATTTAACTTTGTATGCCCTGCGTTCCTTGGTGCCTTGTTGTGGGGAGCAAATAAAACACTTCTTAGTACCTACCGGGTACTTAAATAATTGAATAATAACTTCAAAGCTAGTTGGTCCATGATGCAAATTTGCAGACGTCGGAGTCCTTTTTCTCTGATATGACTGACATGGGGCAGAATACCCACCAAGAGACCTAAATGATCTTATAGCTTTCTGGGTTTTTTTTTTTCTCAGATCCAGGAAGCATGCTTTTCAATTTTCATTGAGTGAGCTTCTTCAAATCAATCAGCCAAGGCACGTCATATACTCTAATGTTCCCAAAAGTTGATTTTTTTTTTAAACTTTAAGTTTTGTTTGACAAATCTCGTCCCTGGCAATAATTAAAATTTATCCTGCAAGGTTTACAAGTAAAAGATTGTCTACTACATTTTATAAATATACAACCTAGAACATCAGAGCAGTGAGCACAGCTGCTCAGTGGGAAGTTTTCTTTATGCTGAGCTCAATGCCTTCTTCTGACCCCCACATATTAAGTTAACTCTCTCAAAATTTTAGGAGTTTTAGGGATTGGTATTTATTTGGCCGTAGAGGCCAAACTATCTCACCCGAGGCCTAATAACTCTATTCATAATTTGCACACAATTTCACTTTGGCTGTTAGTGCAACACTAATACCTTTCATAAGCTAATAAAGGATTTAAAGGTGCCACTGTCTGTCTTCTGTCTGCCTCATCAAAACACTATGCCTTTTTAGCAATAGTGTGTGGTCAAGTTAAATTTATTAGTCCCTAATAAAATAATGAGCACAGAAGCTCAGAGGAATTCCTGTGGAATAAGAATAAATGAGCACAGCCTACTGGGGCTAAAAAGATATTCTCTTAACTGTTGCTACAGAAAAGTAGCCACAGTTAGCCAGAGGGAACAAAAACAAGATTAGAAGTTATCTTCACAGAGGGAGTGAACTTGGAAACCTTGACACAATAAATAGACAATAGTTACGGCTGCTATTTAAAGTAAAAGCCTGCTTTATTTTCTCTCCCTTCCTACAAATCCTGTTTGTGAGTTGGCCTTCAAAGAGTGTTTCTCAGCCTTGACTGCTCATGGGAACCACCAAGGGGGCTTTAAGAAGACAGCGAGACACAAATCTCATTCCCAGACACTGATTTAATTGGTATGGAGAACCACCGGACAGACAAAGATTTGCAAAGCCACACGGGTGATGAGAATGTGAACCCAAGGCTAAAAAGCTGCTGCTCTTTGGCAATGCACTGATAGAATTCCAGCTTAGGATGAAACTACTATTTATAAAGTATATGCTACAGTTCAAGGGTCATACTGTTTTACGTCATGTAAAATACAAGTCACCTTGAGGTTAAATGACTTGTATCAAATGGAGCTTGTTGGCTTTTCTAATTAAATGAGTCTGGGGGATGCAGAAGACATAATTTGAAAATCTTAAAACCATGTAGTTAATACCTTGCTTCTCTTGTCTGCCCATCAGTGTCTGCTGGGAAGGTGGCTCCATCCTTAGACTTCATGTCCCCTGAGAGTCAGAAGTGAAGGCAGTGACTCTGGACTCCAGGGTTCTCACATATGGGTCCTAATAGGAGAGCAAGGGTTTCTTTCTAAACTCTGACTAAAAGCCTTTGGGTTAGAGGATGTTCCCTCTACAGAGGACACCAAGCAGCTAAAAAAGGATACTCCCTAGATACCCAGGGCTGGCAGGTCAATAGAAGACTCAAATCAGTTCTCAGAGCAAGTTTTATACTTGAAAAAAAAAATAAGTAGAAAAGAAAACATTAAAAAAAAAAGTGTGGTTCCTTAGATCATTATGTTGTAGAGTTTGGTGACCATATGTAGTAGCAAAGATAATTAGCTGCAGAAAATTTGAGACTACAGATAAAGATGAAAGTATGTTTCAACTCTGGAAACTCCAAAGATAGGAACTCAGTTCAAGCAATGTTCAAAAAGTAGCTTGGTCCATATATTGGACAATCTAATGAATTTAAGAATATAAACAAGACTTATCCATTGGTGGTATTTTCCCCATTTCTTTACTTTTTTTCTTCTTCTGGTTGCCTTCTCTGTATTTCTCAGTGTACAAGTACAAACTTGTAGCTGAACACAGTATTACTGTGCTTTCTAGGGTTTCCTATGGCTTTATTAACATTAGTCTTCATTGACCTCATACTCAAAATGAGATACTCTTTTCTTGGGTTATTTCAGCCCTTAGAGTCTGAATAGCTGAACTTAATATATGGCATTTCCCTTTTAGAAATCCCTCTGTTTATAGTGACTTTTATTCTGTGATTGGTCAGATATCATGTTAAAGGTAGATGGTACAAGATAAGACATAGAAAAAGAGTGTCAGACAACAATGACCATGTCCCCTTACATATTATAAAGAAGGGAAATACCTTCTATTGAAAACTACTTGTACTGAGTAAACCTGTAAGGGATCAGTAGACATAATTAGTGGAGTAGAAAGGAGCTGACAACAGGTCAGAGAGTTTTCTGTGAAAGAAGACATCTGTCGGGCCAATAAGGTTAGAAGCACATGTCTCTTCCATCTGGTTCTTTACCATCAGATCTAACAGTTCCAAGGTTGTTTGAGACCTTGAAGACAATGAAGATGACACCAATCGTGAGGATTAAAAGTGGGCTGTTAATAATAATGCTTGAGCATCATTCTTAACCTACTGTGGATGGTAGGATTGCTGAAGAGAAAATATGGCTTTGCAAAAGTTCTTAAGCATACTTTATGTATTTTATTGCAAATATAAAGAAGAATCAGAAACTTCTCCCGGAATATGATTAATTCTCATTTCCTTCCTCAAAGCGAGAAAAAGAACGACAACATTTTAAAAACACGACTTTTTAATTTTAGCAACTTGTTGTCCAGATGTTTGGTTCTATTTGTGATGTGCAACTGTTTTTCTTGACTCAGCACATGTACCTGTTAAAATTAGATGTTTTGATCTAAAAAGTCACTTGAGCAAATGGTTATAAGTTATATAAGTAAAAATAAAATGTATCACTGTGTTTTCTCACTGGTTCTGTTAAATAATCCACGGTGGATCCTTTATGTTGTTTAAATTGATCAGTTTTCCAACTTCCATCTCTACCTTTCTTTAATCAAGCCTTTAAAATACCTACTTGGCTTTATATTAAGCAGGCCAAGCCCCTAAGATATAGCATTATCATGTCAAATACACCAAGCAGGAAGAAGATATCCTTTCCTAGCGCACGCTCTTCATTAATGATCTGCACGTGGCCCCTTTGACTTCATGACATGGTTTCTGTTTCCATTTCAAGTAAGCACTAAATGCAACCATCAGTCTGAAAGTGAGATACAAAGTGAAAGAGAACATACATTATTTCTTTCCCTGAACCATATTTACTCTTTAAACATTTAAGTTTTTAAACTACGAAGATGGCAAATGTCTGGAAGCCGGACTGCTTGTCACTATCTTAAATAAAATTTCACTCACTGCCACCACAGAGGAGCCAGGCACCTGGATAGTTACCCTTCTTCATTCATTCACTAACACTGCTGACCATTGAAGGGAAATACTTGATGCTGCAATTCAGAAATGGACAATAGTCCTTTGTTTTATTTTATTTGAGAAGAAGCAATTGCTCAAATGTTAGCAAGCAGTGTGCTTGATGATAGAAGTTATATACAAGTCTGTGGTTGATCAAAATCAATTTCAAACAACACAAAAAGAACAAAAAAATCAAAATTAAAAAAAAAAAACAATTTCAAATCCTTGACTTGCTAATCTCACTTTTTTATCATTTAAATTTATTTTGAAAGAAGGAAAGAATGATCTCTATGAATATTAACTTCATAAAGATAATTTATAGTTTTTGTCTCATGGAAAAATGCAAAATATTCATATTCAAAAGGGAAGAAAATAAATGAACACAGCTAATATCAGAGAAATCCTCAAATGCTATACTCAGGTGCAGTCAAAATCTACAGCACATACTGTTTTGTCAATAACACATTCTCTCTCTCTCTCTCTCTCTCTCTCTCTCTCTCTTTCTCTCTCTCCATATATATATATATATATATGTATATGCACATACATATGCATGTGTGTATAGATTTTATATATAAAGTATTACCACCTTAAGTTTTAAAAAATTCTTTATTATGTCAAACTCTAAAGCAGTGATAATTGCCAGGATCAGAAACTAGTACAAATATTAGGAAGAAAATAATGTAATAGATATGAAATCAAGGAAAAAAACTAGATTCTAAAGCTCTGTTTAAAATGTTTTTTCCACCAGGCAGTGGTGGTGCACACCTTTAACCCCAGCACTCGGGAGGTAGAGCCAGGCTGATCCCTGTGAATTCAAGGCCAGCCTGGTCTACAGAGCGAGATCCAGGACAGGCACCAAAACTACACAGAGAAACCCTGTCTTGAAAAATAAAAAAAAAAATGTTTTTTTCTTAATCTATGGGCCTCTGAAGGTTATCTTTGAATTGACAGAATCCAAAATACAAAGTTAATAGATCACAGATATGTGATATAGTCTTATCAAGAGGCATGTTATGAGATACTAGGCTATTTTCATCAACTTTGTACAAAGCAGGTCCATGAACCAAAGAGGCAGATTGTACATGCCCAAGGGTATAAACCTATCTCCTTAATACACATTTAAATGTGTATTAAACATCCAGGCAATCTATTCTGTGAAATGACTTGTGTCTCACTGAACACTTCCCATATACAAACCATGGTTTAAGGGGGAATCCACAGAATCAAAACACTGAGAGACAGATGACTTTCTCATTCTGTGAAATTCAGTAATTGCAAAACAGTGCTGATGATGTCCCAAGAACACAGACAGTTAGGCTTCTGTTCCTATTTCAATTTATTAGATATTCTCGAGTGACTAAGCTCACAAATTGTGCTATGTCCTGATGCACCTGTCTGAAGAACTGAAATACAGATGTTGTGCTCACTGAGTCCTTCAATCATTCAAAGCAAACCATACCCCTTTCTGAAGGTTGTGCATGAATTTTCTGCCATGTTAAATGAGGATTTTTAAATTGTGTTGCAAAATTATAACTAGAAAATCAAGTAATGGGAGTTAATTATAATACTAGTGGTAATAAAGCTAAGAGATAGTACTAGTGGTAATAAAGCTAACATTTATATGATATATATATATATATATATGTTAGCTTATAATAAAGCTAGCTATATATATATATGTATGTATATGTGTATATATTACAAACGGTTCAGTTTGTATAATGTTACTTGAATGTGTTTTCAGGGCTGAGCATTTGGTATGGGAGAACCAAGAGGCCATGAATTTGAAAAAATGAACAAGGAGTGGGTGGAGGGAGGAAAGGGAATTGGGAAATGATGAGATTATGTTACAATTTCAAAAACTAAAAGAAATAAATTGGAAAAGCTAATCTAGGAATAAGATATGCAAATAAATGTAATCTGGAAGTCACTGATTTTAGGGACAGAAAATAAGATTTGGAGTAAAACAAGCCTGAGTTCAATCTGATTCCTCCTATTTCTTTAGCAAAAATCTCTGAAATGATCAAATTCCTGTTTGCCTCACACTGTGTAAGAATCCTTCCTCTAATGACTATCAGACAAGTGAAATGGGACTGTCTGTAATATCCACAAAAGGAAATTTCCTTCATTTACCATCCCAAACAGTGAGTCACTAAAATGGGCTTTGTAGATTGTGTAAACTTGACTTTCTGGGGAAAGGCAGTAGGCATTTCACTAAGAATGATGCCCACTTGTGTAGCTGGAAAGTTTTCTCTCCGGGTCCCGCCAAGCCCTAGCAGTCTGACAGCCCACTTATAAAATAAACACACAGACGCTTATATTATTTAAACTGTTTGGCCTAATGGCTCAGGCTTCTAGCTATCTAGTTCTTACATCTTAAATTAATCCGTTTCTATAAATCTATACCTTGCCACGTGGCTCGTGGCTACCGGCATCTTCACATGCTGCTTGTCATGGTGGCAGCTGGCAGTGACTCCTTCTGCCTTCCTGTTCTCTCAATTCTCCTCTCTGTTAATCCTGCCTATACTTCTTGCCTGGCCACTGGCCAATCAGTGTTTTATTTATTGACCAATCAGAGCAACACATTTGGCATACAGACCATCCCACAGCACACTTGTTCACTAAGAAGTTAATAATCTTAATTGTCTTAGTACCCCATAACTCACCTTTTGATATAGAACTCATCACTCCACAGTTGATGTTCCAGGGAAACTGTGGATACACTCATATTTGCATATATATTCACATGCATTTACTTACATATTAACTTTCACGTTTGCACTCTAATATACACATACAATTTAACATCTTAACTTTCACATGTTTGCACTCTAATATACACATACAAATGCAACTCCTGATTACTTCCCAGAGTTTTTTATTTGCTCTTGTACCTTTCCTCTCAATTATTTTCCTACTTAAATCTCTTTAGGTTTAATGTTCTTTAGGTCTAGTTAAAATATCAATCCTTCTGTTAAGTATTTTATGATCACTTAACTTCAAATGTTTTTAAATCTCTCTAGTTGGAGAAAAATCTCTTATAATTATTTGTTTTGATTAGACATAAAACAAGTAAAATTTTGAAGGAAACACATTAAGCTCTTTATATTCATGAGTTTCATAGCTGTAGATTCAGTCAACTACAGATCCAAAATGTTTGAAAAAACAAGGTTTTGACTGTACTAAATATGAATTAAAATATTTTGTCATTACCAAGAAATGGAATATAAAACAGTTGACATTATTTTACATTGTATTTGATATTAAAGCAATTTATCAAGGGTCAACTATAATAATGTTTTACTTATTATTCATTCTTCAATGGTCATCTCTGCAATATTGAAAAAATGAAATCTTTTTTTTTTTTTTTTTTGGTTTTTTGAGACAGGGTTTCTCTGCATAGCTTTGTGCCTTTCCTGGAACTCTCTTTGTAGACCAGGCTGGCCTCAAACTCACAGAGATCCGCCTGCCTCTGCCTCCCGAGTGCTGGGATTAAAGGTGTGTGCCACCACCGCCTGATGAAATAAAATCTTGATTAACATTTGTGAAATTCTTTGGTTTGGGTAGGTTCTATGACGTAGACACATATTTAGAATACCTGAATAACTTGAAGATGGACCTTTTAATAACAGACAGCTAGTGCATATGAATTTACTATTTCAAGCTAGAGGAAAGATACTATCTAGCTGGCTTTATTGATTTGTCTAGCAGACAGTATACACTCATGGTCCAGGCCACTGTGATTTGGGATTGCAGATTCTACATTCCTCAAGAACCACAAGTGGGTATGCTGGTCCCATTGAACCAGTCCACCCTTCGACCTTTGTTCCACGTGTCTTTGGTTCAGTCAATGTCATTCACAATTGAAACAATCACTTAAGTTGTTTATTTTTTAGAGATAACAGCATAAATATCTTTATAAAACTAGAAAGAAAATGAAGCATGCGTCACTGCTTTCCTCTTGGCTTGTGCACATTTCAGAGATCACATGGTACCTAGTAAGAGGAACAGTATGGCTGAGCCGAGCTCTTTATCTCCAATCTTGTCTAACAAGTAAGTTCCTCATCACAATGGCAGACAGAGGGATGGGAGGAACATTTCTTCATCTTTACTATAAAGATGATTTAAATAGAAAGTCTTTCTCATTTGGAAGCTTAAAGAATGGGAAATAAGTACTTTGTCTTTATAACTCATCTACTGATACTGAGAATTATGTCCCAGGGACATAATTATCCTTTAGAAGGGATGAGATCCAAAGCCACAGGAAACAGCCTTCATTTTGCTTTCTGAAGACTGCTGCTTTCAAACTCACATTTGAAAATTTGGGTATGTTCTTCAGACACTGACAGGCAGCCTTGTTTTGTCTCATGAAGGCCCTGAAGTTATTTCTACTAGAAAATATTAGCCTCGAATTTAACTAAATTCTTTTTCTCATAGAAAGTTATGCCCTCAAAAAAACTGGTAAATCATGACAGTATTTTCTTCTTTTATCTTTTGATCCCTAAGGAAGAAAAATTTCCCCAAATACACAGTAAAAATACTGTTTTATATTTACATTGAGGAAGAAAATACATAGCATGATGATACAGAATAGTAAAACTATGTTTCCTTGTGGTTATTAATCTAATTAAATACACATTACTTATTAATTTTAACACCTTTGTTTATGATTTAAATAAAACTGATTTTCTAGCATTGGTTAAAAAAAATGGAAGATACAGAGTAATTCTTGCTATTCAAGGAGAGTTGGCTCTCATGCACCCTTCAACTCCCTAACCTCCTCCAAGGACTTCAAATCTGAGACTGCACAAATCTGCACAAATTATGGCACAGTATTTGCACATAAACTAGATAAAAAAATTCTTATATTTTAAGCAATCTCTAGATTGTCTACAAGGATACAATATAAATGCAGCATATCTGATACTTATACTGTACTGTTTAGGGAATACTGGGAAAGAAAAGAAAACACACATATTCAATACAGATTCATTTTTTAATTACCTGGATATTTTTGATACAGCATTGATTGACTTTGTAGGTACAGATCTCTTAGATATGGATATCTACCTACTTTCCAGAAATATCATTTTACTGCAAACTAAATATTAAAGCAATTTATCAAGATCATATGACTACAATACTTAAGTACATGAATTTTATTGACTTAATATATGTATCCATTGAGAATCTGTACTAGATACTTGTTATATCCAACAGGGATTCATGCCAATAATTAGTAATTGTATATATTTAGACTCTACATTTTATGCTGTTAGGTACTGAGCCATGGAAAGCAGTTGACTAGAAAAGGAGTATAAGGCCAGCATACCATGGCAAGCCATAACAAACTATCAGACAAGACACAGATAACATGAGGGTAGAGACCACTTATGCTTGACCATTTATTTGTGATCTGGGGTCTTAGAAATAAAAAAAGGACTAGAATAGGTAATCCAATGTTGGGGTTTACAAATACATGCAGATAAATACAGGCTTCATGTGACCTAAAGGTCAACATTGAGATGTGAGGAAGGATGTTTTGCATGAAGGGACAAATTAAAGTAGCCAGGGACAAAATCAGGCAACAATCACAGAAAAGTATGTCAGTGCTAACCTTTGCTACATGGCCCTGAGCTATGAGCTAATATCCAGAGAGGACTCTAGATGAACATACTTAATTATTATAAATTGTCCAAAATCTCATTATTTGAAGATTCTTCAGAGCTTTAGCACTAAGACTAAATTTATCCTTATTAAAGGTAACAATTCTCATTTTACTTCTCTGGAACTCAATTACCAGGAAGGAGACAGTCATTATCCTCTGTGTTACAAAATGAGAAAGCAATGTAGAAGATGGTGCCCAGAGTCATAAGTTCAGGCTTCTCTTTCATAGCCCTTTCCTTTTCCTACTAGCTCTAACCTAGTTCCCACTGACAAGAAGAGCAAAGGAACTGGAAACTTACTGGGATAATTTAGAATAGGGGGAAGTGATTGCTATAAATTACTTGAGCTCTTTCAAATTCTCTCAAACCTGAAGTATTTTTACTCTTTCATTTTTTTTCTTAATCTTAGTGATTTCAGATAGGCTCGCACAACTCTCTATAAAGAGAATGATTAACATGGACTCAACTAGGGAGAAATCAAATTATATGGTTAATAAAAACTAAAGGTTCAGTCCATGCTAAGTGACAATGTAGCACCAGGGAAAATTAATTAATGTACTTTAGAATAAGAGGAGTCAGATGTGTCAGGTCTGAATTTAGCCTTAGGATCCACAATAAATTTTCTTTTATAGCTACATTTCTGAAATGTAAAGTTGCTCAAAATCATGTAACAATAGCCTAAAGTAGTAAGTAAACTTTTAAATATTTTAACTAGATTAATTTTTTTTAATTGCTAGCAGTTTTGGTAGCAGTCTACTATAGTTTGAATCCTGAATTATCCCCAAAGGCCAATAGGCTAAAAAACTTTGGTTCTCCAAGGTAATGCTTTTGGGAGGTAGTGGACTCTGTTGAGGAGTAAGGCATTGTGGGTCGTCCTTAGGTCACTGTGGTGTGCCCTTAAATGGAATTACAACAGACCTTAGAGTTTGTTCCACCACATACCCCACCATTACCATCAACAGCCTAACCAGAAGCCCCAAGAAACTACTCCATATGACCATGTTTGACTAGAACTCCACAAATTAAAACTGTAAACCAAGCTTAAGTCAGTCTTTTCTCATTTCATGTTAATTATACCAGGTAGTTGAATATAGTCCTGGAAATTGATTAACATATTCTTTTTAGATTCGTTGTGCAAATTCAAATATTCCCTTGATTCTGATTATAAATATAATTTGGGATGAAAAATAATAAAATGGATCCATTTAGTGATTTTAATAACCCTATATTTTCAAAATACCCCTAGCATTGACTATTGCACTATTACAGCATTGTGCAGCATTTTAGAGCTAAAACTGGATAATCATCAGTAGATTGAGCTTACTCACCATAGAAAAGTCATCTATGGATTTCAAGTAAATTCTAGTATGTTTTCTTAAATTAACTTGCATGAATTAGATAAGATGATATGCTACAGTTAACTTTTCCCTATTTAAATGGTAATGAATACTGAGCATAGAAAATATTATCGTGTAATATATGGTTTTCTTTGTTCCTCTTTACTCTTCAAGTCAGAAAATTGTTGTAGTTTTTAAATACAACTTCAGTTTTATCAGGCCAGCTGACTTCTGTGGGAAGAGCCCCAGCACCAGCAGAAAATTATTCCACAGCAAGACACCGCTGGTGTTGGGACACCTCTAAAGCCATCTAGATAAGATTCAGGAGCTTGATTCATTGGACTACTCCCTGGAGTTAACTATAAACAATTATTATGATCCCTCTGACTTTAGATATATCCTTAGATATGTCCAGGCAATTAGGAAGCTCCCTCCTAGTCCTCTGGATGATTAAACCGAAATTGTCACAAAGTTTTCCAAAATCTCTGTGTTTGATCATATAGCTAGCCTGGACACACAGTCAGGGTACCATTAAGTCAGGGATCCAAGTTTTAATGAGAATTTCCAGTGTCTGCTCAGAGAATTATGAAAGATCCTATAAGAAGATTAGAAGTCACAGGATTCCTTATGTCACCAAAAGGAAACTAGCTGGTTACCTTAGCATTCTGTCAGGTGTATTATTCTTTATAGTAGCTTATGGACAAAGTTCAAATCATACCACCATATTTTTTTATTTAGTTTTCAATTTGGTGATAGATATATTTCAGTGTCTGCCTTGCTTACAGCTATGAACAAGCACTTTTCATGGTGAGTTACTTTGCTCTTCCTCTCCAGGACATCTCAAGTCTCTTGTGATACTCTTAAGGGGGTCAATGTTATGAAACAACATAAAAAAAATGTTTAGTGTAAGATGGTGGCACCTTTGTTCAGACAAAATGAACAAAACAGGAATCGGGGCAAATGCATTCTTTAAAAAAACCTTGATTGGGGGGTCAATGCTGCTTCGGGGTCTGTACGTTGCCGAATAAACTATCAAGCCTACCACCCACTTCCTACTTTCATCTATTTACTGCTGCAGCAAAATGATTACATTCTTTATGTCACCCTACCTGTCTCTACCCTCAATTTATATCTCTGTCTTCTCTCAGACTTCTCAAGGGACTATCCCCATTTTCCTAAAGGAGATTAAGAATTTAATGTTCCTTAAAAATTAATGATGGGCAATATTTTTTAAATGCTTTTTCACATTGCCTTTTGAATTGTGATCTTTTCATTAGTATCCTCTTGTCCTAGTCATGTTACAAAAGATACAGAGAGTTCTTTGGAAGTGATCCAGGTGAAATAAATACATATACTTGAAGGCGTTTTATTTAGACTTAGAGGTTTATTTATATGTGTCTCCACAAATTCTTAGCAGTATTGATCTATGCACTAGCCAGGATAAAACAAATCAAGATAGAAATCTTACCACTTAAAAATAATTCTCCCATGAGAATCAAGTACAACTAAAATATCCCTAAAAGCTTCTTCATCCAAATGCATGACAAATATAACCACCACAAACGCAGGGTGCAGTATATTTCAGAACAGACTTGGCAGAGCCTTTGAGAGGACATGTCAAGGTCTTCTTTTATGCTGGGAATGCTTCTGAAAAACACCTGGAAATTTTTTTAAGTTGAGTATATCATATCTTCACTATTTTTAAAAAATCTATTATATTCTTCTTAAAAAATCCTTTAAGCTATTGAGTATGGTATTTACATATTTACTGTATTTATTTGTGTGTGCACATGCATGCGTACACACACATACATGGCATGTGTTTGCATGCCACAGCATGCATGTGGCAGTCAGAAGACAACTTGTGGGAGTTGGCGCTCGTCTTCCATGGTGAGGTTCCTAGGGATCAAACTCAGGTCATCAGGCTCTGAAACATGCACCTTTGCTGAGTCATTTAGCTAGCACCCAAATATAATATTGATTGATTGATTGATAGGTTGTAATTGATGGTAAGCCAGAAAATTTCCTTGGGAGGCAGCAAGGTGCAGTAGGAAGGCTTAACATCAAAAAATATATTATTTTGAAATCTTGTTTCTTCCTTGATAAAAATAATTTGATACAGGTATATGTACTATCAGTTTCATTTTCTTCTTCTGTTATATAAGAATAGCAATTTCCATATCCAAATGTATCGTGGACCAGGCAGTGAACACATACATCTTATTATATTTCCTTTCTGTAACACATAGTGCTACATATTTAGCAGAAAGTTACAGAATTTATAACAAGCCGTGAGGCACACTTTTCACCTTCAAACCAAAAAGATTTCTAGGTATTTCACAGAGAAATCTTGTTAACTAGCATTTCCTTCTATCTCCAGCTAAATCTTTTCTTAATAACTGGGGGCAGGGGGAAATGACTATGAAATCCATGGTCAATAACACAAACATTTAATTCATCTCCAGCTTCCTGCCACTGGGAACTATTTCCCCAGGAATCAGTCTTTCCAGAAGTTGAAATAAATGTTGAGAAGGACATAAAACCTCATTAGTATGTCTGCTAACAAATTTAACAAGAAAGTTCTTTGAACTATGAATCAAATGAGATCAGCCCCCTTGGTCAAGTGTATTGACAAGTTAAAGTCTTCAGAGTGAAGCGCAGGTTCTCTACAAGTCAGAATTTCTGGCACTGGGA
The DNA here is from genome assembly GCF_049852395.1 of Peromyscus maniculatus bairdii. Classification (NCBI taxonomy): domain Eukaryota; kingdom Metazoa; phylum Chordata; class Mammalia; order Rodentia; family Cricetidae; genus Peromyscus; species Peromyscus maniculatus. Next base: position 28,690,760 of record NC_134867.1, read on the forward strand.
AAATGCCAGCGACAGCTGGAGATTGGCCGCACTTAGAGGAAGGAGGTAAGTGGCAGTAATGATGAGGAACTATTGCAAAGGACTCTTCGGTGTTCCTTCCATGTCACTAACCCTTCAATATCGTGAAGCCCCTCTGGGCCTCCATGCTGACTGAAACCCCTCATAAATGTGCTTTAAAAATAGTGAGATGGTAGCCATCAGGTGAGTGTTCACATGGAAGCAACATGTCTAGAAATAGCTAGCCTGTTCTTTGCCTGACTGAGCCCTAGAGGGAATGGAGATCCCTTTTCAAAGCTTTTACAGAAGAAAAGGAACAGTCACAGGATGGAAAAAGATACCTGTGGGGCGGGAACAAGCGGTAAAGCAAGAAATCAGCAGGGAAAGCTGCCTAGAGAGGTCCCAGTACACCGGAAACTATAATGCCCAGAGAAGCCGGTCTTTCATCGCTGTAACCAGCTGCGGAAATTCTGCCGCTAGCATCTGCTTGGGACTGTGGGAAACAGACGAATCACTTCTGCCAAATTCAGATGCCTTTCATAGCTGATTATCCTAATTTTGAAAGTCAAAAAAAAAAAGAGACATTAAACCTGGAGGTTCAATTACCTTTAATATGGTAATAAACCTTCTCTATAGAAGTCTTTCTTTTTCTATTTCCTTTTTTTCTCCTACTGGTCTCTCTTTCTTTGCTCTCTGAACTCTGTTCTCCAGCTGAGAGTTAATATGTATTTCAGCATAACCAGTAACTACAGAGTCTGTATTCCTTAATTCTATAAAATAATTCCAACTGGCCAAGGTACTGCCTACCATTGTTACTGATTTAAATAAACAAATACCAGGCATAACATGGTGACCTTGAAGGGGAGATGAAGCAAGAAAATCTCATTGGAAAAGGCAAGCTGAAGTACACATTCAAATGAAGAGGGATGTTTGGGTTATTTATAAGAGGTACAGGGCAATTTCATTAAAAACAGTTCTGCAGCCATGATGATATAAAATACCTCAGCTGTTAGATGACAGGATACTTTTCTGGTCTACAAAAGTGGTCAAGATAAGACTTTAACAAGTAAAATTATGGCCTTTGCTGAAAGATGGACAAGTTAAAATTTTCACACAAGGACTAATCAGAAACCTAATGGCTTTGGGCTTTAGATGAAATCTTTAGTGAATATAGCATAGTAGGACAAACACTTTGGTTTTTAAACATTGGGTTTTAGAAATTCATCTATCCTCTGGCTTTCCTCATATGCTTTTTAGATTGGTATTTGTAATGTTTCCCATGCTAACAACTATGTTCAAAATTTGTACTCCAATAACTAAAGATAGGAACCAGGAGCTGGAATTAACCTTAGCTTATGGTATCATGTTGAAGTAAGATCTATAGTGAGGCAAATCCAAAAGTTATCCATAGTTTAAAATTCTAGAAAAAATAGAACAGATTATTATTTAATGTCCCATCAACATCTTTTAAGTACATCATCTAGTACAATGAATCACATTTTGGGGTTTGTGGTTGGTAGTATGGACTTCCTCATGCTTTGAGCTGCATTCTTATAGAATGGGAGTTCATTGAATTGGTTAAATAAAGAGCATTTAAATTTTTTCTAACCACTCAAAACAATATTTTGTCATCTGCATCTTCCTGTCTTAAAATCATGATTTCACTAGCAGGAAGTTTTAAGAATGTTTTAGGATGTTCTAGAATTTGCTATTCATGTGTAGATATTGACTTTGTGATACATGGCAATGTTTTCAGATATTCTAAACCTTATACATTAGTTATAAGTAAATGTTTATTAATAATCATTGCCTTCAAATTTAATCTTCTCCACTATCCTGGCTACAATATTCTATCCTAATTATAAGGCATTACTCTTCTTGAGGTTCCTCAACTACTCTCAATCTTAATAAATGTATAAGATTCTTGATGCACATATTTTAATTTCCAAGAGTATTGCTTCCTTGGGTTTGATGTATTTGCTTGGCATCCATCTAATGTTAACACCAGAATAAGTGGTAAGAAAGAAAATTTGACTTGGTCACCATTCAATTCTGAAAACATTGGAGGCAATGATCTAGTCCTGTCCTGAGAACTCAGGAGAACAGTCCACAGATTATTTCTAGCATCTGTGGCACTGCCCAAAATGACAATTAACACAGTCTTTACATGAGACTTCTGCACAGTCTATAAAGAAGCATAGTTGACTGATTGGTTTAATGTGGTATCTCTAGATCAGTGTTGGAGAATGTCAACAAGTAATCTAATACTGAGCTGCACCATCAGCCTATCACTGATTAAAACTCTTTCAATAATTTTCAAATTTTTCAGGATTTCTTAACCTGGCATTTATATCTGCTCCAGTCTAGGTCCATCTTACATTCTCAAAGCAAATTTATGGTGTTTCATTTTGAAAAGTCCAAGTCATAATTATAAAGCTATAATGAAATTTTGATTACTTTCATCTGTTACTTAAAATCTACATTAAAATGTCCTTTCCTCCAGGCTGAAGGTCTGAATAAACACTGCCATTCCTTCAGTCCCCACATATCATACTTTCTGAAGTTCTATACATGGATTAACCATAATTCTTATTGTATTTTGTCTTTATATATAGTCCTACAAAGAGAAAATACACCCTGCAATATCAGATATACCATCTTACCCAGTACATTGTAGTAGCCTAACAGAGTGGTTTGGATAGAGTATAAGAGTGATTATGTTGCAGTACTGTGGATTGAACCAAGGACTTATCATATACTAGATTAGAGCCCTACTACTGAATTACATAATTAGCCCTGACTAATGATACCAGGTCATACTGTACTTTAGTCTTATCTTGAAATTTCTATGTAATTCAGGTAGACCTCCAACTCAAGATCCTCCTGCTTCAAGCTCTCAGTGATGGGATTATAGTCATATGCCTGCACATCCAGGAAACAATAATGTTAATAATCATAATGATAACCATATACTATAATAATTAGAAAAAATTCTTTTTCCAGCCTTTCTGATATTAACTAGGGTACTCAAAAAAAGGAAGATATTATTCTTTTATTTATTCCAGAAGGAAAGGGTTATGAAACACTTGAGAAAGTCAAACTACTATCTCAGATGTTTCGACTACACCTTAACTCTTCACCTCCACATTCTCAGCCTGCAATATTGATTCTGAAATACCTACTATCAAAAGTTTAGACTCTTCTTCAAATGCCATTTGCTGGGAGAATAAAATTTAGCTCTCTATTCAAATACTGAAATGCCACTGGTATCATTTTCTCATTTACTTGTCAACATTTTAATCAAATGCTCATTATTTGTTGAGCAATTAAGCTTCTTGCATTGACCTGAATACAAAAAGGCCCTGTCAGAAACAAAGTTTTTGTGTTAATAACAGCTTTTATGTAACACAGCTGCCCTTGTTGTTTTGAAAAATGACATGACCAATAATGAGGTCCTTACATATAAACTTTTGAAGACTTCCTAAGACAGGTGGATAAATATACTAATATAAAGATTTATGTCACTTTTTCTCATCTAGCATGTAATCATGAAAGATTTCCTTAGATTTAGATGTTTACATATCTTCAAGTACTGAGTTGATTTGACTTATTTTTTTTAGCTGAGAATCTATGTAAAAATGGAAAAATTTGTTTTGTGATTTTCTACCTTATGCTGTGCTATCAAGACTTGTTCAATGTGTCAGAAGTTATAATTTTGAGCTAAACCTACAAAATGCACAGAAACTGAATAACCAGTTATTATGCATGAAGCAAATCACATTCAGGAATTGCTACTGTAACTAAAATAGAATCCCTAAGAGATCTACAGATTGTTTTACAGAAAAAAAATTATAATCTGTTGTTGAGACACTGAAAACATTAACCTTCCACACAGAGACTCTTTAAATTTCACTCCTCACCACTGACCACTAAGACTCAAGGAATATCTTGGAAGAAGTATCACTGAGGCTCAAGGAGTATCTTGGAAGAAGTAGCACTAAGACTCAAGGAGTATCTTGGAAGAGGAAGCACTAAGGCTCAAGGAGTATCTTGGAAGAAGTAGCACTGAGGTTCAAGGAGTATCTTGGAGGAAGTAGCATTAAGACTCAGGGAGTATCTTGGAAGAGGTAGCGCTGAGGCTCAAGGAGTATCTTGGAAGAAGTAGCACTGAGGCTCAAGGAATATCTTGGAAGAAGTAGCATAATGAATGTAAGAGCAAGAAGATGTGGAGGAGTACTGTGTCATGGTCTCTTATGATGTGACAGTAGCTGTGTTCACTTGCACAAGACCTCCCAGGATCAAGCCAAATACCAGCATAGATTTCCTACCCACGCCTTAGTGAGTAGTTATTCACAGTTCATATTTGCTGGAGAAAGAAGTATCATTCCTGAGTGTAGAATTGTAGAGTTTCCATGTTTTGTGGATGTCCCTACACTCATGAACATATGCACAAATATACAGCACTAACTTGATTTATTGAGTTGTTTTTAAAGAGGAGAACAAGAAAGAGATTTCTTAGGAGTCCATGTAAAATAATGTAGTTCTTTCTTTTCTATTGCCCAGCTCTTGATCATACTATTTATTTATTGAATGTATTTTTCTCCACTATCTTAAGCAAAGTACAGAAGTATTTTTTTAACTTTTTATTGATCTTTATGGATTTCACATCATGCATCCTGATTCCTTTCATCCCCCCCATCCCTTCACATCTGCCATCCCCTGAAACCTCCCCTCTCCCCACCTCAAAAAAAGTAAAATAAATTTTAAAAGAAAAGAAAAAAAAAACTCACTATGGAAGCTGCAGTGTGACACAGTGAGTCACACAGTGTACCCTTAAGTCCATCTTTACTTGCGAGTGTTCATTGCAATGAGTCATTTGTTTGGTTCAAGGCCTCTGGCTTCTGCTGGGCCCTCACTAGGACTCCTCTTGGACATCCTGCTGTTGCCCTGTGTCATAGATATCCTGTAGTTTCGGATCTGCAGGACCAGCCCCTTCATGTGCTCCAGCAAATCATAGATGGGGTGGATGTTAGGGTGGGCATAGTCCTCGTTCTGGGCCTGGGAGGTAGCTGGGTTGGTCAGCCTGCCAGTTTACCCTCATCTTCATCACCAGGGCAAGATCTCCAGCACTGCCCCAGCTAGCTCACCCTACACAACAAGCAGCAAGGGGATGGGCAGCTCATGGGCACCTACACCACCAGGGTCAGCTCTACCGTGTTGCCCAGGCAAGGTACAGGGGCCATCTTCTGAGCATGGCAGCTGATGAAGGGCAGGACCAGATCTCCTACTACCATGCCCCAGGAGGCCAGCTCTCTCTCTCTGCTGTGAGTGGCAAGGAGCAAGAAGGGGAGGGCCTCTTTCCCTCACCCTCACCATCACATGGCAGATAAGAGGTGCCCCGCCCAACTCACATCCTCAGACAGGCTCATGCCTGCCCCTCCCATCCCTATCAACAGTGGTCAGCTCTACTGTGCTGCCCAGGGGAGGTGCAGGGCTTGCTTTCCCAACTGGCCCCTTTGTCTGCCATCTGATGGCATGGTGAAGGAAAGATTTCCTCCCTCCCTTGGCCTTCACCTGACAGGTGGAAGAGTTGACCCTGCCCCTCCCCAACAGAAAGAAGCACTTGGGAGAGCAAAAGTATTTTCAATATATTTAAATGTATGTTTTTCAACTCTTTCCCTCAAAATTCATCACTTACAAAGGCAGGAATCTTGCCTGTGGTACATAATAGACCCCTGATCATATTTTAATGTTGTTTATTTAGTTGTCTATTTACCTGCTAAAAATAAATCTTTATTTATTTGGATAAATAAAATTTTGATAAATAAAAATCAATTTAAAAGATATAATTTTATCATAAGACAGTCAGCCAGGCAGTGGTGGCGCATGCCTTTAATCTCAGCACTCAGGAGGCAGAGCCAGGCAGATCTCTATTAGTTCGAGGCCAGCTTGGGCTACAAAGTGAGTTCCAGGAAAGGCACCAAAGCTACACTGAGGGGAGACCTTGATCTGGAGGAGGTGGGAATGGAAGGTGTGCTGGGGGGAAGGGGAGGGGGGCAGGAAGGGAGAGAACAAGAGAATCTGTGGCTATTATGTAGAACTGAATAGTATTGTAAAATAAATAATAATAAAAAAAACAAAAACAAAAACAAAACCTAAGACAATCAAGAAACTATGAAAGAATGGAAACTCATCCAAAAATAGGAAATACTGAAGACATCAATAAAAAATAACAAATTATTAGAAACTCAAAGTATTACAAAAAATACTTTAGTACTTAGTTGGAAATTTAAGAAACATGCTTACTAAAAAAGAGAAAGAGAGAAATGAAAAATATGAGCAATATAAAAGAAAAGAAGAGATCAATCCTGGAATTAAAATACCTGACTATCAGAAGTTCCTGTACTAATGGGGAAAATGGAGAACAAAAGATAGAATGGAAGAAGAATTCAATGGAGGGCTTTTGAACTGAAAACCCACTAGATGCTCTAAAATTAAATGAAAAAGAAGTCCACCATGATTCAACCTTACATAATTCCAGAAGCTAAAGCTAAAAATATATCTCTATGTTATTCTACCTCAAAAATATAAAATATAACTAAAATATGGTATGGAACATATACATATATTATGAATGGATGTATGAGTACTTAGAAAGACTATAAAAAGCTTACGTGAGTATATTAATTCTCAATGATGTTCATTATCTGTAGAAAAAAAAGAAAGTAATAAAATATTAAAAATATAAAGGGAGCATAATTAGCTTGCACAAATTTTAATTTAAAAATCATTCTAGACAAAAACAATTTAAAGATTAAAGATTCTGGAGGCACATATAATGGCAACATGACCTCACTCTATTCATGCTTTGGTGTATATAATATTTTCTAACTTAAGACAAACAGATGAAAGTGACAACAAATGAAAATAGGTCACATACAAATTTCAGGAAGGAAAAATGATATAAGCATTTCATTTGTTGGAGAAAACTCTTTATGCTTACGTTTAGTGAAAGAAAGATCAAAATATTGAGATGTGATTATTGAAAAAATATTTGAAAATATTTATTAAGTATCAATGGAAGCATATTCATGTCGGTAGAGTGTTAACTTTCCATTATAACACATACCTTAGAAAACTAGTTTGTAAAGAGGAAATGTTTATTTTGACCCATGGATTTGGAGGCTTCACTCCATAATGACTTTGTTCCAATGCTTTCAAAGCTATGCTATGGTAACCTCTCATGGTGGGGTGTGAGTGGTGGAGTAAAGCTGCATACACCATGGTCAGGATGCAGAAAGGGAAAGAAGAAGGGACCAGTGTCTCTTCAAGGCATGCCCACAATGACAAGAACCCCTACTAGGACTCACTTTTTCAATTTCTACCACTTTCCAGTAGCACCAAGTTGGGCACTAAGCCTTTAGTACCATTCAATTTCAGATCCAGTCTACAGAATAGGACACTGCCCAGTCCATTCCACTTTGTCAGTTTCAAAAATTCCTTGGCTTTCCATCATGATTTAATTTTTTCTAGAGCTGTTTATCAGTTAAATTCTGAAGAACTGCATTTCAAAGGAAGGTTCACAAGTTAGCTCACTACAGATTAACACATCCATGTGAACTTTCCAAAGCATTCACCTCACCTTAGTGGATTTACTTTGTTCTTTAATGAAACTGTAGCTAAGAAAATGTTTCCTGAATTCATTATGGTATAGGAATTTTTAACTGGAAGATTAAAACTGGAAGATAATAAAGAAACACCCATACATTCTAAGAGAAAAAAATGACCTTCAAACAAGATGTATATCCAGCTAAAATATTAATTAATATAAAAGTACCCAAAAAAGCACATTGGACTTAAAATCATTCACCTATTCTTAAGGAAGCAATGAAGGATGTACTCTGCATAAAGAAAGAAGAGACCAGATAAGAAAAAGACATGAGAAATGTTGAAGAGAAATTACTCTTGACACTTATTTAAAAATGGTAAGATAGATCCTACTTGAACTACTACAGTAGAAGAGAGAGACTTCAGTTGAACTGACATCAACGCCAAGTTAAATAGACCTGGAAGGCTATTCAGTTCTTGAATAAAGACCTAAATAGTGTTGTCCACTTTATAAAGGGAAGACAAATTGAACTCAACACTATTTAGACAAAGGGTGGGAGATTATAAATGATAGAGTGAACAGATAGAAAAGTACTAGGAAACAGTAGACAAGGAGATGAGTCAGTGTGATCAATCCATCTGGGTTGCCACTTACCAGTTATCCATAGCTGGCTCATTATGTTCCCATGAAGGACAAAATAGAAGGGTCATTGTCCTTGACAATCACATTTTAGAGGTTTCATTCTCAAACTGTCTAAAAACTCCCAATAGGAAGAAGGAAATTTGTACCTGGAAAGAAGTGGGGGTGGATTACAATTGTAAAATTTCTAAAGTTAAACCTCTAGAAAAAGATAGGTCAAAGCCTGTCAAAACAGTATCCTATCTAGATCATCTCAGACAGGTGTAAGAAATTGGGCATCTTACTTAAGAGAAAACCAATGATGGTCAATGATATGTCATATCCAGTTCTGTGCATTGAAGGTATAAGCCTTCAGGGAACATTTTAGAAGAGGGAGCAGGGATTCTGCTGTGAGATTGTAATATGAGAAGCTACACCCATAAAATCTCATCAACATGATTGTCAAAACATAGTAACAGGGACAACACCAACTCACATGCCAAAATAGATGGGAAAAAGTCCACAAGGTCTCAACCCTACATAAATAATTAGAGATAAAGGAGTAAAGCTGGGAAAGAGAGAGGTGATCTTCGCCAGGAAAAAGCATGCCAATTGGTTGTCAAGAGCTGTACTGGATTGAATAGGCATGTCCTCCATAGACTCGTGTGTTTAAATGCTTGGCCCACAGGGAGTGGCACTATTAGGAATTCGGCCTTGTTGGAGTAGATGTGGCCTTATTGGAGGAAGTGTGTCACTGTGGAGGTGGGCTTTGAGGTCTCATATGCTCAACCTATGTCCAGTGTGGGACACAGTTGCTTGTTTCTGCTGCCTGAGGACCAAGATGTAGAACTCTCAGCTCTTTCTCCAGCACCATGTCTGCCTGCACACTGTCTGTCATGCTTCCTGCCAAAAAGATAGTGGACTAAACCTCTGAAACTGTAAGCCAGCCCCAATTAAATGGTTTTCAATGGATTTATTATTTTTTTCAAGACAGGGTTTCTCTGTGATGTTTTTCCTTTATAAGAGATGCTGTGCTCATGGTATCTCTTCATAGCAATAAAAACCATAACTAAGACAAATGCCAAACAGTCATCCCTGAAAACATACATACAAGTAACATTGTATATAATTCTGAGGTTATATTTAGGATTCTATATGTATCTACATAAACATAAATTCATGTAATAACAATTAATGAAAGAAGAGGGCATGAATTTGAAAGAAAGCAGGGAAGCGTATATTGTAGATTTTGTAAGGAAGAAAGACAAAGGATAAATGTTACAGTTATAATTTCAGTTATTAAAAAAAGAAAATGCATATATAGACCATTCCTACAATATTAATCTCATTCAAAATAATAATAAACATATATGCATTAAAAAATGGTATGGAGCCTGAAAGAATCTGAAGCCAGGGTTATTCATTGTCATAGGCCTCTGGCAAAAGAGTTCATATATGAAAATAAAATGGAATTATTCTAAATGGGGTAACATGGAGAAATTAATTTTTAATTAGTCTTTACAGTTGTATTGAATAGTTTAAAAGAACTACTAAGCAATAGGTAGATTTTTTTGAAGTTTTATATATATATAAATTTTATTTGTGGGATTATAATATAATTACAATATTTCTTCCTTTCCTTTCCTTTCCTCCCTGCAAAATCTTCCACATATGCCTACCTGCTCTACTTCAAATTCATGACCTTTTTTCACTAATTGTTATTGAATTCATATAATGTATATATTATATATAATGTATATTCTTATTTCATATATATTACTACTTACGAGGAAATTTATAACAATGACTACTATGAAGAAAGACCGCAAGTCAACACCCTAAGCTTCTTATTTAGCACCTCAGTAAAGGAAGAGAAAATTAATACCAATATAAGAAGAAAAGAATTTTTTAATTAGAAGAGAAATCAATGAAATTGTATGTTACAAGTAGTTGATATATTGTGCACTCCAATAAACTTATCTGGGGGTCGGAGAACAGAACAGCCACTATATTAAACATAGAGGTTAGGCAGTGGTAGCACATGCCTTTAATCCTAGCATTCTGGAGGCAGAGATCCATCTGGATCTCTGTGAGTTCAAGGCCACACTGGAAACAGCAAGGCAAGGTGACACACCCCTTTAATCCCAGCACTTGAGATCTCATGTCTTGCTTAGGAAAGACACATGCCTGTAATCCCAGGAAGTGATGGCAGGAAGTAGAAAGGTATACTCAGTGAGAACCAGGAACTAGAGGCTTTTAAGCTTTGAGGCTTTTAGCAGCATTTCAACTGAGATCCATTTGGATGAGGACACAGAGGTGTCCAGTTTGAGGAAACAGGATTGGCTGAGAAGTTGGCAAGGTGAGGTTAGCTGTGGCTTGTTCTGCTTCTCTGATCTTTCAGCATTCACCCTAATACCTGGTCCAAAATTTTAAGATTGGTGTTACAGTTACATAACATATATATGTTAATATATCTATTATGTAGCTTACATAAGTATGGATATATATCCATAATATATCCATATATAATCCATAATTATGTAAGCTACATAATATATATTCATAATTACGTACAGTTACATTTTATAAATATATTTATTTAGGAATATAATATATATATTCCTAAATAGAACCTGCTTGGATCATATGTTACGCTCAGTCCATGTAATGTTATTGTGTATATATTTTCAGGGATAACCATTTGGCACTGGACAATAGATAGACTTTTGAATATACCAAAAAATGTGATGGGATTGACAAAAGAAGAAAACAATGAAATCCCAAAGTATTTGGAAGTTAAACCATACATGTTCAAAAATTCATAGATCAATAATATATATATATTATATATGCATTATATATTATATATATCTAAAAGTTAAAATATTTAAAGTAAATGAAAGTGAAAACAAAACTTACAAAAATATATGAGAGGCAGGAAAACTAGTACTTACGAGGAAATTTATAACATTGAATACCATGAAGGAAGACCTCAAGTCAATACCCTAAGCTTTTTATTTAGCACATCAGTAAAGGAAGAGCAAATTAATTCCAAGATAAAAAAAAAAGAATTTTTTAATTAGAAGAGAAATCAATGATGTTAAAAAAAAACAAGAAATCCACAGAGAAAACAATACAATGAATAATTGGATCTTTGAAAAGTAATCAGTAAACATCTATATAACGTGTGTGTGTGTGTGTGTGTGTGTGTGTATGATATGTGTCTGAGTACATAAAAGAATGAGAGAGCATGAGAGAAAATGAATGCTAATATGAAAAATGAACAGGAATATTACTATAAGTCATCTATGGACAATAAACATAGAAGCCATAATATAATATTATTAATAATTCTGCATCCACAAATTCAATTGCCAAGATAAACTCACTAAATGATAAAGAACTTCAGTAGTCCTACATCTATTAAAGAAAATTAAATCAATAACAGCTTCTCAAGACAATGAACACCAAGCTCTAATGGGATCACTGGTAAATTTATCCAAATATTTAAGGAAGAATGTATAACAATTAGCTTTCACCTCTTGCAGAAGGCGAAATCAGAGAACATACCTTTCTCCTTCATTTTATAATACTAACTAACATCACCTCAACTCCAAGTTCAAAGACATTGGAAGAAAGAGCTACCATGTCAACACAGCTACAAAGATCCACAATGAAATACTAACAAATCAATTCTAATGATAAATAAAAAGAATTATATACCATGATCAAGAGTAAATTATCTTAGTAGTGTAATGCTGATTCAATAGTTAAAATGATTGAGCATAATACGTCATATCAGTGTGCTTATTGAGAAGGCTTCCTACCAGAATTGAGACAGAAGAATGAAGCATACCATTCCATGATTCATCTCAGGGAAACCTGGCTAGGAGGTAGTTTCGATGGCAACAAGAATTAGAGCCTTCCCTCTTAGACCAGACAGAAGCCAAGGTCCCTTGTCCATTCATGCTGACAATATGAAAAATATACACCTCTCCAAAAGGGGATAAGAGGCAGAATATTTTGAGTAACCATGGACTAGGACTATAGATTTAGATTACCACAGATTCCATGTTCCAACACTGTAGCCGTTTAATGAAGGTTCTATAGTAACAGAGTAAAGAAATTCATAGATCAAGATTCATTGAAAATACATTCGTATGTATATCAGGTAGGCAAGTTACAGCAAAGAAGAAAAAACCCACAATTCTTTGCTGTAAGCATTGGACACTACCTGGATAAAATTCTTAGCTTTTGGGTTGGTGAAAACGAGAAGCCCTGTTTATACATTCCAAAAAGAATTACTTTAATAATCACGAGGAAGATGGGTAATATATAGAGTGGTCAATACATGGTTATTCAAGAGGTTAAAGACAACCTAATATAATTTGTGTTAAACCTTGAACCTATAGCATTCCAACTCTGTGCAATCACTATAGTTCTGGCCAGTCAATCAGCGTTGTGGGTGCAGCTACTTCTCAGGCTTTAGTTCACACTTCTCAGCATCATAGTGGAACTTCTAATTAAGTTATTAATGATCAATATGTAGTAAAGCTACAAAGAGTGAGAAGGCAGCAGTAACATTGTCTTTGTTCACAGGTGACATGATTATCTTCATATAAAATCAAGAAAAGCTAACAAAAAAAAATCCTAGCACAGCTATAAAATTCCTGCCAGAAAACACATAAAAATCACTTCATTTCCTATATATCAACAAGGAACATACAAAATGTTAAGTAAAAGGCAAAATGAAACTTACAGTAGTACCACAGTAAGCTGTAAGAAAAATGTAACAAAGTGTATACAAGGTAAATATGAAAAAAAAAATCACAGTATTGGTAGAAAACCCAGAGAACTAAGTAATTGAAAAGGTAAACCATGTTCATTGCTACAAAGATTCAATGTGTTTAGATGTCAGTTCTTCCTAACTCAACCCACAGATTCAAAGCTCTCAACATTCTAAATGTTTGGGGTTTTTTTGTGGCTATTAACAAATTAATTCTAAAATTTATCCTGAGAGGCAAAATATCCAGAAAAAAATGATACATTATTTAAGAAAAAATGATAGAATTTGAAGATTAACCCATTCTGAATGCAGGGTTTATTACAATGCTACATTGATTAAGAAAGTGTAGTATTAATGAAAGAATACATGGACAAATTAGTGGAATGGAACAGATAGCCTAAAATAGACTTGGATAAAAATGGGCATTTGACTTTTGACCCAGGAATAGAGAATATGTAATGGAAAGAACAGCCATTTTGGCAAGTGGAGATCGAACAAGTGGGCACACACATATAAAACAACCAAAATCTAGAAAAATGGCAGCACTAAATAAGAATCTGGAGCGACAGGAATCAGCATTCACTACTCAGGAGATTTCAAGATAGTCCAGCCACTTGGAAGACAATGTGGCAGTTTCTTACAAAAGTACATATGCCTTTACCATATAACCCAGCAATAATGCTTTCCAGTATTTACTCAAATAGTTGAAATCTTTTGTCCACACTAATCCTGCACAATGGATATTTATAACAACTTATTCATAACTGCCCAAACTCTAAGTCAGTCAAGAAATCCTTCAGTGGAGGGAATAGATAAAATAACTGTGATATACCCAGACAGTGAAAACCCTATTCAATATTAAAGCATCAGCTACTAGGGAATGAAAGAACAAACTCAAATGTGTACTATTAAGTGAAAGAAGCCAATCTGAAAAATCCACATAGAGAGTGATGGCAATGATGCTGAAATCTTCAAGAAATGAAACTGAACACAGCTTCCATCGGTTACGAAGGTGACAGGGACGATATGTGAGGCACAGGGAAATGCCAAGGCAAGAAAATGATTCTCTATGATGCTGAGATGGCAGGTTCATGTCACTGCTCATTTTCTAAGGCCAGAGACTATATATCAAGAGTGAACACAATGAAAAATATGGACTTTGCATGATAATAATGTTCAATATAGGTTCACCAACTGCAACAAATCTAACATTCTGGCCTAGAATGTTTGTTCATAGGAGGAAGATTATGCATTTGAGAGAGGAGAAGTACACTTTCAACTCAATTTTTCTCTGAACTTAAAGTACTTCAAAAACATAAAGTATGTTTTTTGATGGGAAGGAATTATTAACTCCAGGAAGAAATGTTATATAAGAAAGAAATTGCTCTCATAATTCAAAACTCAGCTCAGCCATAAAAATATTTATATGGTCATAAATTTTATACTATTGATTTAATCAAATTTTAGGGAAAATTATGCAGAATTATCAAAAATAGAGAAGTCCATGACCTAAGCTTTCTCATTCATACCTTCTAGAGGAATATATGGATAAATAGTTTAATGATGGTATAATAATATAAATATGGCATAATATGTATAAAATGAAAATAAATACCTTAAGAAACAATTCCAAACAAATGAATATGGTTGTTTTTCAATAGGATACTTAGAAGTGGCAGAAACTATGGACAAATAGGTTATTAATTTTATGAGAAGTATGCTTTTTAAGCTACATGTTAATAGTGGGAAATAAAATAGGCAATACAAAAAAAGTGAAATGTAGTGCCTGTCATCCATGCAGTCTCATTCTGATAATCCTTAGCTATCAGACTTTAGCAGTCTCATTCTGATAATCTTTAGCTATCAGACTTTAGCATTATAGGTTGAACTGTGCCCCTTCCAAATTTGTATGTTGAAATCCCAACTCCCTGTATAAGCAAATGTGAATTTATTTGGAAATATAGTAATTAGGTATAATCAGTTAACATTATTTTGGTCCATGGACTTTTAAGTAAATAGGAATGAATTGCTTATATAGAGGGAGTATTTGAACACAGTCCATGAGATAGATATTCTGAGAAATGAGAGCAGAGATCATGGTTACACTTTGGGAGCCAAAGAGTGCCAAATACAACTATTATGTCACCAAAGGCTTGGTCAAATACTGTCCCTTGTTGCTTAGTAGAAACCACATTGACTGCACCTTGAGAGCAGACTTCACGCCTCTGGAAAAACACAACAATAAATTTCTCAATTCCTGAAGTCATGCTGTTTACCATACTCCACTACAATAGTGCAGGTTGTATACTAGAAAGAACTAGGCTAGCAAAATATCTCAGTTGATAAAGTGCTTGCCTTATAAGCATCAGTAAGAGCCCATATCTGATTCCTATAGTCTATACAAAAAGAGGAGGCAGACTGTCTTGCCACTCAGTCTAACCTAACCCCCTATCTCAGGTAAAACACTTTTAAAATTTGGGGAGAAATCAAAGGTACCATTCAAATATATTGCATTTATATTGAAAATATGTTAAGATTGTCTTTTAATGCCATGATACTAGGAAAGAAAGGGTTCAATTTCGCCAGTGAGATAGCACAGCAGATAAAGGTGCATGTTTCCAAGAATGATAAAGTGGGTTTGATCCCGGGAGATCACATCCTGGAAGGTGAGAACTGGCTCCTCTGACCTCCTCATCCATACTCCCATACACATGTACAGACAGACAGACAGACAGACAGACAAACAGACATATAGTTTCTAGAATAGTGTCTGATTGATAGGGCTTGTTTTGATTCCCTTATTGCCAACCTGTCGGACTGAGTGAACTGAAATATTTATGTGTAAGACAAATTGCTAAACGGTCTTATTAATATAAAAAAAAACGGAGCCAGATATTGGGGTAAAAACTGAGAGATCAGGGAAGTAGAAAGAAGCCAGCCACATTCTCACCACTAGACATCCTCAGCTAAAAAGAGGGAGGGACACTGGATACTTCCTGTGTACTCACACCTATATGCCTTCTCTGCTCTGGCCCCAAACAGTTGGAAGTAGTATGAGAGGCTAAGCCCAAATTCCCAAAATACTGTTTATAAATGTTTATTTTTATTTAAAGTGGGTTGATTATAAAGGCAATCTCTTTTTAAAAGAAAGAGAAAGGCGGAGTCTGGGGAGGTGTGAGCCAGTCGCCCAAGGAGCAACATGTAATGAGCCACAGGTAAAGCCATGGAACCCAAGGCAAAGCATGGTTTAATAGAAATGGGTTAATTTAAGATGTAAGAGCTAGCTAGCAAGAGGTCTGCCATAGACTATATAGTTTATAAATAATATTAAGCTTCTGAATGATTATTTTATAAGTGACTACAGACCGTGGGGCTGGGCGGAATCTGAGAAACCTTTCAACTGCATTCATGTTTTGGCTTTCTAGATGCCTCCATCTATTACATCCATTTCCTCTTATACTTTAGCTATGTTTTAATGATGTATAGGTAATCATGACAAATCTCTCCTCCCCTCCATTTATATTAGTATTTAGAATATAAACTGATAAATTAATGCTGCTGATCCTAGGAACTCTACTATATATAAACTCTGTTTATGTCAATGCCTTAGTGTAGGTCTTTTGGAAGCTGTGAAGACCAATTGTACTGATATGCTGAGAGTTTCCAAGGGAGAAGGAGTTTCACAGCAGAAGTCCTGACAGCCTCATGCTTAATGAGATAGCCAACGACCAGATTCTCAGCATTGTGGTCTGGGCCCTAGTTCCTATCTGAAAACAATGATCATCCTGACAAACTAATGCATGATTGTTTACTAATTTTTGTTAAATTTTTATATGAGAAGTAAGTCTTGCCCCAAATGATGAAGAGCAATAATGCAAATAGCCAGTATTTCACTTTTGTAAAATCGTCTCCACCATCCTTTCAGATGGAGCCTCATGTCTAAGAACAATTTCCTGTGAAAAGAGGAGGACTACTGAGATCCTGAGCTAACTGCACTAAGAGTACTAGCTATTAGAGACCACGCTGTGTTCTTTCTGGACTATGTAGACTGGTTTCCCTCACATCTTGATCTTGCTCTAATTGCTGTTTTTGAGCTGTTTTCTTTTGTCCTCCTTATCACTGGTGATCCCTGTAGCTTTCTTTGGCAACTAAATATTAAATGAGGACTACTGAGAAAGAAGCAGAGGACATTATTCTTTACTCTTATAACTGACCCTGAAAACCTACCCATTGTTCAGATTCTGACTCAGTTGCAACCACATCAAAGATATGACAGATTTCCTGTTCCTTTGAAATAAGAACTCATCTGAAGTGACTATCATTTCCTAAATGGTCACTTTTAAAAGTGAAAGTAGCTGGTCAGGGCCAGTGGTGCACATCTTTAATCTCAGCACTTGGAGAAAGAGGCAGATAGATCTCCGTATGTTCTCAGCCAGGTCTGGGGTATATATCCAGCCCCAGGCCAGCCAGAGCTACACAGTGAGAAGTTGTTTCAAAACAAAACAAAAGTTGCTTTCTAGCTCTGGAATAAAGATGTTCAAGTTTCACTCAAAGTTAACCCCCACTCCATAGGAAAGGCCTGTGTGTGTGTGTGTGTGTGTGTGTGTGTGTGTGTGTGTGTGTGTGTGTGTGTGTGTCTTTCTGTCTTTCATAACCATGCATTTCCTAATTAGCAATTATTGTTCCCACTCCTTCAGGCCTGAATAGAAGAGTTAAGGGGACAGGAAAGCTATATAGGCACCAACAAGACTTTTGGAGGATTATCAAACCGACTTGCTCATGGTAAATTGTTGGACACTTCAGAAAGTGACTTACATTAAGTGGCTCAGCAGCAGGCACATGACTGTCGGTTTCCCTGCTCTACTTTTTTGTATTACTTTTCTTTCTTTAAAACCTGGGAATATGAGGCAGGAAAGATACAGCTGTTATTGCCTTGCTAACAGAACTTCTTCTATTCTTGGAAAGCCGTGGGAAACAGCCACAGTTAACTCTCTCATGGTGGACCACAAATTTCTCCCAAAGTTCTTTACTATGAACCTGTCTTCTGTGGCAATATACTTATTTCCCAAAACCATCACCAGTTTTTGCTTGGTCACTGAGCAGATGGCTTTATCTGTAAGCTTTATTTCGAGAGTTATTAAGTCTAAGTCAGTAGCCACCAGCTCTTTGTCTCCAAGTTTCCAAGGAAGAAGGAATACTCTCTTCCATCTTTACCTGAGTAATACAGGAAAGACAGTGACACCATAGCACATTTTTCTCCAATGGGATCCTCTCTACAGTGCATGGGTTCTTCAGCTATAACTTAATCCTTAGTGTTTTCAGCATGAGTCAGTGGCTCAAGGTCACAAAACCTTGATGAGCAACTCATTCTGGAGTAAGAGCAGTTTGCTCCTATTATCCCATAGCTCCATACCATTGAAGTAATACAGTTCCCACATCGGTCATCCCTCATGACTCTGAGAAATGGAAAGTGTTTGATGCATTCCCTGTACCTTCTTTATGTTTGATTGCCATTGATACCTTCTTGCCAGTGTGTATAATCAATCAATTACATTGTATACCATCCAATTCATCCAAAGCGCTGTGAGTTTATAATCTCTATCCTGTAAGAATTTGCTGATATTTTCTAAGAAAAATGTTATGAACAAATTCACAATGGAAGTTAACAAGATTGAAGATAATGATTTGCTGAAACAATTTCCCCTCTAAACTCAAAGGCTATGCAGTTTATTCAGGCAGCTGCCTTTTAATATAAAGGACATGGGCTTCTTCGAATTTTGATGTCTGCAGGGTCCTGGAACCAATTCCATGTGGACAAACAGGACCAAATTTAGTAGAAAGGGAAAACCAAGTAATAGTGTGTTGTATTATGGAAAGATCCAAAAAAAATCCTACCATTAGCCCCAACACTAACGTAAATGTAGTCAAATTGAGATTCAGTTTGAAACTAAAATGTGAGAAAAATAAATATTTGGAGAGAAAAGAAATGAATCAGATTTATAATAACACTAATTTAACACAATTATATAGTTTAAATCACTAGTCTCATGAAGTTTCAAGTCTCAAAAGGGACACTTCAACACTACAATTAATGTAAATGATTAGTAATTTTTCTGAAAAAATATTTTTACTGTTAGTATTATGGCAGTCAAGCCTTCAAAAGTATAATCTATATACACATTATTACTTTGTTTCTTTAAGTGCCTATAATATACACTACTTGGAGATGGGGAGGGACCTACATTTTCAAACAGGAAACATAAGTCCATCCCAAATAAACTAATATTTATAGTTTTTCTCATCCTTACAAATTGCCTTCTTGCAGGAAACAGACCTTATCCTGACATTTAATATTTCAATGCACCGATCTTGGTGGATGGAGAATGGACCAGGATGTATGGTGACATCTGTGACGCCAGCTCCAGACTGGGCCCCAGAAGACCATCGATACATCACTGTCTCAGGGTGTTTTCTGGAGTACCAATACATAGAAGTGGCTCATAGTTCCCTCCAGATCATCCTCGCAGTAAGTGTTGACAGCTAACCACTCTAGTGCTTCTGAAATTATTTATTTCTGGCCAAACTCAGTGCACATGGACTCTGTGTTAAATGTGTGTGGTTTTTGGCTTTTCCAATTAATGTCACTTACAATAGGAATTTGCTGGGTTAAATCAAGTCTTTCCAAACTTGTGTATGCTGCTTTTCATCAGCAATTGACAAAGACCCCTTGATATCATCCAACCCATAAAGATTTGATTATTTTTATTGCTGGTAAACTTTTCTTAAGATTGTCAAGGGAGGTTTTCACATCTTACATTCTTCCTACCCAAGAAGAAAGATTTGAATATGTATTTTCCCCCCTCTGGATGTTTCTTTTGGCTGATCTGTTAGTACAAATTCTTTCTTCTGTTTGCCTGTCCTCTTCATTCTCCAAGATTTCATAGGTCTTTCACTTTTTATACTCCCTCCTTTTTCAGAGCAATTCATACTTCCCCTAGAGTCTACCTCTAGACTTTCATGCCCCCCGTATTTTATGTTGTGACAATAAAGGACCCTCATTGTATCAGGAGGCAATGAAGTTACAAATGTCAAATTAGTGTCACAATTGCTTATGTCATACAAATAAATTATTTAAACTATTAGGATAAAGATACAAATAAAAAACAGCTTTTCCTGAAGAAACTTAGGAAACCTAACTATGTAATTCTGTGAGATTTAGAAAGTTTACAACTTTGTTATACATGATCTCATGTATTGGTGGAATTATTAAGGCAACTCCACGTCGTTAAAAGGGAGGTTTATTTTATGGGGTAACTTACAAGTAAAGGGATGGGTTACAGGGTCTGGGAAAGGTGAAGTGCAGTCCAGGGGTGTTCTCTAAAGAACTCTGCTTGGTCTACCTCCAGCGTCCAGGATCCAGGAACCAAAATAACCGGCACATCTGAATCTCATGACTTAAGTGCTCCTGTCTTGGCCCATCTCATAGGTGTGACAGTTACTGGAAGCCTCAATGGGGGTAGTACTTCCTGGTTAAAGCTGGAACAGCTACCCATTACACTCATGTGTTTATGTGAACACCTAGAAATATACAGTTTATAAAATTATAAAATAAAAATATATATATTCTTTACATTCCATATACACTTGTAATCAATGTTCACAACCTTAAACTTATTAGCAACAAATAAAATTTGTTGTTTAACTCTTTCTTCAGCTAATTACTTTGAGGGTAATATTAACTCACAGTTAAATAATAAAAAACAATAAGTTATATGTAAAATGGTTTCAATGTCTCTAGATTTAAGAAAAAATTCTTTTTACTATGAGATAAGATATTTATTGTAGCTGAGCATGGTGGTGCATGCCTTTATTCCCAGCACTCAGGAGGCAGAAGCAGGTGGATCTCAGTGAGTTCAAGACCAGCCTGGTCTACAGAGCAAATTCTAGTACAGCCAGGGCCACACAGAGACACCCTGTCTCAAAAAACAAACAAAAAAACCAAAGAAACAAAAAACAAAGCAAAAAAAAGATATTGTGAGAGATAGATAGATAGATAGATAGATAGATAGATAGATAGATAGATAGATAGATAGACTGAATGTATTGTGCTAATAAACATTTTATAAACCTCTGTAATGAAAAATTTAAAAACTTATTGTTAACCAAGGATTGTAGAATGTGGATGTAGTCTGCATAGTTAGGAGGTTGATGCAGGATTTTTGAGTTCAAGGCAGCTCTGAGCTATGTCCATAAACGATATCTCAAAAATCAAACAGAAAACCAAACACAGACACTTTCTGTGTATGTCAGCTTGAGTTTCTGTTGAAGGCTTCAGTCGTCACATAAGAAACAAGGCTAATGGAGCCACCTCCAGCCCAGTGGTCATGAATTGTCGTGCCTGAGATCAAAATAGATGTGGAGAATCACATTGGCATACCCCTAATCTGAAAGAAGGGGTCATTGTTACAGTTCACTGTCTCCTAGTGCCAGAGGAAGAACTACAAATCTTTGCAGACAAGGCTGATGTCTAGAAATCTGAACTGTGTTCTTCCTTGAAGTATTACCATTTTTTAAACCCGAACTAGATGAGCCCTTTCCTCTCTTGGTGTTGCCGAACCAGTCGCTAAGACGCTGCACTGTCTGAGCAATGAAGGAAGGTTCCTTCTCTGAAAAATCACAGAAGCATGAGATGGGGCTTAGAAGCCAGCTATTGAATCACTGAAGGTTGAGGAGATTATCGATGCAGAATAAAGAAAGTGGAGATGGGAGTCAGGAGAGGAATATACATGTCTTCTCTGAGAATAAGCATAGATTGTTATTATTATTATTATTATTATTATTATTATTATTATTATTATTACTATTATCTCCTTTTAATTGGCTTTGTGTTCTAATGATGGAAATGTCAACTGTGATGGCACCAAGGCGTGTGTACTTAAAATGCAGCTAGATTACATTCAAGTTAGAGTTATCCGGTAGTCACTCTGGCAGCCATCATATATTCAATCAGTTTTTTTCTAAGATACATCACAAAGGACTTTTGATCTTCAGAAGTCCTGGCTTTCAGGGATCCCGTCCTCAAAGACAAACCAGACCAACATAGGCAGAGATTCAGCGAAGTTAAGCAGACAGTGTTCTGGGTAACAAATGCGTAGAGTGCTTCCCCTTTGATTTGTCTAACCAAAGACACATCTTCAGTGAAGGAAGTCTTTTGTGACAGTTTCAAACTTGGAAACTGTTTATTTTGTTTCTTGTGAGGAAGACGTAAGCTGGCTATGATGACTTTCATGGTCACTTCATTCGTCAAAGTCTATTCAAGTAGCTTTGCCTGAGAAAAGTAAAATACTTCTGGAATTAACAGACAGATAAATATCTTCACACAGACACATTAGAGAGGGGATTTAAACAAAATACACCTGTGCAAAACATCTCATCATCTTTTACTGAACCTACAATTTGGCAAACTTCCACCTATGTCTCGAAGATGATATGCAGATGTAATTTATGTGCATGGATAGTTATAATGATCATTTTTAGAAAGCTATTTGAATTTGTGTTGTGTGGATATGTAACTACAGCTACAGTTTTATTAAACCCCATGTAAGATTTTGGCACGCAGGGAATTTCTACAGAAATACATTGGGATATAGATGTATATGTTAAGGGTGACATACTAGCCAAAGAAAAATATGTTACACAGTAAAACCAACCTTTAATGGCTCAGTGCACAATAAACACAGTGCACAGTATACACCGTGCACAGCACACACAGTACACAGTACACACAATGCACAGTATACACAGTACACCGTGCACAGCACACACAGGACACACAGTACAGCACACACACACAGTGCACTGTAGACACAGTGTAGAGAAGATGGAACATCTTCAAGAGCTGATGTGACTGGCTTCTCATTTCGCCTCTCTGCATCGACTCCAGAATGGAGAAGTGGGGACCTTGCCTGTCCTTTTAACTCGTTCCTCCTTTGAGGATAGCAATGTTTATTTTGCAGTGCCGATTATAGCCTAGGTGAGCATGGTTAGGAAGCACATAATTAAGTTCTATATGCTTTCTGCCTTTGGGCTTCCTGTTGTTCATTTGGGCTAAAAAGTGCCTGCTGTTCCCCTAAGGGCTTGTCTTGAACAAGTTCCTCTTCCTTAAGAACACATTTTCCTGTGGTCATTATGATCACTCCTGATATAACAATGAAGAGAAAAAAATGCTGTTCTGAATATCTATTCCTGCCCTCTGAATCACCCATATCATCCTTCAGATAATAAAATATTCAGCTCTACTCAGTGTAGTAAACAATTCCTGGGTACTTGGCCCTATCGGTTTCTAGAAAAACAGAGAGATCTAGAGTTCTGTATTTGAGGATGTCACAAAAAAATGGAAATAGATTCACGATGGTACAGACCTGGTGCCAGTAGAAAGCATTGGAGATGCGGTGAGAATGTATTTTGTGCAATTTGGGGCATAATCTTTGCTTCTTACTCTCATCCCGCATTCGGCAAAGTCAGCGAAGTGCTTACTCCTGTTTGCATCCGTCTTTGAAGCTGGCTTCCAGGCTGGCTGGCTCAAATCTGCTTCTATGAATGACTGCTCTCCCAGTGATTGCTCTTAATTAATTCCAGATCTCTCTGGTTTTTACTCTGCCATGGCTCAGCCTTTCTTTCACAGATTCCTGAACCCTCAAATGCTTGTTACCCCATTGTGATTTCCGCCAATCAGCTCCTGGCTAATTTTGGAAGTAGCGTTCACAAAACCCAAATTTGCATTCCACACATAGATATCTCCCATCTATGGGCAAAGGAAGACAAGTATAATACCCCTATAATTGAGAAGAGGGGCTACTAATCATACAGCCTCCAGCTAAGCAGAAAACCCTAATGATGAGCCAGATGCCAGTCTTCCAGCTTCCTCCACCTCTGTTGCATTCAAAAGGCATACAGGTGTGTGCAGTTTTAATAAAACAACAACAAAAAAATGTTTCTCAAAGCCCCACATTTGCAAAACACATTAACTATGTGTGGGGAGAGTAAGATGGAGATCAACTGGGGAATGACGTTTTCATGTTATAGACAGACTCATACGATTCCTTAAGCAGTGTGTGGCTGATATTGCAAAGATTAGAAAGCACACTCCCAAAAAATCTATGCTTTTGACTGTGCAACAGTCCCTCAAGGGAGCAGAACAGGTTAAAAGCCTTTGTTCACATATGTGGTTGGTTAAAGGACAGTGGCCATGCTCCAACAGCAAGGAAAAGAAATAACCTTCAGCATGAACGCTGTTACCCACTGATGAGTAATGGATACTTGAAGTCCAAAACTCCAGAGTCTGTCTGGGCAAAGAATCCTATGATTGATTAGCTACCTCTCCCATGTGGGAGAAGAGTTGGTGTCTATGAGCCTCATATTCATTATGTTCACATTAGCTTCCCTCCCGTAAGCAACACCGTGGCTAAAACATGATAACATACACAAATGTTATTTTAAAGGAAAAGATTTATTGTAATAGCTTAAGTAACTGTATTTATTGAAATTATGTTAGAATTCAAAAAGAAATTCATTGGAAAACAAAGCCAGCTAATCACCTTTTTTTTTCCTTTAGCCCACATCCAGAGAATCAATATTCCTAAACTTAATACAAACCTCACCAACCAAAATTGCTTGTCTTTGTTTTCCTCTATTTCCTTTACATCCGACACACTTCTAAATTCATAGCGGCTTGATTAATATTCTTTTAGGAGACGAGCAGAGGATATTGGTAAAAATGTAAATAAGCCTTATATTTCCCACAGTCTTTAGAGGTGGCTTGGAAACCATACACAAATTGGCAGGGATTCGTAAAGACTTTAGGAAAAGCTTTCATACTGGTGTGTAGCTCTCAGCTTAAAACATAGCAGTTGTCAAGTCTTCCACCCTTCAGGCACACATCTTCCCTGTTCATAAAACTCTGTACTTTGCTGTGTGCACAAAATCATTATCCAACAGATAATAGTTAAGTAAGAAGTAATAAAGGAAACATTTTCTTTCAGACCAATGAATTGCAAATATTCCCATGATTCAGGTTGATAATTTGGATTTGGCTTTTATTGTATTCAGTTGTGCCTAGTTTACAGTTTTTATAATACTTCACCCAAAATTTCTACACTTTGTGCTGGAATGCTTTGTGAGAACTGGCGTTTTGCTAATGGGTAGAGTACGCACAGGTGAATGGGGTTATTATTGTATATGTTGTTCCTTATGTCTCCTTTAATCTGGAAACACTTCTTTACGTTGATTGGGTTGTTAAAGATTTGGGTCCTCACCTTTATGCAAGTAGGACATTACTATGAAGTGGGTAGTGTCACGAGACTGGCTTAAAAGGGATGATTGGGGAAATGGGATGCTTTGGTTCTCAGCTACTGCTCTATTCAGAAGTCATATGCTTGTCATGGGGATATCCATTTTTATACTTATTTCAGTGGAAAAATAAGACAGACTTTTCCCTTCTTTTCTTTTTCCTTTTTTTAAAAATTTTATTTTGAAACAGAGTCTCACTCTATAGCCCAGGAGGGCCTTAGATTCCAAGGCCATCCACCTACCTCAGCCTCCCAAGTACCGGGATTACAGTTGTGAGCCATGACACCTATGTAAACAGATTTACTGATAGAAAGAATAAATTTGATTTGTCTGATGTGTTTCAGAGTGAAAAATTATCTATCCATTTATATTATACTTTTTATTTTACAAGTTTTATAAACTAAACTAAGCATGTCTGTAGTGCTATAGTTTGATAAAGATAAACCAGAGCACATGACATTTTAAATTAACAAAACATTATATTATATAAAAAGACACAAATGTAAAGTCAATAATCTTTCAACATTTTGCAAACATTTTAATTTAATCAGTGCTGGTGCCTTTAAGAGATTCTGGGGTATGATTAATAGTTGTTCATTAGATCTTTGTCATGTTTTTGATATATTTCCCAGAAATTGTTGCAAATTGAGCAATTTCCAGTTCTTTGCTTTCATTAAAGTAGAAGGAAAACCTAATAGATTTGCCAGTTGGCAGGTTATTTGAAACGATTTTGGTGAAAGAGAATGTGTAAATTGTGGCATGCAGCTTAGAATAAGTCATTAAAATTGGGTAACATCATCATACAAAATGTACTCACTACTTTGATATTTAAGAACAAGATTTTTCAGTGCTTACAAGTAAACAATATACTAAAATATGAATCATGCTGAGCTGTCTCATTTTAGTATTAATAGCAAGTGCATTTCAAATAAAAATTTAATTTGCACTTAATAACTTCTATCTGTTTATTATAGACTGCATTGTTTTGATCAGTTGTATAAAATTATAACTATGACTATAACTCAAATGCAAATACATTTCAACATTTAGTTCTTATGAACTCAGAGAAAAAGTCATGTTTAAATTTATACATGTTAATATAATGTATAAGACAAATTATGAATATGTATGATAATTCAATGCAAAGTATTATGAGATAATGGGCAAATGAAAATCAAATAAATAAATACATTTCATTAGGTCAAAATTCTGTGAAAGTAGTGAAGTGGGACTGTAGGATCAAAAAGAACTCTATAGAACTTCAGAAAAACCTGGGCTTTGTTTTTCATTTTTCACACAATATATTTTAATCATATTCTCTCCCCTCCTCCAGATCTTCTGTATCTGTCTACCCATCCAACTTAATGTTGTTTGAACAAAAGGACACACACTTGCACACACGCATGCGCACGCACACACACACACACACACACACACCAAAAAGCAAAAGCAAAAACAAAGCAAAAAACAAACATGGAGTTCATTGTGTGGTTCACTCTGTGTTGGTCAACTGCTGCTGAGCATGAGGCCTGCCTTTGAGTATGGTGGATATACCCAGAGTCACTCCATTGATGAAAACTGAATTTTCCCCCTCTCAGCAGCTATAAGTCACACATAGCTTTCTGGTCAGGGGGTGGGACCTTGTGCCTATTTTCTTTTTTCTGTGCTGGGATTTTGACTGACAGACTTGTGCAGCTGGGTTTGTGCATGTTGTCGATCATGGTGAGTTCAAAACCGCATCAGCTTTAATTTGTCTGGAAAATACTGTTTCCTTGGAGCTGTCCAACACCTCTGGTTCTTACAGTCTTTCCTTCAGCAATAGGATCTGACTGTCAGGTTGTGGGGAGTACCAATAGCATTGGCAGTAGCTTAGAATGTTCTAGAAGATCCTCTATGGCCAACAACTATAAATGATGTGACCCATCCCTGGCACTGGGGTATCGAATTCGGGAATTGTCTCCTCTATTATGTGGTACCTTCATCAAAATTATATAAATATATATGTATATGTATATATATACATACATACATACTAGGAAGATTCTACAGGAGTAGGTTTCCATGTGACTCTTCAATAAGGCCTTTAGTGTTGCTTATCCTTCCCCATATTTTCTCTTCTGTCCTGCTTTTTTGTCCACCATCACCCCCATTTAATCCCCCTGTTCTTGTTTCCCCTTTATCCCGTTATAACACTATATTCCATTTGCCCTTCCTTGATAAATCTCTTTCTCCTGCCTAGTCCCTTACTAACCACCTAATAATCTCTATGGATATTGTAAATAAGCCACCCATAACTAAAGCTGAAAAACTAATATTCATCTATAAGAAAAGACATGCAATGTTTTTCTTTGGGGGTCTGGGTTACTTCACTAAGGATCATTGTTTCTAACTTCATCAATTACCTACAAATTTCATTGTTCTTAATGGTTGAATAATATTCCTTGTGTAAATATACTATTCCATTACCCATTCATCAGTTGATGGACATCTAGGCCATTTCTCATTTCCATCTTATATGAATATGAATATTTCAGCAATGAATAACAAGTATCTCTGCAGTAAGTAGTGGACTCCTTTGGGGAAATGCTCAAGAGTGGTGTATCTGGATCTTGTTGTCCTTCTATTTCAGTTTTTTTAGGAAGTGCATGTATACTTCCACAGTGGCTTTACAAGTTTTCATTCCCATAAGCAATGAGTAAGTGATCCCCTGCCCCCACATCTTCACCAGCATCTGTTGTTTTATTAATCTTGGCCATTCTAACTGGAGTAAGCTGAAATCTTAAATGAGTTTGAATTTGCAGATGGTTTAAGAACGTTGAACATCTTAAGTGTTTCTCAGCCATTTGTGTTTCATCTTTTAAAAACTCTCTGTTAAATTCTAGACCACATTTTTAATTGGGTAATTTGTATTCTTCATGTTCAGGAGTTTGGGTTTTTTTGTGGTTTTTTTCATATGTTTGTTTAATTAGTCCTTTGTATATTCTGTATACTAACCCTCTGTTGGATGTATAATTGGTAAAGAATTTTTCCCATTCCATGGGCTATCTCTTTGCCAGAATGATGATGGTGTCCTTTGCTGGAAGAAACTTTTAAGTTTCAGGAGGTCCTATTCATTAATTGTTCATCTTACAGCCTTTACTATCAGGAAGTCCTTTCCTCTGCCAATGAATCCAAGGGTATCCCCTACTTTCTCTTCCTCAGTCCAGGGTATCTTGTTTTATGTTGAGGTCCTTGGTCCATCTGGATTGAGTTTGTGTGGAGTAATAGATATGAACCTATTTTTATTCTTCTCTATAAGTTATTCACTTTGACAAGCACCATTTGTAGAAGATGCTATATTTCCTTCAACATGTATTTTTTTTTGCTTCTGTTTCAAAAACCAGGAATCTGTAGGTGTGTGGAATTATGTCTGGGTCTTCAATTCTATTTCATTGATAAAGGTGTCTATTTTATGACAATGCAAGGCTGTTTATTATTATAATTTTGTAATACACTTGAAAACTGGGATGGTGGTACAGCCAACAGTTCCTTTATTACTGATAATTATTTGAGCTATCCTATGTATTTTGTGTTTCTATGTGAAGTTTAAAATTGCTTTTTTTTTCAATTTCTGTGAAAAACTGTTAGAATTTTGGTGGAGACTGTACTGAATCTATAGATTGCATTTGGTAAGATCACCACTTTCAAAATATTAATACTACTGTACCATTAACATGTGAGATCTTTTCAACTTTAAATATCTTCTTTAATTTTTTTCTTCAATATCTTAAAGGTTTTAGCATACAAGTGTTCCACTTGCTTTGTTAGAGTTGTCCCAAGATATTTTTTTGGAGCTACTATGAAAGATTTCTTTCTCTGTGTTTATCATTTACATTTGGGGAGGCTAATTGGTTTTTTGTTTTGTTCTGTTTTGTTTGTTTTGCTTGTGTGTGTGTGTGTGTGTGTGTGTGTGTGTGTGTGTGTGTGTGTGTGTGTGTGTGTTAATTTTGTTTCTTACTACTTTGCTGAAATAATTTATCAGCTGTAGAAGTTTCCTAATGGAGTCCTTAGGGTCTCTTCTGTATAAAATCATATCATTTGCAAATAAGAATGTTTGGACTTTCTCTATTTGTATCCCTTTGTCCTCCTTCAGTTTTTTTTTCTAGCTAAGACTCTGCATATTATATTGAATAGATATAAAAAAAGAGGACATCTTTGTCTTGTTCCTGATTTTAGTGGAAATGCTTGGAAATTGTTTCTCTTCCTTTAGAATGATGTTGGCCATGGGCTTGTTGCAGGTTGCCTTTAGGGTTAGGATAAAGTCCAGCAACATCCTAAAGAGATGTTATACTTTGTCAAAGGCCTTTTTCTGCTTCTAAGAGATGATCATGTGATTTCTGTTTTTAATCTGTTTATATGGGGGATTACTTTTATTGATTTATGTATGTTGAACCATACATACTGAATATCTGAGATGAAGTCAAATTGATCATGGTGGATAATCTTTTTGATGTGTTCTTAAATTTAGTTTGCAAATATTTTATTATAAATTTTTGCATCTATGTTCATAGGAATAATGGTTTATAATTTTCTTTTTGTTGGGTCTTTGTTGGGGTTTGGTATCAGAATAATAATAACTTCTTGAAAATGGAAATGTTCCCTCGGTTTCTTTTTTTTCAAAATAATTTGAGGAGTATTGGTATTAATTCTTTTTTGAAAGCCTGGTAGGATTCTGAGATGCATTCTTGTAGCCCTGGGCATATTTTTTAATTGAGAGATTTTTAAATTGCTGTAAATATGTTACTAGGTATTATGGGTCTGTTTAAATTATTTATATCACCTTGATTTAACTTTAGTGGTTGTATGTATCAATTGCACTCATTTATTTTAGCTTTTCCAGTTTGGTAGAATACAAATTTGTGTGTGTGTGTGTGTTTAAATAATTTGAGGAGCCGGGCGGTGGTGGTACATGCCTTTAATTCCAGCACTCAGGAGGCAGAGCCAGGCGGATCTTTGTGAGTTCAAGGCCAGCCTGGTCTACAGAGCAAGATCCAGGACAGGCACCAAAACTACACAGAGAAACCCTGTCTCGAAAAACCAAAATAATAATAATAATAATAATTCGATTGAGGGATTATAATATAATTACATCATTTCCCCCTTTCCTTTCCTTCCTCCAAAGTCTCCCATTCTTATCCCCTGACACACTTGCTGTCTTGTCTTTTTCAAACTCATAGGCTCTTTTCTTCAGTTTGTGCGTGTGTGTGTGTGTGTGTGTGTGTGTGTGTGTGTGTGTGTGTGCATTCAAAAATATATAAATGCAAGCTTCTCAGTCTGTGTCATATTACTTTTATTTTTACACATATTTTTTACACATATTTATTACACATACTTTTATAGCTGACCATTTGGTATTGTATAACCAATGAATATGGTCTTTCCTGAGGAAAACTATGCCTCCTACTCTAAGCATTCTGTAGTTGCCTGTAGTTCTTTCTCTAGAGTTGAGACCTGATGACCTTCCACGTTCTACATTAGTACATCTGTTGGTGTTGTCCTTGCTCAGATCATGTTTAGTCAGCCTTGTT
The DNA here is from genome assembly GCF_049852395.1 of Peromyscus maniculatus bairdii. Classification (NCBI taxonomy): domain Eukaryota; kingdom Metazoa; phylum Chordata; class Mammalia; order Rodentia; family Cricetidae; genus Peromyscus; species Peromyscus maniculatus. Next base: position 28,721,685 of record NC_134867.1, read on the forward strand.
GACAAGGCCTCGTGGGTGTAGTTTCTGCTCTTTCCAGGAGACACGATCTCACGGTAATCAATCTGTTTCTCTGGCTCTTAAAATCATTCCTCTTCCACTTCTGCAATGATTCCTGAGCCTTAGGTACAGGACTGGTGTTATGGATGTATCATTTGGGACTGAGATCCACGACTCTGCATTTTGACTTGTGGTGGTTGTCTGTCATGGTCTCTGTCTGTCCCAAAAAGAAGTCACCTTAATGAGGGTTGATAACTACACTTACCTGTGAGTATAAGGACAAGATTTATAAAGGAGTTAGAGATGATGCTAGGTTAGTAAAATGGCATTTGTAGGTTCTCCTCCAAGGCCCACAACTTCACTAATGCTGGGTTGGTGGCTAGCTTTCCAATACCAGGAGTTATTTCTGTCATATTGAGTAGGCTTTAAATCTAATTAGAGAGTGGCTGGTCCCTGCCAAGTTATGTGTGACATTACTGCACTCTCAGGGTTTTTGTCTCATAATGTACACCCTTACGCATATCTGAATTTCCTTGGTGTCTTCTTTACTTTCTCCCTTTTATCTCTAATTGTGTTGCTTTGAATCTTCTCTCTCTTTTGACTTATTTGGTTAAATTTTCTCAATCTTCTTGATTTCTTTCAAAGAACCACCTTATCATTTCATTTATTCTTTGTATTGTTTTTTATTGTTGTTGTTATTTCTATTTAATTAGTTTCAGGCCTAAGTTTGAATATTTCTTCCTATCTGCTATTTGGGGGTGTTATTTCTCCTTGTTTTTCTAAAGCCTTCACGAACATCATTAAGTCATTAATAGGTTATTTTTCAATGTAGGTGCTTAGTGCTATTAACTTTTCTCTTAAAATTGCATTCATTGTGTCTTCTAACTTTGTTTTTCATTTTCATTCATTCCTAAAAGGTTGCTATTTCCTTCTTGATTTCTTCTTGATCCAATTTTCATTCAATAGTAAGTTATTTAGCTTAACGAGTTTATGTACTTTCTCTTGTTTTTATTGCTGTTCATATTCAGCTTTAATCCATGGTAGACAGATGGATTTGTTTTGTGTCTTAATATGTGGTCAATTTTGGAGAAATTCCCAAGGGGTAATGAGAAGAAAATACATTTTTTAGTGTTTGAGAGGAATGATCTTTAGATGCCTGTTGGGTCCTTTTGACTATAATAATATTTAACTCCAAAGTTTGTTTAAGTTTTGGCTGGATGGGACTATTTATTGATGAGTTAGAGGTATTGAAGTCACCCACTATCACTACGTTTGGGTCAATATTTGATTTTAGCTGTGGCAGTATTTCTTCATGAAATTGGTTCTCCTTGGATTTGATGCATAGTATTTTGAACTGTAATGTCTTCTTGGTGTTTTTTTTTTTTTATTTAAGGAGTGTCCGTTTCTATCTCTCCTGACTCATTTTTGTTTGAAGACTATTTGTCAGATATTAAAGTAGCTATGCCTACTTACTTCTTGTTTTATTTGCTTGGACTACCATTTTTATCCTCTTCCCCTAAAATGGTAGCTGTCCTATCTATAGTGTCTGTCAACTATCAAGGCTAGTGATGTGTATTTCTTGGAAGCAGCAGAAAGATGAATCCTGTTTTCTAATCAAATCTGCTAGTCTATGTCTTTTCATTATGGGAATTGTAACTTTTAATATTGAGCATTATTGTTAAGCAGTGTTTATTAATTCCTGTTATTTTGTTGGGGTTTTATTGTTTTATTATTGTTTTATACTTCTTTTGGTTGACTGTTCTGGAGTTTATTCCTGTGTCCTCTTGAGTATATTTAACTTTCTCTTCAGACCCAAATTTTCCTTCTAGTAGGGCTGGGTTCATAGATAGAAATTGGTTATATATACTTTTTTCATCAGGAAGTATTTTTCTTTCTCCTTTGATTATGACTGATACTTTTACTAGGTATTAGTAGTCTAGGCTGGCATCTCCAATCTTTTCAGAGCTTGTACAACATTGGTGTAGGTTTTTCTGGATTTAAAAGTTTCCATTGAAAAGTCAAGTGTATTCTGTTGAGCCTGTTCTTATATACGAGTTAGTCTTTTTTCCATGCAACTTTTAGTATTCTTTCTTTATTCTGTACATTTATTTTTATTATTATGTGTTACAGGGGATTCTTTTCTGGTCCTGTCTACTTGGTGTTCTTGCATCTTCATAGGTTTCTCTTTCTTTAGATGGGGGAAGTTTTATTCTGTGATTTTTGTTAAAAATAATTTCTGTGTATTTGATTTGGGTTTCTTCTCCTTCCTCTGTATCTATTATTCATAGGTCTTTTCATAGTGTCCTAGATTTTCTGGGTGTTTTATGGCTGGCTTTTTTTAGCTTTAACATTTTTTTTTACTGAGCTATTCATTTCTTCTACCTTGTCTTCAAGACCTGAAATTCTCTCTTCCACTTCATTTAATCTGTTCTGAGGTTTTCCTTTGAGTTCTTGTTTGTTTGGTTTTTGGTTTTTGGTTTTTGGGGTTTTTGTTTGTTTGTTTTTTGTTTGTTTGTTTGTTTGTTTTTTTACTTTCTGAGTTTTTCATTTTGAGTTTTATTTAAGTTTGACTTTTCTTTTAGGAGTTCTATTTCTTGTCAAATTTTATTTTCACAACTTGAATAGCTTTCATTATTTTATTCAACTGTTCATGTTTTCATGGGTTTTTTGGAGGGCATATATTCATATCCTCTTTAAGGTCCCTGAACATATGCATAGTTGTTTTGAAGTCCTTCTCTTGTGCTTCAGCTAAATTGCTTTTCTCCAGAAAAATAACAATAGTGGTGTTGGTCTCTGTATGAGGTATACTGTCTTAGTTGTTCATGTTCGTATTTTAGGGATGGGGTCTGGCCATCAGGAGTTATGAGGTTTGTGGTTTCTTGGTGTGGACATCTGGTCTTGCCTTTGTTAGGTGGGTGTTCAGTTTTTTGATCACTGTTACCCCAATCTATCAAGTTGTGGACCAACAGAATGGAGCTTGATTTTCAGTATAGGTTTTAGGGTCCATACTCTGACTGGTCTCAGATCCAGTGCTCTGGTTAGCACTCCAGGTTCAGACTCTAAGCAGTCCCACATCAGTCCAGTGGGAGAGGTGGGTGATAAGCAAGCAGGTGGGTGAAGGGAACAGACTCCAAAGGTCTTGTAAGTAGAAATCAGGGTTCAGCTCCATGGAGCATGGTAGAGGCGGAACTGAGGGTTCCCCAAGTTTGGCCACAGATGGCAGAAGGTCCTAAAGGAATGGAAATGAGCTAGAATGAGGGGCTGAGGTGTGAAGTGGCAGAAAGACAAGAAGTATCCTAGAGAGACAAGGGTGGAGAAGGAGAAGGAGGACACAGATAGTCTATCTGAGTCCCCATGAAGTGTGGTGGCTGTGGGGTCCCTGGAAGAGAGTAGGTTTGCAGAAGGTGGAGAGTAACAAGAGAATGGAGATGGGCTGTGAGGAATGGCTGAGGATGGAAATGGAGGAAGAACTAGGGCACCCTGGTTCTACATGTGTGTCAGGTGAGTTTCAAGGGATGCGTATAGGCTGAGAGGGCTGGCTGAGGTGAGTGAGCTCTATACTTGTGCTTTAAATAAAAGATTGTAAGTTTCAAATCACACTACTGGGCAGAACAGTGTATCTCAGTGGTAGAACTACCATATTTGAATGCCTGAAATTGATCCCCAACAGAATATTTTTAATTTAAATTGCATCAGATATATTTAAAATAGCAACAAAATAGATACACTTAAAATATATTATTTAGTGTGCCACTATACAAAGATCTTTTGCAGCCAGATAAATTAAACAATATTACCAAGAAAAAAATTTAGATTAAACATCATATACTCCACAGCAGTTTTTATAAAAACAGAATAAACAACCCTAAAGTTCATACAAAACCATAATTTTCTGGGAATAATCAAAATAATCTTTAAAAGAACAAAGCTACACATGTCAGTCTTCCTGTTTTTAAAATACATTACGATATTATAGAGATTAAAAGTGTGTAGTACAGCCATGACATGTATACAAATGCCCAGAACAGAATGAATTCAGAAATAAATAGATGTATGTATGTATGATCAATTAATCTTCCACAAGGTTGCAATCTCAATAGTGAAAAATATCAAGCAATAATCTAACACACATAGACCTCAGGTTTAAAAAAAAATTTTGTTTGATACTTTTCAGGCTATTTGAGAGCAGAAATGAGCAATTCTCTAAGGCAGTGCTCAGTGTTGCCCTGAAATAGGGGTTTCTAACACCTATTATAACCTTGTTTATACAAACTATAGGTATAATCTTGGGTGGTTGTCGTTCCCAGAGTTTCGTGTAGAAACACCAGTGTCTTGCCTTTCTCTTCACAGTAAGTGGGTCTAAATCCCTGAATTTCCCAGAAACACATGAAATTCAGGCAGAAAAGTCAGTTTCCTACTACCAAGATGGTGCCACAGCTCTCTCGGGGAACTAGGTTCTCTAATACCTATAAGGCCACATAGCCACGTTCAGGGAAATTGCGTCTCTGACACAAGGGTAGCCATACAGTGTGGATTGTTCCACCATTTTTCCCTAGGTCTTCAGAAACATTTTCATTCAGGTCAGGCCTATGGCAGAAATAGTGTATTATCAATACACCTTTGTATCTTCACTGCATTCACTACATTTCAGTAGTAACTAGTGATTTGTCATGGATCTGGAAATGAGAACCGAGTCTTTAAGATTCCTAGTCCAGTGTCAAAGATCAAAAAAGTAGTTTTCTTCTAAGGACAAAACTCCTGGCTCCTTACGAGGGAAAATGGTCAGCATGGGAAGCATCCTTTTCTCCCAGCTCCAACAATAGCCAGCAACTGTCATAGTAAGCCTTACTATTAGATGTAAGTGCTGTGCTGGACTCAGTCAGATATACCCACAGTTCCCACTCAGTTATTAGAAACACTACAAGGTGGGGCTCAGTTGTTAGAAGTACTTGTAGTACTGGGTTCAGTTGTCACATAACCCAGAATGTTGAGCTTAGTTGTTAGATGTACTGGAAGACAGATCTCGGTTGTTAGAAGCATGGTGATTTGGGGGGACTCAGCTGTTAGCTGTACTCATAGTGGGTAGACTTGGTTGGTACACATATCCGCAATGCTGGGCTCATTTAGGTGTACTGCTCCTGGGACCTCAGATGTAGAGACCATGTAAAGGCTAGGAACTAAGCAAACAAATGTGATTTGTTTTTTTATTTTTCTTTGCAGCATCACTTTAGTTCATACAAATATTCAAAACACATGGGGGAAAGAAACAAATATGAGTGTAAACAGGTAGTTCCCTCAAGGTTAGAAAAGAAAATAGAAATGGAATCAGAAGATGTTCCTTGGAACAACCCTGTGTTCCAAACATAGAAAATAAAATAAAGTTCTACAAACTAATTTCAGAACCACAAGTGTGCTATCCCTGAATGGTAACAAATACTACTAGTGGAAATACATGTTAATTAGTTCCTTTCATCAGGTCTTTTGATTCATTTTGCTTATGGCTGGTGCGTCCTTTGAAATTAGTCAATGTGTCTGTGAACACACCGGCAAACAGTGCAAGAACTCAGATAGCCTCAGAAGACAAATTAAATGCCCCTGGTGGTGGTGGTGGGGCATTGTTTGTTATTAACATTCTCTGGTTTCTCCCTACTTGCAAATTAAGAAATAGAAGGTAAAATAGTCATAATCAGGGAGTACCCATCCTTAGATCTTACCACCAATTGTATAATAAAATACTTCATAATTATGAACTAAATGCTAAAGAAATTGCCTTGAGAATGAATAAAGACAGGATCTTTTATTTTCTCTTTAGCTCAGTGCCTTTTGCTACTATATAAACTTTTCAGATAAACTCACAGTGATATGCAAAAAAACGAAGAAAATCCTACTACATTTACCTTTTCCCCAGGTAGAGCTCTGTTTTTTAAAAAAATCAATATAATATGACTCAATCGCCAGCTTCACTAGCCTGCCTTGTCCCTTATCAACTATTACCACCTGTGCACAATGGCTGCTTCTGTGTAGAATGTTTGAAAAACTCACTTGACTTCTAAGGCCATCATCTTATTTATCACAACATTTGGAAACAGAGAATAAAAATATGAATGCATTTAAGAAGGTAGTAAGGATTATAGACTGCAACAAATCACCAATAATTATGTTTCCTTAATAACGTGAGGTTTAAGTTGAGATTGTATACAGCATATTGTGGAATGAACTAAGTTCAGATCATATTTCTTATACTTAATTTATAACCAAAAAAAACATTTCAGAACTAAATTAGTTTCATTGAGTCAAAGGTGTCTCCAAAATAAGCAATCATGCTAATATCTACCAAAGCATAGTATTTTGTGGAAATTGTTACAAGCTATGGGCCTGAAATCTCAGATTATCATCTTCTTTTGTAATGTACAATATTATTTAGGATGCCATTCTAGTCCCAATCAATTAGTGTAATACAGAATTCTTAGGCATAAGCATTTCATGGCATTTTCCTCTTCACCGGATTGTCTAAATATAGTGGTAGAGAAACATACTAAGATGTGTTCCTGTTTTTAAATAAGAGCATTGAATTCTCAAAGGAAGGATATAAACATGATTTGTACTGACAGCCATAATGTGAAAGATAATTTATTGTTTGGCATGCTATACTTGAGAGAAAAGGAATAAAAACATGGGCAAATACACTACAGCTAAATAATGTTTACACAGTAGAAAGGAACCATCTGTGATATTCTGTCTGTATCTTTCACTTTTATCAGTCTTATAAATAGGACTTAAACTGTTACCAGCCCACACATCCTTCTGTTCAGCAAGAGACATGATTCCTGGGCCTGGTCATTTCCCCCTATTTTTCTCCTCATGCCATGCCAGCTGCAGGTTTTCGGACTCTGCTCTTTCTCCTCTTAACCTTTGTCTCTGCTCTCACCAACCATGTGAAATTCATCTCAAGCAATGAGCCTGAGTGAAGCTTGCAACTTTGGACACTAATAAGTTTATATCTCGCAGTCTTGTCCTTCTTACTGTATGATGACTGGATTCTACCCAGAGAAGCAACCATCACATAGATGTCTGTATTAAGACCTGTTTCACTTCTGGTTCCCCAGTCCTGATGTTGCAAGCTGTGCACGGCTTCAGAAATTGACCTTACTGTGGGAGTGAGGGAATGAAGGAAGGGACAGAAATGTGGGCACATTTGAGAGAAAATGGGGAATTTGGTAGTCGGGAGAAGCTGCCGCCACTGCACCCTGAAACTCACATTAATTATTATATAGATTTGAACAGGGAGGTGTGTAAGCACACACAACAGAACAAGGAGGTGGGAGTATTATAGACAGCAGACAAAGAGGCAAGTTTGGTTAATCTCTGAACACTGGTTAAGCAGTCTTCAAGCTGTAAACAACTGTGGAGAGAAAGCTGTGGTGACATTTTCTGCACACACTATCAGCATCCACACAGTGACCAGAGTCCCTGAGATAGCTCTGCTCATATCAAACAATACACATTCTTTCAGGAATTCAGGTGCTTCCCACAGTGACAGGAAGTCCAGAGTGTCACAGCTCCAAGGATATTTTCAATACCTTTACCTGCTCTTACATCCTGAAATGTATGCATCTCTCTGTTCTCTTTCAGTGAGTCCAACAATTCCCCCTCTTAAGCTTGGTTAGTTCATTTTCAGCACATTTGTAAGCATTTTTTTCTTTTTTCCTCTTACTAATCAATGCCTTCTGCTCATTCATCTTGTTCACCATCATTCTTCCAACTTTTTCTAGAACTTCATCAATTTCTTCATCACAGGAGTATAGAAAGGATTCTACCCCTTTAAACGTCTAAGCACAAAACTCATTTATATCATAGTTTCATGTTATCCTATTAGTCAAATGTCATTTTTATTGATTTATCACTATTATGTAACCCATGGTACTTTGAAAACCAACTTTAATTAGAATTGTACACTGAGGTAGAGAGAAATGCAATCACAATGATTCACTTATCTGCGTTCCTTTACAGCGAGCACATGCTTACTTCCCAAACATGTTAGTGTTGCTTATAAATACAATCTTTTGGGAAAAGTTATCAAAGGAAGCACATTATTAGGAAATTAGAAGAGTGGCCAAAACTGCAGTGAGCCTTGCTCCAAACTTGATTTTAAAAAAAAAAAAAAAAAAAGCTGCCATATTCAAACAGTGGCTTAAAGTCAAGTAGATTCAACCTAAAGATGGATAGGATAATCGCAAAGGCTGTGACCTTCCCTGAGGGTACACCTTTAGTTCTGACTACCCTCTCACTAGTCTGGAGCTAATAACTGCAGGCTACTTTCTCAAATTGACTTAGCATTCCCAACTCTTTCCCATTGTGCATTTCCTCATTGTGCATTTTCTTTGCTTTGTTTCTTGTTTTATGTTTTTGTTTTTGTTTTGTTGTTGTTTGGAGACAGATTTTCTCTGTGTAGCCATGTCTGTCCTCTCCTGGAACTTGCTCTGTAGACCAGACTGGCCTCAAACTCATAGAGATCTGCCTGCCTCTGCCACTAACTGATTAAAATTCTTTTTCTTTAAACAATTCAAAAATTTCTTCTTAGGTTTCCACCGTTCAGTCCATGTCTCTCATTTGGATCCATCTTAGATTTGTTTTCTCAACATTTTCGATTTCCTTTGCCTTCTTCCATTTATCTGTTTCTGTCTGCCTGTCATTCCTAATATTGGAACTCTTATTTTCCCTCGCCAGTCTTCACTCTTTTTTTCCTTTCCCATTCACTGTCAGGATAAACATCATTGATCCATATTTCTGAAATTTGGAATCATGATTATATTGGATATACCATATATTTCCCATGCACATATAGAATATACATGCAGCCAATAGCCATAGTTCCCACAAGAATTAAAAGTGAGATGGGAGCTAGTTAGAATTCCACCCTTTAGGAAACACATTCCCTCTCATGTTAATAATCTAAATGTATTTCTATGCACTCAATTTTAGAAAGCCTTTAGTGACACAGTTGCTAGAAGGCAATTGGCTTTTTAAGTATTTTTATGAAATCATCCTTAGTTTACATTTCACTTAATTATCCTCTAGATTTGAAAATCTACTTTTATCAGAATCCCATTGAATCTTTTATTTTTATTTTTCAATAGCAAGAAATGCCTTGACAAAAGTTGCTTGGCATGAAATTACAGTTGTCAATCTTGCCTTTGTACCAATTAGTTCATATAAATCCTTACCTTTGGGGAGGCTCGTTGTTTTGAGACTCGCCTAATGAAAAATGACTAGAATAGGATTAATGGATAATGTAAAGCTCATGTATCATTATTTTGAACATAGTGTATAAGACGGTTTTACATATAAATTGTTGTGTTGTGTTCAACAACAGTGAGGTAAGCAGAGTAACCCTTGAGTGCTCTGCCAGGATGACTGGAAAAACTATTTGATCATGCAAGTTATTAAAGTAAAAAAATCATTAAAAGCTCTATTTAAATAATCTACGTGAACATTTACCTGGATTCCTCTCTGCCTCTATTTTGCGTCTGTGATGTGTTATTGATTTCTTTTTCATTTCTGCCCCATGTGCTTTACCGATGTTAATCTCCAGAGCAGCTCAATTATTCTCCCAACAAAGGAAGTTTGTAGCTTGGCTTTGCTTCACTGAGACCCAGTCAAGAGGCTCTGATGACAGATAGTCTGCTTGTCAGCTTTGCTTCATGAATCCAAAGAAAATGGAACTTATCAGAAGCTGAGCCTCGAGCACTACCTGGGCCTCTTATTTGGGCCTTTCCATGCTGGGTTTGGCAGAGGTCTTAGTCTTTCATCACGCGGTTCACCAGCACAAAGGGAAGTGAGCAGTTGTGCTTTTCGGCACCATTCTGGAGACAGCTACAACACAAAATAAACAAACAATATATTTTTAGGGCACCACCTGCAGCCAGCAGCTGTACCAAGCAGAGCAGAACTACGAACGATGTGATTTGTCCCATTTAACATGAAGCCTGAGGTTTTAGGCGAGAGGGAGGAGAACACTCGATGTACACAACCCACACATTGCAATTTAAACTGAAGCTGATTTTCTTTCTTTTTAGGTGGGAACTGAGGTATCATTATAGCTCTTCTCTTCTCCCACCCTATGACCTCTGCTTGAAAACATTTCTATTATTGGGGTTTTAACTGTTAACTGGGGGAAATCGTTTTTCTCACCAGTAAACTTCCTTTTTCATTTAAGGGCAATTTTCTCTCATAGCAATCTATACTTAAATGCCAACGTCTGCTATATCTAGGCTGGATATAAAATGATGTCTGGCATTTACGTGAGCCAATGACATGGGTAGAGAAACTCATACACTTGGCTTATATAAGTTTTTCGTCTTATCTATAGCCTTCATCTATTTCTGTTCTTCCTCAGGATCTGTTTCTTGAAATGTGAGGCATAAGTTCAGGATCTTCTGAAAGCTGAACTTTCAACTCATGCTTAATTGACAATCTGTTCTTCACTAACCCATTCCTTCCTAGGAAGAAAAATCTGTGTGGCTCATCCTGTTAAAATCCTGCTGTAGCTGCAATGCCTGATACTTAGAATCTTGAGGCTGGCATGCAGAATATTTTAAATAAACTTTTTTTTTCTCAGTTTACAAAATGACTTCATTCATTCTCTCTCTCTCTCTCTCTCTCTCTCTCTCTCTCTCTCTCTCTCACACACACACACACACACACACACACACACACACACACACACCATCACCAACAGGAATCTCTTATCACTATTTAAAATCTGGATTTTAAACAGATTCTTGGGCTAATAGTCCATGTATGCATCAGCTTGTTCAACTTTAACACGTCTTGTCACTGGTAGTTTTTCCAGAACAGCCATCTTCACCATGGAGCTCCATGAGTTTTCCCAATTCAAACTTGGGTTCTTTGGGATTTTTACTTTTTTAACGAAGACATTATGAAGAAAATAAATAGACTAGTAAGACTTTTCTATGTCTTTTCCAATGCTGTCTGAAATCAATTTATTAACCACTTCCTTCAATCATTTGTCTGCATGTCTTGGGTTATGATTTCCAACATCTTCTTCCAGATCTGGCTGACCTGTTGATGCCATACATACAACATCTTGTGTATCTGATTGTTGAATCCTTTTTAGTGAAACCAACACAGAGCAGGTGGAGCAAATAACTCCCTGTTGTCTTGACATCAACATGAGCTTTAATCACAGCCTGCCGCTTTTTGACAATGGGACACATTTTGTCTCAGGTAAGATCCACACCATGAAAGTTAGCTACACAGGTTTTGACATCAACATACTCAGCAAGTAACTTGAATTTCCTAAATGCAAATTCATCATTCTTTACATCAGCAAGTCTGTCTTCAAATATATAACCCTTGAGCCTATCAAATGCAATTTTGGTTCCTTAAGTCCTGATGATTAGTGTTTTTCAAATGTTTCTAATATTGGACATACACAGAGTTTTCACATCATACCAATAATTTCTTAGAAAATGTACCAAGCACTTTCTCTTTGGCTCCCTTTCTGCCCCCCTTTTTTAGGCATTTGTTCTTGCTGGCCACCACGGTGCTGCTCAGAGCACCAAGAAATCCTTGTTCTCTTAATGGCTGTTGACTCTAGCCCCAGAAACCAGTTACAATTTCATTTTGAGCCTTTCTAGGTAAGCTAGAATATATAATTGAAATGTATATTAATCTGTGGGCAATCCAGGTACTTACAAATTGAACTTATTTAAACACAGAGGACAGTTGACTTTAACGTGAAAGTGGGCAACAAATACTACACAATATTTTTTTCTATCTCAGCAATGAACACAGTTGTTTAAAAAGACAGAGAACTGTTCTAAGTATTTGTGATGTATGGTAGAATGTCATTATTAATGCCTATACCAGTAGCCAGATTCTTATTATGAAGAACATTCCAATGACCATCTCTTTGTGCCTCATTAACAGCCTTTCTCAGCACTTACAGATATTGCTCTGAAACCCTGAGAACGGAGATGAAAGCATCACAACTCTGCAGTGATGCATGCCTCTAGCTAATGGGGGATATCAAGCCCTGCAAGCCAGGAAAGGAAGCTGCTTCCATTATCTTCACTTTCATCATCATGGTGATGGTTCTTAGGAATATCAAGCATGAAATCATTCCCTGCCAAAGCTGTCTACAGCTGTGTTTAATGTGGGACCTGCTTCTGTCTCCTTCACCTTTTGGAGGCTTTAAGAAGAATTTTCAGGCAACAGCTCTTATGCATTATTTTGTTAAATTATTTCTGCTTCCGGATCTTGTCAATCAATTGCATTTCTGTTTTACAATACTTAACTCTGGACAGTGCTTTTAACTCTTGTTGAAGTTTTGGAAGAAGGAAGAGAAGAAAAGAAGACCATTAGTTAGAATGCCTCTTTGCTCAGTAAAAGAGCAGACAGCAAGATTTGTCTTAAATGAGAACTTTCAGGGCACTTAGTACTCTTTGGAATTCTCTGGCATCCCTTTGCTGTTTTTGGCTGTCCTCAGTATTTGTTTTGCCCCCTTCTCTATATCATTTCAGATAGATTCTCTCTGAGTTTATGATTGGTATGCCAAACTCAGCTCATACAATGAAGCCCATTAGAGAATTTGTTAATTCAATTACTGTGTTCTTCAGCTCCCACTTTTGTTTGGTTCCTTTTTTGTATTTTCATCTCTTTGTAAATATTCTCATTTGGCTCACAAATAATTTTTCTGAGATGTTAACCTTATTTATGATGATTATTTTGAATTGTTTGTCAGATACTTCATATATCATGCCCTTAGGATCAGTTTCTGTAGGTATACTTTGTTCATGTACCATGGCATCATATTTATCTGTATACCTTGTAACTTTCATTCCATGCATTTAAAAACATAGAAACTTTATCCAAACACCAAATAGTTGGCTGCATAGAGATTAGAGAATCTCCTTAAACATTTTCTCTGTGTGTGTCCTCATTGTTGCTCTGCTTGGGTATCCAGAAATGATAGGAACTTGGCAGTTGCTCTATGAATAGCCCATCCTCTCTTGTTCCCTTGAGATGTGTCCGTCACACTACAGGTTCTCTGAAGTTGTCGCAAACTGTCCAGCTCTCTTTTATTACCGGCAGCCACTAGAGTGTGGCTACAAAGCAGGCACGGGAGGAGCCAGTCAGAATCACCCACTCCCCAACCTGATTATTATACAAACTCAGAATGCTTTTCCTCCCCACAGGAAAGCTGGGAGTTCTAAGTGTTTTGCCCTCTAATTCTGTCATGGGCCAGAGGAAGGACTGTGTTAGGTATGTATAGAACATTCTAAAGCATCACTTGTGCTTTAAGTGGACCTCAGCTTGCTGCTGCTTGCTGTCAATAGTGGGGTACAGACAAGACAGAAGCCATTAAAGAGTCTACCAAAACATCTGATAAGTAGAACCAAGTTTCAATCTTCTCTTCCTTTCCCTCAGAAAAGCCAGGAGCTGGAAGCTTTCACCCAATCATGCTACTCACTCCAGTGAAGCTTGGGACAGACTATGATGAGTGAAAACCATAATTTTCCTAGTGTTTTGATACAGTTAGTTTTGCATTCAAATGCAGCACAGGAGTCTTTCAACTGGTTTCTGGATTCCTAACAAAGGGGATTGTTTCATAGACTGTTGAGTAGTTGTCTGTCTGCTTGGGAAAGAGTGCCTGGGACTCAGTATTCTACCCTCTTAATAATGTCACCTCCCTTAATTCATAAGACTAAATAGTGAAGATAAACTGAAAGTATTCATTTCTTAAGTAGCACTGGTGTCATTTCTTGTTGCTGTTAAAAGTGAAAGAAGCAGGTAGGATTATTGTGGGAAAAGGAGAAGTAGTGATATTTGAGATTCTTACAAAGAGGTTAAGAAATTCAAGATAATAGAAGCTGAAACTTAGTGTTTAAATGTATTTTAATCAATAGAAAAAGGCACTGGCCTCCTCAGTACCTATAAACACAAGATGTCATTGCTTATTCCTTTTGCTAAGCCACAAAAAACATCAAACTACTCTTTCGTTGACTTCATTTTTCTATCAGCTGATAGTGGTTGTTATTTTTGCTATAGTGAAGATTCACCCAGAATAATTTAGTTATGAGTAAATAAAACCCAAATTGGATGACAGTCTATGTTGGGGCTTTAAAGGATAACTGGAAGGTGACATTCACCAATTATAGAAGACGCTTCTCCTTAAAATTTACTGGAGACCATCTAAGAAGTGCTGGTTCATCTGGCTTTATAGATAGAGAAAGAAGCAAATGCTGTTCCAGTTGATGGTACCTTGACAAGAGTATATTAAACATTGGTCTATCAAAAATCAGCATAAGTCAGAATGGAATTAAATCTAGTATTAATAAAAAAAACTCGCTATTCATAAAATCATTCAGAATTGCTCAAGACCCTTCCAGTGAGAACACTCAAATCTCTTCAATTCAGAATGGGATTTCTTTACATCCATCTTTAGGGTCTGCCATAGTACAGGGACATTAACATCAGATTTCATACCAAAGTTTTGAGTTTTACTTCTGAGTGGGATTTAACTGTCAAAAGGCTTGCCCTGAATGAACAAACTAAAATATGTTCATTGATTCAAATAGGAAATGCATGCATAAAAAAAAATCATCCATACAAGTAGACAAAGGAATTACAGGGCAGCCAATGGTTCCAAATATTTATTTCTCTTGTTTTTAGTTAACTCTTTCACAGGAAGATACACAAAATTTTAATAGAATGAATTTCTCAGTTGTGTGGAGATAGAACTGTAGAGAATTTTACAGTGACCGCCTCTTTCCTTATAAATACAGTAAGATAGCTACCTCTAATTGGTACTGGTAATAAAATAAAATGATAAATAAGGCAAACTAACAAAAAAGAAACATTTTAAATACAATCTAACTTTGGACTCTGAAAAAATAAGCTAAAATATCTAGATAGATAGCATTATAGAAGAAGCTCTATTAGATAATCCCATTCAAAATACTACTGTCAAGAGCCAAAATTCTGGAACAGACCATACAAACCATTCAGCATAATTTCTGTTTTGTTGACAAGAAAAGAGGTTCACAGCTTATTCCAGGATCCGGATCATAAGCAAGCTTCCCCATGGACATATTCAAACATTACTTCTCTTTACGTAAAAAGAAATAATATATTTGGGAAATGTTATGGCTTTCTTTGCCAAACCAAGGCCTGTAAAACTCATGTTGGCTGTCGAAAAAGTTGAAGGTGGACAGTGTTTGCTTTTAGAAGCTGCATATTTTTCCCTTCAGTTTTCCTTTTAACCCTAGTCCTAAATTTCATTCTATCTCATGTTTTCTTCCAAAGAACATGAAGGGTAGAACACCTTTACAGCCCCCACAACCCACTTCGGCCTTCCAGGAATGGATTTGTTTTAGTGACTCTGTATTACAGTACTGTAAGCCCACTGTCATGTTTTGGAAATATAAGCTATCCAATGAAAAGGTTTAATTTATTACCTCTTACAGGGAAAACCATTTCCAAGTCAATATGGGAGCGTAGAATGAGCAAAAGTCTTCAGAACAAACAGGAATGAATTTTAATAGAAGAGTATTGCCCAGGCAGGAAATGAGGGTATGGTTTTTGGCGAAGGGAGAATATTTTATTTTTAAAATATCCTATTTTTGTGAATATAATATAATAACATCATTTTCATCTTCATTTTCTCCCTCTAAATCCTCCCATGCAGCCCTCCTTGCTCTTTCAAATTTATGTTCTCGTTTTAATTGTTGTTACATGTGTTTGTATACATACATACATACATAGACACATACGTGTGTGTTCCTAAAATCTTAACTACACCCTGCTCACTGAGTATGTTTTCAAGACTGTTTGATACTGAGTAACCAATTGGTGTGCTCCTCTCTGAGGAAGAATGCTTTCAAAGCATTCTCTGAACCATTCCTTGTGGCCCAACTGGTTTTTCCTCACACTAGGAAGCTTTGCAAGACAGTAATGATATGTGCATCATTATCACCAATTCGGATTGAAATTCAGGCTGTCAAACACTTGCAAAAGCTCTTGCATTAAATAATGCTCATTTACTAAAATGAGACTGAGAATGAGACTTGTGCTTGAAGTTCGCAGGAGTTTTGGATGACAAGCAACGGTTGTGGCCAATGGAAATCAACTATGGGATGTCAGCTGCACAAGGCTTTGTTCTATCTTTTCTTTTGTTGCCTTTCTACACAGCTCCTTTTCTCCAGGATAAATGCTCTTAGCCGCACCAATGAGAGATGAAATGTGCCTTTCTCTATCTCTGTAATGTCAGCAACTGAAAAATGATGCCTCTTTCCAAAATAAACACAACTCCAAATGGTATTCAAATCACAGGTTTGGAGTTTGCTGATCTTGTTAAAGCTTGTCTCCTCTGAAAGACGCTCTACCTGCATGTGTTGCAAATAGATGGACATCTTATGACAGGAAGAACTGTGTCTGGCAAAAGAATCTGATACATTCAATGCTTAGGTTCACTTGTGACTTTCAAACCAAGGGCTGACATTGCAAATCCTGAGTCCATTGAAGGGTTTGTCTCTGTACCTGGGAGATGACAGCATTCACTCTGTAACCAAAGGCAGAAGACAAGAGTCTCAAACCACTGTCCACCTTTCTGAGACTACAGTTAGCAAAAAGGAGATCTACCTGAAGCCTTTTTATCCTTTTCCAGAGAGGCAAGACAGCAATACGCAGTTTGATTGTACATCCTGTTTCTGCTAGACCTTCATTTCTTTTACTGTACTTTGTTTGTATTCTTTAGTTTAATCTTTATTTTATTCACTCTACCAATTTCTTCCTTGCCCTAATTTTGGACACATTTTTCTTTTTTATTGAAAAAAAAACTTGATACAACATATTCTGATCATGCTTTTCTTCTTCCCCAGCACCCATCCCGCTTCCTTCCCACCTTCTTGACAACCTTTAAAAAATAAACGCAAACAATAACAAAAAGAAACACACTAGAAAAATAAAATAAAATAAAAAACCACAAAAAAATAGAAACCAAAATATACCAGCAAAAGACCAATAATGATGAAAAGTGCCCAAACAAAGAAATATGAAACAAAAAGTTTACAAAAATGCCATTGAGTTTATTTTGTGCTGGCCATCTACTTCTGGGCATAGGGTCTGAAGTATGGTTAATATACCCAGTGAGACTCCATTGGAGAAAGCTAACTTTTTTATTTGTAAGCAGGCATCAATTGCAGATAGCTTCTAGTTTAGGGGTAGGGGCTCCTGTCATTTCCACTTTCAGCACTGAAACCCCATCTGACATGAATCTGTGCAGGGCCTGAACATGCTGCTGCAGTCTCTGTGAGTTCCCATGCTCATCAATCTTGTTGTGTCTGGAAGACACTGTTTCCTTGGAGTCATCCATCACCTCTGGCTCTCACAATCTTTCTTCTTTCTCTTCCTCCTAAATCTCTGAGCTCTGAGTGGAGGGGTTTGATGAAGACATCCCATTTAGGAATGAATGTTCCAAAATCTCTCTCACTCTCTTCTCACTGTCCAATTGTGGCTTTCTGTGTTAATCCTCACCTACCACAAGAAGAAGTTTCTCTGATGATGCCTGAGTACCAAGGCATTGATTTGAATCCCAGCCTGGTGTGGCCACAAGAAATCTCAGGTTGAAAGTATTTCTGGGTATCTGTGCAGACACAAAGGAATGGAGATGAGCTAGAAGGGAAGTATTTTACTGAATTTTGTAATTAAGGAGCAAGATTCTATGCAAGAAATAGATGCAGAGCCTGGAGAGATAACAGTTAAAAGAGCACCCAGATTCAGTTCCCAGAACTCACATCAGGTGGCTCATCACTACCTATAAATCCACCTCCAGATGATCCCACACTGTCTTCTGGCCTCTGTAGGCACCTGCATTCAAATGTACATCTCTCTCTCTCTCTCTCTCTCTCTCTCTCTCTCTCTCTCTCTCTCCCTCTCTCTCTCTCTCTCTCTCTCCCTCTCTCTCTCTCTCTCTCTCTCTCTCTCTCTCTCTCTCACACACACACACACACACACACACACACACACGATTAAAATAAAAAAAATTAAGAAATGATACAAATGGAGCTTCAGAAGAACTACAACTGGAGCTTTCTAGACTACTTTTATTTATTTTCAGTACATAGGGATCTTAGAATAAGATCACCAAAGAATGACTGCCATATTTGAAGGCACAGATCAGTTCTCTGCCTGTCAGATGCCTGTATTCTATTAGCTACTTTTGAAGACTCACCTGAACAATGGGCCAGCCACAACCAGCATTTTTCTTTACAAGACCCTGGTATATAGGCCTATTACTATTGAAATCTTTCTTGTTCCCTGAAGTGTAAATCTAATTAATCAATAAAAACCAGGAGTCAGATATCAGGGCAATAACCTGAAAGATCAGAGAAGCAGAGGAGCAGCCACCAGTGACTTCTTACTTCTCTGGATCCTCTGACCAAAAAAGGCTCCAATCCTATCTCCACCCCGCCTTATCATTTCTTCTCTTTTCCCGAGTGCTGGGATTAAAGGCTTGAGGCACTACCACCTGGCTGCTATGGTTAACTAGTGGCTAGCTCCACCCTCTGATCTCTAGGCAAGCATTGTCAGAACACAAACAAAATACCATACAACATTTCCCCTTTTTGTCTAAATAGAAAAGAGGTTTTAACTAACATAGAAAAACTATATACAGTAAGTACAATAAATATATACAAATATATACAGGCAATAATTATATTAACAATTTCTAGTCCATTAGCATTTGACAAATTCAGAGAAAATACTGCATTATCTATCCTATCTTGATGAGTCCACAGTGTTGTACCTAATTCACTTTCTATCCTAACTGGCATTACCAACCCAAAATTATTTTTTGATATCTGTCAACCTTATACACTTTACATCTTTTTTAGCAAGGTTTCTTTTTGAGTCTTATAACACAGAAACTATAACTATCTAGTCTTCAACTCAATCTGAGACCTGAGAAGAATATAATATTACCTGAGTAAGCAGGAAGTGCAGAGCATACAACTTCCAAAATTAGGAAATGACAGAAACAGCTGGATGCCTGGACAATCACCCAAGGTTCCTCTGCAACATTGGGGTATCCATCTCTGGCCTACAGACCTAGCATATCTGACAGACTTTCCGGTGAAGCTGGAAATTTTGAAGGACTGTCCTACCTTGTCTTGGCAAAGTTCAGCAGTCACCTTTCTTGCATCTTGCTGATCAAGTTTGGACTGTAACTATTAGCAGTTGAAGGAAGGGCAGTTCTCTGCCCACATGACTAGCTTTTGCCATAAAGAAAACAAACTCCATATGAAGTTTTGTCAATGCCCATCATCCTCTTTGAAGTTATTGGTGCTGTCAGGAGCAGATATGTCTCACTGTCCAGAAAAGTCTAAGTTATTAAAACATTTTAAATGTCATATTCTGTAGATCTTTGAAGTGTTTGAAGATTGCCTATCTATCTGAAATATATTTCTGTATGACCTTGAAAACATACCTAACATGACTTTGGGTTTGCTATTAAAGATGACTATTAATATTTCTTAATTATATATTACATTTTTAAATGAGCTGTGTAAACATAATACCCTAAACAAGAGTAGAAATATACATAGAGTATAACAACATTTACTTTGAATTTGTATCAATAAACTAAAATTCATACCAATGTAAAATATGTAAGACTAATAGTTGTTTTTTGGATTAAAGTAGATTCAGTAATCCTTTTATCCTATCATTTCTATATCCCCACTTTTTCTTTTCAGAATAGTATCCTTTAATCTAGCTTACTTTGTCTAGCTTTTTTTTATGACTTATCCATAACAACTTGTAACCAATCCCCCTAAACTATGACAAACATTCATAATTTATTTTTGGAAATGTGGGCATAGTTCTCTAGACTACTTTCTGTTGGTTGGGGGCACTAGTAATCTTTGGGGGGCCCTGAGAAAATTTGGGATTATGGTCAAGTTCTGACTGGAGTAGTCTGTGAGGCTGGATCATCTCAGTCAGCAGCCTTGAAACTGTTCCAGATATAGAACTCAGAGGAAATTACAACAGAAGCACTCTGAAATGTTGTATCATCTGGGCCATCCATTTCCATTGGAGATTTTTCAGGGGGTCTTCCTTGATCAAACCTGATTTTGCATAAGCCAGAATGAATTCAGAGCCTCTCATTTCCTGTGGAAATAAAAGCAGAATCTTTTTCCCAAAGTAACATATCTTTTAACTTAAATTTTGAAGTCAAGATATTTTTTAAATATATGGGTTGGTTTAATCTAGCAGCTTTCATAATCAAATGTCTTTTGGCAGTTATTTGTTCATTAGTAGTGAAAAATTTAAAGACAACACAATAACATACAGTATCTAGACTATGTATTTTCTGTCTTTACATGACTTATTATAATTTTTATTACTCTATTTGTTTTGTAAGGAATTTCTGTACCCTTTTTCTTTTCTCTCCCAAGCCTACATATATTTTAAAACACACTGTAAACTGTTTAGAGCAATTTTTCATCTGAATCTGTCTTTACTGCATATCTCTATCTTTTTCTGACTACATGAGCCTTTAAATTGCTAAGCAGGCATGGCTAAGACCATGGCTCCACCCCATTCCTTGGTTCTGAGAACCTAGCTTCATCGCAGAGATACCAGTGTATCAAGTTTATCGCCCCAACTCTGGGAAGTTTCTGGGTCCATGTACCACTGAGTAGTGCCCTACTCACTGCTCATAAACCCCATTTAAGTGCTTTGTAGCAGGGTCTCTTAAAAGAGCCATGTAGTTTATGCCTCTAGCACTGAGTCAGGAAGCCATCTCTTAAAGGATCAGCACCTCTGCTTGTAACTAGCAAACAGCCTGAGGGGGGAAAAATGGTTACCAAGAAGCCGAGTTTGACTTCATTTTTGTGTTTACAATTCTTTTTAAAGCTTTTTTTAGGCTTTATGCAGAAATTCTTGCTGAACGTTTAGATGCCAGATGAAGCATAAATCTAATTAATCTTACCAATAAAAACCAGGAGTCAGATATCAGGGTAATAACTTGAAAGATCAGAAAAGCAGAGGACCAGCCACCATTGACTCCTTACCTCTCCAGGTCCTCTGACCAAAAAAAAGGCTCAGATCCTGTCTCTGCCCCACCTCATCATTTTAACCCTGAGTTCTGGGATTAAAGGCATGAGCCACCACCACCTGGCCTCTGTGGTTAACCAGTGGTTATCTCTGCCCTCAGACCTCCAGGCAAGCTTTACTTGTCAGAACACAAAAATTATCACACAACAGTTCCCCCTTCACTATACCACCCACTCTGCTGCTGGCTGGCCCCCATTATCTAAATTAAAAAAGATCAATTATGAAGAGATCCAAAAGAAGACAAATGTAAATGGAGCTCATTAACATATCAAATAGTTAAGCTTTGTTTTCTTGGCAAGCTAGTAGTATGCATCATTACCTTGTTTGAGAGACAATTCCTTGATTACTAGAAAAACTGAAGAAATCCAAGATTTACCTGGTCTGCTTATTCATTAGCCAGTTTTTCAGCAGATGTTTTAAAATGTTCTCTGTCAGCTTTTCTGTTGTTATTGTAACCAAATACCTAGCTGAAACAACTTTAGAGAGGAAAATGTTCCTTAGGATCAGGGTTTATAGGTCAGAATCCATCGTGCTGCAAAGCTTTCTCAAGACAGAGAGAGACCACCTAATGTAGCTGGCTTTCTCTCTTTATGCCTTTTATTCCAGCCAGGGCCCCATCCAATGAATGTAGCCTACATTCATTTCGACCAGGTTAATCCTGTCTGGAATCATAGATACACCCAAGTGTGTGCTTTAAATAAGCTATGGTCTTCTCTACCTGATCAGGTTGACAATTGAGATTAGCTCTATATGTTCAATTGGAACATTTTAATACATACATGAAACTACCTTTTGAGGGTTGTCGTCCAGCCTTCCTTTAGTATGTTTGCTTTTGTCTTCTGTCTTCCATCACACAGATATTTCCCTGGGTAGTGATCAAACTCATCAAATATTGCCTATTGAGGCGTGCTCATGTATAGCCTTGCTCAAAATATATATATATTCATCATGGCACTCAGAAATACACCCCAGTATTTATTCTTAAATACATTATTGTTTCTTACACTTAGGCCTTTTAATTTGTTGCCAGTTAAATTTCAAAATGGTATAACATGAAAAGTAATTTTTTTTTCTCTAAAGTATTGACTGCTTGTCCCCAACTCCTTGAGAGAACACCTACGGACTGGTGTCATCTCTGTTATAGCATCTCACTCTGAGTTTACTTCCAGGCTCTCAGCTCTATTCTACAGATCTGCTTGGTGACTCTTGGATATATACCTGACTGCTATATATACTGTGGCTTTGTAATATAGTTTGGTTTTATTATTAATTTATAGCTAACATACAAAATACTGGATTTCTTTTTAATATTTTCATATGTATCATTATGTTTGTTCTAATTCACTCCCAATGGACTTCCTCCTCCATCTTTGTCTGGTTCCCTTCCTTCAACCAAATAGTATTTCCTTCAGCTGTCACATCGCATACCTTCCAACACCTTCTCTCTGTATCCCCTCTCACTCCCTTTAAATACTTTCCTCTACTCTCTTAGCTCATGCCCCTTCTTTAAATATAGATTCTGCCCATGAGAGAAAACATTGTTTTTCTCAATCTAACATCATTAACTGAATATAATGATCTCTACTTCCATCAATTTTTTCTGCAAATATCATAACTTAATTCTTTATGTCTGAATAATAATTCATTATGTTTATATACATTTTCTTTATTGATTCATCCATAAGTTGGTTGCTTTTATAGTGTCACTCAATATGCACAGATATAATGATATCTCTATAGCATGCTGAATTAGGTTCTTATGGTAAATGCTTAATAGTTTAGAGCTGGATCTATGATGTTTGTTATAACTTTAGTTTAAGGAAACCTCCATGAGTATATTCATGTGGCTTCACTCATTTAAATCCCTACCAAAAATGTGTGAACAGTCCTTTAACAACACAGCTTCTCTAGCATTTGTTGTTATTTGTTTTTAATGATGGCTTGTGTGAAAGGGTGATATAAAATCTCCATGTAATTTTAATTTGCATTTCACCTATGGTTAAGGATTATGGGGGTTTTAGTGTGCATGTTAGCTATCTGTGATTCATTGTTTTTTTAAAGTGCTGTTCATTTCATTTAGTTATTTATTGATTGGATTAATTGAGGCTCTGATTGCTTTCAAGTTCTTTATGTATTAGGTATATTGATCCTTTATTTGGTATACAACTAGTAAAGATTTTTCTCTCCTGCTATAGTCTTTCTCCTCACTCTATATATTTCTTTGTGATACAGAAGTTTTCTAATTTCATAAAATGCCATATATCAACAATTTGGATTATTTCCTGAAATATTAGAGTCATTTTTAGAAAGGTCATATGACCTATCAAAGTTAAGCCAAGAGGATCTAAACAGTTCGGTCTTATAAGAAGCAATGAGAAAAAGCAGTAAGGAGGGTTCTCCCAATTACAAAGAAAACAGAAAAGAAACAGAAGCCCATGACCGGATGGAATCACCACTAAATTCTGCCACATAGTTAGAGATGGATGAAGATCAATCCCCTTCAAATTATTGTATGAAATAGGAATATGTGGAACCTTATCAAACTCATTTGCAAAGCCAGTATTAAGCTAATTCCAAACCCAGGTAATGATACAACACAAAAAGATAATGGAGAATAATATCTACTTTAAAACAGATACAAATAGTCTCAATAAAGTAATTGCAAATGGAATTCATCATTGAAAAATATCATACATTGTGACCAAACTGACTTCATTACAGAGATGCAAGAATAGTTTAATTTGAACAAATAGATAAATGTAATACATTGCATAAATATACACAGAAATCAGGCACAAGTGTATGGTGAAGGTCAACAGCCTTTCTTACTAAAATATCTAAAGAAATTAAGAATAGAAGGACCATAACTCAATATGATACAAGTATACACAAAGCGAGTTTGACCATGCTCCAATGAGTATGGGCAACACAAATTAGACTTCCTGTATTTCTTTTTCTTTCTTTGGGGAGTGGACTAGGAAGGAAAGGTAGCCCTGGAAGGAGTAGGAAGCAAGTATGATCAGGGTGCCTTGTATTAAATTCCCAAATAATTAATAAAAATATTATTGCTTCCTGCTGGCTTATGGTCATGTTCTAATTCATGGCTTTAGTTAAGAAAATGTATGGGGCGGTTGAGTGTTAATCTCTATAGACACATAAAACCCTATCACACATTTGTCTGTTGCTAACTCTGAAAATCTACATCTTGCAGCCTCATCAGCTACTGGTAGTTGAGGCTATGTTAGGATCCAATCCTAATATACAATCCTATAATTTAACTCTAACATTAACTCTATGTACCACCCATGCCCTGTTTTATTAACATTGTAACTAATGTAACCCAGAACTTGATTTATATATTTATTTCCATGGCCAACTGCAAAACAGAATTTGTTTCAACATCTTGTGTGTATCCTAAGAATATTGTCATCTCTGAGATAAATCATACCATCTGTCTTCTTCATTAGAAGTAAATGTTATGATTTTTATAAATACATTTTCAGAGTATAGATTATATATTATTCAAATTTCTGAAATTTATTCAATAATACAATAGTTTGATGCATAATGTTGTATTTTAATTGCAATTTTTAGTTAAATATCATTTTCTTATGCTTGCTATAAAATTATGAAGTATTCAAACAGAGAAAATTTTAAACATTGTGCCATTCTGTTTTTTGTGCTGATTTCTCAAAAATATAGTTTTTTTTTTCTCTGCTTCAATAGATGGAACTAAAGAGTAGATAAAGAGATATATGGGATTAGAAAACATCTACAATTGGATACCACATAGAACCCCACTGTTTTCCTTTCCATGTCAGAAAGGTGTTCTTGTTTCTGGTAATTCTATCATTCTCAGTATGCTTACCTAAAAACAGATGGGAAAACAAAAATAGAAATAAATTCTTGAGAAGTCATTTATATTCAGAATTGATATTTTGACCTCAATGAAGCAAATAAGCCTGCAGGAAGGACCACAGCGGAAAGGAAAAACAGAAGGAGAAAAATAGCAGAGGAGATGGAAGAGGTGTGTGTGTGTGTGTGTGTGTGTGTGTGTGTGTGTGTGTGTGTGTGTGTGTAGAAAAGACCACAGATTGGAACATGATGCACTTACTATTTATTGAGGCTAAGACTCATCTCCAGTTCCCAAAGCATTTATATACATGTGTTAATCCAAGACTTTCACTTAGGTATAAAATGACTGGCGTTATACTCACAGGAAAGGGTGAGTAGATTTCAAGGACAAACTATCAGGAAATAGCTTATCATTAAATGGAAACCAGTCAGTGATAATCACAAGGCGAGCAGCATCCAATGCAGCAAAAGGAACTGCAAAAGTATCAAACTGTTCTTGGAAAATGATGCTGCCACTATATTCTTGAAAGTGATCACAGTATTAATATATTCAACAATTCTGATATATAAAAAGGGTCACAATATTCACTGGGGACATAAGCATGAGAAATCTTTCATTAATTGAAATTTTAACATAAAGCTTTAAGCTGGAGGCCAATGCCAATTGCAGCAACTCTCACAGCCAATGCCTATAGAGGAACTCACAACCAAAGTCTCTACAGAAGCTCACAGCCAAGGCCTATATAGGAATTCACAGCCAAGCCTATAGAGAAACTCATAACCAAGGCCTACACAGGAACTCACAATCAAAGCCTATTAGAAACTCACAGCCAATACCAATACAAGAACTCAAAACAATGTCCATATAGGATCTCAGACCCAATGCCTACACAGGAACTCAGAGCTATTACATAAATAGGAACTCATAGCCAATGCCTATCCAGCAGTTCATAACCAATGCTTATTCAGGAACTCACAACCAAGGCCTATACAGGAACTCATAGCCAATGCCAACACAGTAATTCACAGCCAATGCCTATATAGGAACTCACAGTCAGTGACTCACAACCAATACCTATACAAAAACTCACAGCCAATGTCAATGAAGGCACTCACAGCCAAAGCCCATACAGTAGCTCACAGCAAGGCCTACACAGGAACTCACAGGCAATGTTAATACAAGAACTCACAGCCAATACCTACACAGGAACTCATAGCCAATGCCTATACAGCAACTCACAACCAGTGCCAACACAGTAACTCACAGACAATGTCAATACAGGAAAACACAGCCAGTGTCAACACAGGAACTCATAGCTGTACCATGCTTTCTTTTCGGGCCACCAACCAGCTCCCAATCAAGACAAAGAGACTTCTTATTAATTATGAATGCTCAGCCTTATCTTAGCTATTATTTTAGTCTTTTGCTCTTTATTTACATTTTGCCTCAGGGCTTTTTACCTTTCTTTCTTTCTGCATATCTTACTTTTCTGTTGTCTCCATCTCTGGCTGGTGGCTGCCTGGCTTCTAGTCCCAGGTATGTCCCTCTCTTTCTCCCTCATTCTCTTCTCCTTCTCTCCAGCCTAAATTTCCCCTACTACTTATTCTTCCTGCCCACCAGGTCGACCTATCCCTCTTCTGCCTAGCTATTGGCTGTTCAGCTTTTTATTAGGCCAAACAGGTGCCTCGGGCAGGCAAGGTGAAACAAATGCAGCACATTTTTACATAATTAAACAAACGCAGCATAAACAAATGCAACACAGCCTTACATCATTAACAAAGGCAGCAGAAACAAATGTAACACACCTTTACGCAGATGAAATAACATTCCCCAACATAAACAAATGTAACACATCTTTGCCCAGTTAAAATAGTATATCACAACACATAGCCAATCCCTAAACAGGAAGTCACAACCAATCCCTATACAGGAACTTACAACCAAAGTCTATACATGAACTCACCAGTGCTCATTCAATGACTTACAGCAATTCCTACACAGGAACCCACAGCCAATGCCTATATAGGAAATCAGCAATGCCTATGCAGGAACTCACCAAGGCCTATACAGGAGAAATTCACAGCCAATACCTGTACAAGAGTTCACAGCCATAGTCAACTTGGTGTTATATCTAGAAAGAACTATGTAAGCAAAACAACATTTTAAGTTACTTCAATCTAAAAAGAAAATGCTCATACTTGGGATAAGATGTAAGCAGAATTTTGCCAGACTTCAATGTTATGCCTATTGATTTTATTTCAAAGGGGGTACAAATCAATGATCTCTTATAGTAAGATTACTATGTTCTCATTTAAAATCAGTGCCAAATCTCATAAAGGAATTAAGACTCTGTAAAATACTGTTGTTTTAAAATGTTCAGAGATTAATAAGTCTCCCTCCACCATAGGCACAGAGAATCCAGCCAGCATGAATTACCTCTGCTTTAGTCAAGTCCTGATCTCAATGTGAAACCACATTAGCTGAGGAAGCGGCTCCTGCAGAGCCATCCTTTGTGCTTGCCTCGCTGAGGGTGGTGATAAATTTCGACCATGCAGTCACCCTCTGCCATGATGAGTTTTCACCTCTCTAAGGGAATATACACTGTTCTCGGACCAAGTTTAGGCATGATTTCTCACCCCATCCTCTTCCTCAAACACATTTTGGAACAAACAGAGGCAAGTGCTTGGTGGATGAAATATAATCTGTACCTGTGCCAAAAAAAGAAAAGAGCCATCCATGGCAACTGGTCACTCAGTCCTGTAGTTACCTGCCATTATTGGGACAAGGGTCATCCATTCCGGCTCTCTTTAATGTAGCCAGAGAGAACAGAAACCTGTGTGCCTCGGGGCTACCAGCTGTCTAAGTGATCCATTGGAGATGGTCAATGAGACTTTGCACCCTCCTGTGTTTTTTTTTTAAATATATATCATCTTAATAATGATGGAGCTGTGAGATCCTTTGTTGTTATTGTTGTTGGTTTTGTTGTTGTTTGTGAGATTTTCATCCTTTCCCTCTTTTCACACTGTTCATGTGTGTCTCCCATGCCTGGAGAAGCTGCCCTATTTGCTCGGAGTTGACTGAATAAGGGAGTTTGGCCATGCATCTAGGTGGCACGAAGCTGATGAGGAGCTCAGAGGGAAAGGAGCAGCATGTGACGCCGACTCTTCTGGGAGGGTCAGACAGCAGCATCACACGCTCCAACCAGCCTCCCAGCCAGCTGCTTGACCAGTGTGCCGGCGGCAGATTGTGTGGCAGCCCTGCAGATCCTATTTGAACTTGGATTCTTCAGAAAGCCAGATGGCAAAGCTAACTCCCATCCCATATTGTCCTCCAATCGAGATATCTTTTCATGGCCCAGCTCCTTTAGAAGCATGAGTTTGTTTTGTTTTGTTTGTTATGAATTTATTTATTTATATTATATCCCAGCCACAGTTTTCCCTCCCTCTTCTCCTCCCAGCTCCTTTCTCCTCAACTCTGTTCTATTCCCACCCCCCAATCCACTCCTCCTCCATTTCTGCTTAGGGAAGGACAGGTCTCCCATGAGTATCAACACAATGTGGCATATCAAGTTGCAGTAAGACTAAGCACCTCCCCATGTATTAGGGCTGGGCAAGGTGACCCAGTATGGGGAGTAGGGTTCAAAAAAAATAGTAAAAGAGTCAAAGACAGCTGTTGCTCCCACTATGAGGCATCCCAAAAGAGGACCAAGTCACATAATTGTAACATATATGCAGAGTGCCTAGGTCAGTCCCATGCAGGCTCCTGTAGCTTGATTTTTCCGCCTCGCCCACAGTCAGGACAAACCTCTGTCACCCGCCAGTCCCACAGCCGCTCAGACCCAACCAAGTAAACACAGACACTTATATTGCTTTCAAACCGCATGGCCGTGGCAGGCTTCCTGCTAACTGTCCTTATCTTGCTAACTGTGCTTTTATCTTAAATTGATCCATTTCCATACATCTGTACCTTGCCATGTGGCTGGTGGCTTACTGGCGTCTTCACATGCTGCTGGTCATGGCAGCGGCTGCAGTGTCTCTGGTCATGGCGGCGGCTGCAGCGTCTCCTTCTGCCTTTCTGTCCTTTTATATCTCCTCTCTGTTAGTCCCACCTATCTTTCCTGCCTAGCCACGGCCGATCAGGTTTTATTTATTAACCAATCAGAGCAACTTGACATACAGACCATCCCCCAGCACAGCCAAGTGCAGACCATCTCAAACACCTGCACTCAGGCCCATGGTCCTAATCATCCTCTATGCGGACCTGCTGGGTAAAGCCACAAAGAACCTGAGAATGGGCTCCCACAGGACATACAGAACATCCCACAGCACGCTCCCTAGTTGTTGGTTACGTCTCTGTGATCCCTCTGTGCCCAGGTTATATGATTATTCTATGAGTTTTCATGTAGTGTCCTTGACCCCTATGGTTCTTATAATCCTTCCCACCCCCCTTCTGTAGTATCCTCCGAACTCCAAATAGTATTTGGCTGTAGGTCTCTGCTTCTGTTTTCCTCAGTTGCTGGATGAAGCCTCTCTGATGACAACTGGTCTAGGCACCAATCTGGTCATAGGAGATGGCCAGTTGAGCCTGCATATCCACTATTGCTAGGATTCATAGCTAGGGTCATCGTTATAGATTCCTGGGAGATTTCCTGAAGGGATTTTACCTGACCTCCAAATGCCCCTTCTTTCCAGTAGTCTCTTTCAGTACTCTCCCCTTCTGCCTCAACCTGATGGCTCATGTTCCCATCCCAAACTGCCCTCCATCCACTGTGGGAACCCACAGAGGCTTCATAGTGAGAAATTACCCACAGTCAGAGAATTTGAGCTTGCTTAACCCAGCAGGTCTACATAATGGGATGATTTGGTCACGGGAGTGTTTACCAGGTGTGTGGAAGGGTCTACACTTGGCTGTACGGTGTGCTTTGATCTCGCAATGGGAAGGTCTTTTGCCTCTGCCATTGGCATGTTATAAAAAGCCCTTTTCAATAAAGAACAAGGCTGTTGGGTATTGATCCAGGCTCTAGCTGAAGCTATCCCATGTTTCTGTCTTTCTTCTCATCTTCTAGGTCTCTCTTTCTATCTGATATTTTCTCATTCCTCTCTCCTCCACCTAAGAATTCTTCAAAGGGTAGGAGCTGGACTCCCACAATCCACTCACAAAATCTCTTCTATTTCCCCTTCCCAGAGAGCTCTGGTGCCCCCCACCCATCTCCTTGTTACCTAATGTTTCTGAGTCTGTGGATTGCAGCATAGTTATCCTTTATTTACAGCTAATATCCACTTGTGAATGAGCACATACCATGTTTGACTTTCTCAGTCTGAGTTATCTCACTCAGGATGATTTTCTTCTAATTCCATCTATTTGCTGTAGAATATTAGTTTAAGATATGTTACATTTGTTTATTCCATGGAATATTTGTTTAATGATACAAAGATGTGTTGCATTCTTGTATGTTGCATTTGTTTAATTCTGTAAAGCTGTGTTACTTTGCCTGCCTAAAATACCTGATTGGTCTAATAAAGAGATGAATGGTCAATAGCTAGGCAGCAGGGAGAAAACATTGGGTCTGGCAGGCAGAGAGAATAAATAGGAGGAGAAATCTAGGAAAGAGAGTGAGGAACAAGAAAAGGAGAAGGAGTGGAAGATTCTAGGAGCCAGCCAGCCACAGAGTGGCTGGAAAGAAGGAAAGAAAAATATATAGAATGAAGAAAGGTTAAAAAGCCCAGAGACAAAACATAGTTAAAGAGAAACAGGATAATTTTAGGTAGGAAAGCTGGCTAGAAACAAACCAAGGCAAGACCAAGCATTCATAAGTAAAAATAAGCCTCCATGTATTTATTTGGGAGCTGAGTGGTGGGCCCCCAAAGAATAAAAAAAAAAATTAAATCCAACATATCCATTTGCCTTCAAATTTCCTTGTGACCTTGTTTTTAACATCTGAGTAATACTCCATTGTGCAAATGCACCACGTTTTCTTTATCCATTCCTCAGTTGAGGTTGCGGTTGAGGGAAGCAACATCTAGGTTGTTTCCAGGTTCTGGATATTACAAATAAAGCTGCTATGAACATAGTTGAGCAGGTGTTATTGTGGTATGATTGGGCATCCTTTGGGTATACCTAAGAGTAGTATAGCTGGGTCTTGTGGTAGATTGATTCCCAGTTTTCTGGGAAACCTCCACACTGACTTCCAAAGTGATTGTACAAGTTTGCATTCCTGCAAGCAAGGGAGGAGTGCTCCCCTTGCTCCACATCCTCTCCAGCATGAGCTGTTGGTTGTAGTTTTTTATCTTAGCCATCCTGACAAGTGTAAGATGGAATCTCGGAGTAGTTTTGATTTGCATTTCCCTGATGGCTAAGGATGTTGAACATCTCCTTAAGTTTTTCTCAGCCACTTGAGATTCTTCTGTTAAGAATTCTCTGTGTAGATCTGCACTGCACTTTTTAATTGGATTAATTGGTTTGTTGACACCTAGTTTCTTCAGTTCTTTAAATATTTTGGAAGTCAGTCCTCTGTCAGAGGTGGGGATGGTGAAGATCTTTTCCAGTTCTGTAGGCTGCTGTTTTGTCCTATTGGCAATATCCTTTGCCTTATAGAAACTTTCAATCTCATGAGGTCCCGTATATCAATTATTGATCTTAGTGCCTGTGCTATTGATGTTCTGTTCAAGAAGTTGTCTCGTGTGCCAATGCAGTCCGGATTATTTCCCACTTTCTCTTCTATCAGGGTCAGTCTATGTGGATTTATGTTGAGGTCTTTGATCCACTTAGACTTGAGTTTTGTTCAGGGTGATAGATACGGATCTATTTGCATTCTTCTACATGCCAACATCCAGTTAGACCAACACCATTTGTTGAAGATGCTGTCTTTTTTTTTTTCATTGTAAAATTTTGGATTCTATGTCAAAAATCAGGTGTCCATAAGTGTGTGGGTTTACATCTGGGTCTTCAATTTGATTCAATTGGCACACCTGTCTGTTTTTATGCCAATACCATGGGGTTTTTATTACTATAGCTCTGTAGCAGAGCTTGAAATCAGGGATGGTGATACTTCCAGAAGTTCTTTTATTGCATAGGATTGTTGTAGCTATCCTGGGGTTTTTGTTTTTCCACATTGAATTGACTATTGTTCTTCCAAGATCTGTTAAGAATTGTGTTGGCATTTTAATAGAGATTGCATTGAATCTGTCAATTGCTTTTGGTAAGATGGCCATTTTTACTATGTTAACTCTGCTGATCCATGAGCTTGGGAGATCTTTCCATCTTCTGATACCTTCTCCAAATTCTTCCTTCAAAGACTTGAAGTTCTTGTCATACAGGTCTTTCACTTGCTTGGTTAGAATTATACCAAAATATTTTATATTATTTGAGGCTATTGCAAAGGGCATTGATCCTCTGATTTCTTTGGAAAGGAAGAAGTCAAAGTAACATTATTCACAGATAATATGAAAGCATATATAAATGACCCCTAAAACTCTACCAGGGAACTCTTACAGCTAATAAACACCGTTAGTCAAGTGGCTGGATACAAGATTAACTTAGAAAAAAATCAGTAGCCCTCTTACATACAAATGATACATGGACTGAGGAAAAAAACTGAGCTTTTAATATAGCATTACTAGATACAAGACATGGCTCTGACATTCACCAGATCTGTGCATTTGATTATACTCTAACCACCATTCTCATCCACTTAAAGAAAATGTGGTTCCTTATGAGTGAAACTGCTATGCATATCCACATGCAGGTTGACTGCCCTGGCTTCTTTAAATCTTAAGATTTGCTTTGGTTTGTTTTCCTCATGCTCCTCCTTACTGTGGGGTTCTTCCTACCCAGCCTTAGCTCCACAATTCACCTTAAACTGAGACCTCACCCCCAATGGCCACCATGGCTGTTTCATCACAGGTCACCACATATCTGAGTAGTATGACCGCTTTCGCCCCCATCACACTGAGCCCACTTCCTCCCTTTTCTGTTCTGTCAATCTAGACATTATAGTCACTCTTCATCCCAAGCATCTCAGCTCATATTGTGCTGTGGATTCCTTCCGCTGGTCATACCGGCTTCAAATATTAAGAACCATTGTCAGGTCATTCCAAGTCCCTCTCCCAACTTTTCACTGTGTCTGATTTATTTAAAATGGTGGGGTGAAAGGAAGGAGCAAGGGAAAGAAAGAAATGTGGGAGGGAGAAATGAGAGAGGGTGGTGGGGAGAAGGAGGAGAAGAAAGGAAAGGAAACAAATTAAGCCACAGCCTCACATTTCTGTTTAAATATCATCCCCATGCTTTCCAAATGGCAATATGAGAAACATTTATTCCACAAGTGATGTTAGATTCACCTTTACCTCTACATTTTTTTTTTGGTGTATGTGTTATGGTTAGAGTGTTCAAATATCCTGTACCACATCTCCCAAAAGGCCTTTGAAATTCCCCTTTCATCTCTATTGACCAGATGGCAATCTCTGCTCTAATCACTGCGCTCCGGAACCACTTCTACTTCATTTCCTTTTAACCTCCCTGCTCTCATCCATCTCCTTCCCAATCAGCACAAAATCATGCTGCCAGAACCAGGTTTGTCTCCTGACACGCCTCAAACCCTGCCTTTGCTCCCTGTCACTGATATATGAAATTCAAATTCTTTACAATTGATTTTCTGGCACTTTTGGATGAGTATTTTCTTTTCTTGGAGTTCAGACAAGCTGAGGTCAATGGCTGGCTGTGCTGTTTCCGTCTCTATAACCATAATGTCAGATTGTGTGGCAACTGGTTCCCACGTTGATAGAACATCTAAATTTCTCTTTTCTCATTTCTTCCAAATTATCCAAGTCTATTCTCTATATATACTTCTCCAGGAAGTCAGCTTTGACCAAATAAGGATCTGGAGAAGTTGTACATTTAGTATTTCAGAACAAAAGTTTAATATATTTGGTTTTCCCTCTCCAAGATTTTATCCACATGGGTACCAAATGAAGCTTTCCATCATACCACGCCACTTACAACATCCCACAAACACAACCAAGAAATGAAGACTTAAACCAATCATATGAAAACCAATTAAATGTACTTTATGATAGTTTCTTAAGTAAATATGGCCATCAGAGAAATAACAGCATTTCTTCTTTTTTCTTTATTCCTGCTCCTTTCTGTGAACCAATTCATAGACATAAAATGAGCAAAATGCAGGTAACTTTTGTATGTACATGTTCAGGGATGTAATATTTAGATACAACCAAGCGTAATTGTGTGTCTATCATTTTACTTAAGTAATATGAAACCCCCTTTTCTATAAAGATACATTGCTACATTAATACATTTTTGTCTTTGTTTGGAAATAACTGGTCTAAATCCATGGTAATTAGTAAGCTGCAATTCATTAATTCATCAAACAGTAATACATTGCATTACTTGATTTTTAAGACTATTTTCATGAGCATTAAAAGTAGATTAGAATTAATAAAAACATGCTTTGCTACTTTTTTCTCAGGTGTCTATACAAAATAACTTTAGAGTTTGTAGATGTCAAAGTCATCTTTGAAAACGATTTCTCAGAGAGGAACAATTTGTTTCTGTCCTCTATATAATAATCCAAAAATAAATACAAATTCATGTGAAATAGATAAGAAATAAAAATTTTAATCACTTTTGTCTAAAGAAGTTAATGAGTGTGATGTTGACTACACTAACCATTATGAAGAAGTTATATCCTATAGGTTCTTGATTAAGAGCAATAAATCTATATGTTTAATATTGGAGATGTTATTATGGTATTGAATACCAAACCTGTAATTTGTAGTGCTTAGCATAATTTGAACTCATCACAGTTCTCCACATCATAATGTATATGTTAAGAAATTTTGCCGGGAGCCATGTGACTTTTTCAGGGGACAAGGCCTGAGAATAGCACAAACAAGGCCCTGGGGAAAGCCTTGACCCACCTGGCAAAGCCTGTGGACAGTTCGCTGCATAATTCTGGGAATGACCCCAGCAGCATAATGTGCTACCTGCTCTGCTTACCTTTGCTATACAAGCCATATTGCTGGCTGTCTCTAGTTTCACTTCCTCTGTCATGGATAAAATAGCTATTACAAAAGGAAAATTTCCCCCTGAAGACTCCTCCGAGTGAGCCAAAGGGATGCTGTTAAAAATATACAGTGGACCTGATTTGGCCCTAAAGCCTTTGATGTTTCAGGTGAGACCATGAATTCAGGCTTCTTAAGAACAGGATTGAGCCCCTCCAACGCACCCTGTGACTAGCCTGAAAGAGTCAAAATAGTTCATGAAGTTTAATGTTACATATTCACATAATCTGTTCTGGGGAGAATGATTTTTAACCACAAGAGTCTTGGAGAAATGCTAATAAATAAATAGAAATGCTAATAAATAAAAAGAGTTAATGGGAACAGTCTAGAGACAGGGAATGAAGCAGAGTCATAGCTCACAGTTCTCTCTTAGCTGTGCCAATACCCTAAGAAGTTGAGAGGAGAAGGACATGAGAACAAGGGGTAAGCAGTGCCAACCATTCAGAGTAAGTTTTCCAAGTCATGTTGCCTACAGGATAAATAGAAAGCCCTGGAAGAGATAGAGTAGTCCAGAATGCAGAATGACTTGATCCAGCTTCGGCTGGTGAGTTGATCGTGAGAACTGACCCTACAAGATGTAAACATTAACCACCAGAGACAAAGCTGTCTCTCACCCTGCATAATGCTGTCACCGCAAATGCTGCCACCTGGGCACACGGTCCTACCTGTAGGTGTGCCTAGGTAGAAAATTTCCTTTGTCGCTTGCAACACTGTGTATGCTTCCAGCACTAACTATGGATCAAATTGGTAATGGTTACAGGTGGGAAAGTTGGGGAAGGGAAGAGAAAAAAGGCAGAGGAACCAACTGGTAATTATCGTCACCATTTTTTGGAACGTAAAGGAACAAACCTGATTGCAAAACTGTTCAAGCAAACCATTGAAATTGTATAAATAAACATGTCCCAGGCTATCCGGGGCCACTTGTTTGAAACAGGTAGTTACAGTTTATTCACTGGGCCGTCTTCACACATCCATCCCAGGTCATCGGAGATAGGCCTACAGCAAAGTTTCGATCTGCTGAGGTTGAGACATAGCTCACCCATCAAAAGTATCTGTGCTCTTACAGAGGACCCGGGTTAGGTTCCCGACACCCACACGGCAACTCATAGCCATCAGCAACTACAGTTCCAGGGAATCCAAAACCCCCTTCTAGTTAGTTTCTGTGAACACTGCATGGATATGTGCACACCGTGCTCATTCATATTTGCAGGCAAACGTTTATGCACATGAAATAAAGATGAAATATTTTTAAAGAAGTCTTGATGTAGCCTTACACTTAACACTGAGCTTCTAGTTCAAATCACACTGCAATAAAAGTATCCACTTGGAAAGGTGCTAAGCACAGGTCTTTTTACATATGCAATATATGTCCTGCCCTCCAGGATATATTCTAGATTTAAGAGAGAGAGAGAGAGAGAGAGAGAGAGAGAGAGAGAGAGAGAGAGAGAGAGAGAGATTAACCAAGTATCTCAAGATGGTGATGGAAGCCATGTTGCTGAAATAAAGCCCAACCACTGA
Organism: Peromyscus maniculatus bairdii; assembly: GCF_049852395.1. NCBI lineage: Eukaryota > Metazoa > Chordata > Mammalia > Rodentia > Cricetidae > Peromyscus > Peromyscus maniculatus. The sequence continues at coordinate 28,758,276 of NC_134867.1, forward strand.
ACATTTAATTCTCCCTGGGGAGATGAGAGACAAAAGAAGGAAGGAAGGAAGGAAGGAAGGAAGGAAGGAAGGAAGGAAGGAAGGAAGGAAGGAAGGAAGGAAGGAAGGAAGGAAGGAAGGAAGGAAGGAGGCAGAAGTCATCCTGGGTGAGAACTGAGGAATATGGAGGTATCTATGATAATACGTGAGGGGTCGGAGGAAGAAAAGCCAGGTGTTTTGGAAAGCAAAAGTCTGGAAGTTGGAGTGAGGGCATAAGGAGAATCCCGCCAGGAAAAACCATTGCATTCCAGGATGCTTATGTGAGCACAATCTGCCCCATTCCTTAATCCCTGTTAATTATACACTTTCTCCTAAGGACTACGGGAAAGCACACAGGAGACCCCAAAGGAAGCAGGTGATCGAAATAAAGAAATATTTAGAAATAGTATTGTGAAAGAAAAAAAAAGTCAGTAGCTCAAAGCAGTTCCAGGAAATCTTCTTTTCACGTGCTCTGTCCTGCTATTCTATGCTATGCTGACAAGAGTTTTAGGCAATCGTTGAAAAGTGTCTGCCTTATGTGGGATACTGACACTTAATACATGGTATTTGATTAAGCCACTAGATATGCGTGTCTGTAAATCTTTACTGAGCACTTTCTTTAGCAATGTATAATGAACTGGTTTGTGCAATGGCGCCCACAAAGTACTGTCGTGGCCCATGTGGTGAGGAGGAAGAGTAGCTGAGGCTCACTCATGCAACCACAAAAATGAAGCCATTGCAATCAAGCTGTCTACAAAGCGGTGTTCTGCTCTTCCATCCATTAACGATGTGCCCCATCCCTCTCAGCTCTGTATCAACGACAGAGGCAGTGTTATTTACCAACTGGAACTAACAGCAGTAAATTAGCACCGGCTGATGAGGAGACATTTGCCCAATGAACTTTATGTTCCCCCATTGAATCCATGTACTATTGCTCTTCCTGCTTTGCAACGTGACTTCCCTAGAAAGCGCTCCTCCCTTCAGTCTCTGGGTTGGAAACAGACAACAGCTTGAAGCCAGCAGCTGCTCCTGAACAAAACAGGTAGCGGGGCAAGAAAGGATGCTGGATCCCTAGCAATAAGCACATCATGACATAATTACAGTACGTCTCCCAAGTGACCTGTACACATTCTGGTGCCATATGGTTATTTTCGGTACAGGAAATGTGTAGCCAGGAGCCATACTTTAATCTAACCACTTTCCACTGTATTTCTGAGAGCATGAAATTGAATTTTTATCCAGGAAATTAACATGAATATTTATTGACTGAGAAAAGACTATGTTTGTACAGCTAGCCAAATGTGCCAGGATATTTGATATATATATTTGCATTTTTATTAGCCAAAAATACATAAATCATTGAATAGAGTTTTGCTTCTTTTATTATATAGCTGTTGAAGTTTGTTTATTCTTCTTTGAGCTCCAGTAGTATTTCATAATATGTAATACAAATAATATAATGTAATATATATGTAATATCATATATATCTTCCAAGTTCTTCCCCTTTCTTTTTTTTGAATTACAGGGTTTTAGTGGTACATACAAATATTGTTTTATATATCTTCTAATGCTTTCATTTGATTTTTACAAACTTTGCCCACTATTGTCTTATAGTCAGAATAGAGAAAAATGGATTTTTAGTGTGGGTAAATAACTGACTCTTCACCTTTGCATCACAAAATAATTTAGAAGAATGCTGTGAAACATGGTTATATGACACAGCACTTATTTCCATTTTAAAAATGCTCCATTTAAAAATGACGTCTATAAAAATGAAATGGCAGGGAAACTGCCCAAATGGGAGGAGTCAAAGAACAGAAGACTAAATGGGAGGAGGACCACACACAAACTTCAGTTTTCTTCTTGCCACATCGACCTCCAGAACCTTGAGACTCTCAGATTCTTGGTGTGCTTCAAGATTTTTCAGATCTGTACCTACCTAGCCCAGTTGTCATCAGAGAAGCTTCATCCAGCAACTGATGAAAACAGATGAAGAGACCCACAGTCAAACATTAGACAGAGTTTGGGGAGCCCTGCAGAATAAGGGGAGAAAGGATTGTAGGCACCAGAGGGGTCAAAGACACCACAAGAAAACTCACAGAATCGACTAATCTGGGCTCATGGGGGCTCAAAGAGACTGAACCAACAGCCAGGGAACCTGCAAGACTGACCTAGGCACTCTGCATATGTGTTACAGTTGTGTGACTTGGTCCTTTTGTGGGACTCCTAATAGTGGAAACAGGGGCTGTCCCTGACTCTTTTACTGGCTTTTGGGACCATACTGTGTGGCCTTGCCCAGCCTTAATAGATGGGGAGGTGCTTAGTCTTACTGCAACTTAATATGCCACATTTTGTTGATACTTATTGGAGATCTGTCCTTTCCTAAACACAAGTGGAGGAGAAGTAGATTGGGGAGAATATAGGAGAGTTAGGGGGTGGCTGAGAGGAGAGGAGGGAGGGGAAACTGGCCAGTGTGTAAAATAAATAAATAGATAGATAGATTTTTTAAAACAATTTTTCATCTTCTAAATAGATCAAAGGCTACCAACACATGATTTCATGTGCTTGATTTTGTGTGTGAACATCGAAAGTAAGACGATCTATTTTATGAAGGAAAGATAACTAGCAGAAGCTGTGTAGGGTGAGAAGATTGACGTCAAACTACTCTAGAGGACTCGCATGGCAGCTGTGAGGATAGAGGCTCTCTCTGGCCACCACAGTGTCCCTTCTTACGAATGTGGATTTCAAACAAGCTAATTTATTATGTGCTTCAATAAGCAAGGCAAGTTACACAATGGAATTTTTCCTATTGACTCAGTGCATGACCTCTGGTGAGCAATCCTTACATCACCTCTGTGATGTCCACTGTCAACTAGAAATCATAATGGGGATTGTCTTTCTCCCAAGGTTTGCTTTAAGCTTGGACAGACTTTTTAAAATGAAAACTCAGTATAGTTGCTAAAGAGGTGACAGTCAAAGCACATGACCTGAGCTTCTGCAGAATTCTGGCTCTTAAAGTGCCCGAAACAGAAGAGCTGGATTATCAGAATATAATGCCATAAATGTGCCAAAAGAGTAACAGCATAAAATGGGACAACCACAAAGAGAAGCAGCAAAAAATTTTCATGGGTTGAAAAACACAATTCAATAATTAGATGACAGTGTTCTAGTTTAATCCTTGGTTAGTTACTCAATAGATTTCTAATCTAGTAGATCATTTCCCATTTAATATTCAGACTCTTGGGGTTTTAATTCTTAATTTGGTTCCTAATGTGAAGCATCTCTCACTTTTTTATACTTGCGGTCAGAAGTACATGTGCCTTTGTCATATAAAAACTTCCCAAAATAATAAGAATTACTACAATGTTTTTAATTGAAAATACATTCTTCCCTCATACAACACATCTGGACCTCAGTTTCCTTTTCCTCCATTCCCTTAAGGTCCCTACCACCTCCTCTCCCCACCCCCAGGAGCACTCCTCCTTCATTTCTTCTTCAGAAAAGAGCAGGTTTCCAAAAGACAATTCCCAAACTGGACAAAACATGATACAATAAGACAAGGCAAAAGTCCTCATCTCATATGGAAGCTGGACAAGGCAACCCAATAGGAGAAAAAGAGTCCCAAGAGCAGGAAAAGGAGTCAGAGACATACCCACTCTCACTGTTAAGAGTCCCACAAAAACATCAAGCTAACAGACATAAGATATCCTCAGAGAACCTGGTGCAGACCCATGCCACCCCGTGCTTGCTGCTTCTTAGTTGATTCAGTGGGTCATGTTCTCCTGATGTCCTCCATCCCCCTGACTCCCACGGTCTTTCCAATCTTCTTCCATGGGATTCCCCATGCTCTGAGGGGAGGTACCTAATGGAGACCTCCAATTTAGACTCTTTCTCTGGATAATGTCTGACTCTGGGTCTCTGCATCCACTCCCATCTGTTGCTGGAGGAAGTCTCTCTGATGATGACTGGACAAGGCACTGATCTATGAATATAACAGAATATCATTAGGAATCACTTAACTGATTTTTTTTCCAGTCGTGTTTGGTTCTACTCTAGGTCTCTGGGCTATCCAGTCTTGGGTTCCTAGTCATTCAGGCAATGTGGGGCATGGGCTCCCTCTCCTAACCTGAGCCTCAAGTTAAACCAGACATTAGTTGGCCACTCCCACAAGTTCTGCACCACCATCTCCGACACATCTTGCAGGCAGGGCAGATTGTAGGTGGAGGGTTTTGTGGCTGGGTTGGTGTCCAGGTTTATCCTTCTGCAGCCTATAGAGTACCTTCTACTGCCAAAGAGACTAAAACATAGAGGTGAAGGCTCCCTGCAGGCAGCAGCTCTACCTAAGTTCAACGAGCTGTGTGGGTTTTGTTGTTGTCAATGGAAGGATTACATATACAGTTAACAAAGTGCATTTGTGAACTCAACGAGAATCAGACACAGTCTATTAGGTCTCAGACAATTCTAGGTTAGTAGGCATTTGATTATTATTTAGGGCACTTAGTCTAACTTTTCTTACATATGTCTGTAAACAGAATCACTAAATTTTACTGTTCTGTAAGGCTGTCAGTACAGTCCCTGCTGTTCATTAGATCAGCAAAGGATCCATTTCCCAATACACTTGCCTTTGGAAGAACTTTGGGTTTCACAGGGTTCTATCCTTAAAACTCCTGCACCTCACATAAGGGTATTGCTCAGACTTATTTCCTACCTCTGCAACTGGTCTGACTACATAAGCCTGCATCAGCATACACGCACTCTGTACTTAAAAGTTTTACTTTGATGGGGTTGGGCCATCAGTGGCTTGACTAAAACTACACACGTGACAGATGGACTTAGACCGTCATAGTTGTAGTTATACTCAGTTATAATTTCATGGCTCCAAGCGATTCTTTTTTTTTTTTTTTAACAGCATCATTCATCTCAGGAAGTCCCAGGGGATCTTGAAAAAAAGAAAGACACATCCTGGTTTTTGTCTAGGGGAGTTTACAGTGTAGGCACTTGAGGGAATCCTGTGATGAAAAAGCAATTAGCTTCTTGAGTCCAGGGTGCCATTTAGAATTTTGAAGCTACTGTGCTCCATCATAAAATTGACCTTTTTAAATTTTTATGTCAGAAATTTCCAGTAAAAGTGTTCACATTTTAAAAAAAAAAAAAAGTGCAGCTTCTGGGAAAATATGAAAGGCTTGGAAAGGAGCTGTGAAAGGGTATGGTACCCTGAAGGAAAGCTGAAATCGGCTCCACTTGAATATAAAACACCATGCCATGAAATAGCCTGTGCTTAATTTTTAAATAATTGGTGTCATTAAGTGACAGAACGATGACATAGGAACACCAGTCCTGCGTAAGAAGTAGGCTGGCAGCGCATCTTAGATTTGCAGCCGACTTGCAGTCTCGCAGGATAATTGCTTTGCACTCCAGAAAAAGAGGTCCTTCCCTCATTACCTTGGATTGTCATTCCTACGTGTGATCATCTTAATGTGATCGTAATTTATGTACTGTATTTTTCAATGCTGTATCAGATTTGCCATTTTAATTTCCCCGTCCAACGCCAATGATTTAGTGGAGGGGGGAAATGTCATTGTCAATAGAGAAAAGGAGGGGGAGTCATTTAGGAGCAGGGGATTTAACACAGAAGGTCACCATACTCATTTATGTAGTCCATAAGGTTGTCTCTGCCAAGAATAACACAGGTTGTGCTGCGGGGGGGGGGGGGGGGTAGTATAGGAAGGAGGTTGAAGTTTAAATTACCTCGTTTCCTATCTTAGAAATTGTATTATTAGCTGTATTGCCTTAGACAAATTATTTAACCATTTGTTTCTGTGTGTGTGTGTGTGTGTGTGTGTGTGTGTGTGTGTGTGTGTGTGTGTGTGTGTGTGTGTGTGTTTTAATCTTCCCTGTCTATAAAATGGGATGGCAATCTTCTTAGTGGACATCATATACCCATTTGTAAATTCAGTAGCTTAAAGCAACAACCTATTAAGTATTCCTGGTCTTTCTGGTGGTTTAGGAAGGCTCGACTGTGTGGTTCTGGGTTGAAGAGCCCAGTCAGATGGCAGGTGAGCCCGAAGCTGGAATCATTGGGATAAGGCATGCAAAACAGCACCTGTTCACGAGGAGCAGGAAATGCTGTCTGCTCAGGAACTCTCAGCTGGAAAGTGAGACCGAGTGCTCACATGAGGACACGCCTGACATCTCATAAGCTGGCAGCCAAATTAAACTTGGGGAGCCACCCCCAAAATTGTCTTCCTGGTGATCCTACAGGAAGTGTCAGTGTTTCTCTAGAACCAGGCTTTGTAGCTCATGGGATCAGAAGCCAGACCCCTTCCTGGAGAGGGAATTGCAAGATGCTATTGTAGAAAAAATGTGTGAGATGAGAGATGTCATTACAATCTACTAATTACAGTGTCTACCTCATGAGATTTGTGGAAGGGAGATCAAAGTTAATAATACTTGGTCCATACTTGCAATCCCACTTGGACACTCAGCAAACGTTAGCCTTTAGTATTGCCCTACAGAGCCTGGGATACTCTTCTCTGACTCCTGGTCCCTTGATTCATTATATAAAAACAACAGAATAATATATAACAGTATATAATTTCAAAATTAGCATTTTTCAACATATGATGTCTCTTAAAGACAAGGAAAATAAGCATTGACCAATTTATGCTGCAGAATCTTGGTGAATGTGTGGTTTTCCTCTGCTCATGTTTAGTTTATTGGCAATTGAAATATACCTTATGGAAAAGTGCTTCTGCATCTGGTTTAGTCCCAGGTACCCTTTCTCTGTGCAATACCTTCAACTCACCATTGCCCTTATGAAGACTTATGACAGGGGGAAATCTCATATGGCGTGGATGACTTCTGGTCCTGTATAAAGTTTTTACAGAATGATGAAAAGATCACCGTGTTTAAAAAAAAAAAAAAAATAGACTGCTGCTTAAAGCTAAAGCACAGAATTTATACTTTGAATATTGGAATTCCAGGAAAATAGCTTGATTTAGCATCTTAAAAACATGTAACCAAAACTCTCAAAGAGGAGAAAACTGGTGATAAAGTGCAAGTCCATCACTACTGTATCCATAAATAAAAGGCAAGTGTGGCCTTTCCTTTTCCCACTGTCTAGCTAAACACCGGCAGTGCCTAGCAGGATTCCTTGCATATAGTAAATACAAAAAGGAGTGTGTATTTGTAAGGTTGATTCCTTGATAGGTTTTTAATTCCACATTTGGGTGGCTGGGACACACCTCAGTCTTAGTATTCTAACTAACCTATTCCAACTCTTTAATCCTTGTTCTGTGGATGAATTCTACAAGAGTTAGATGAAAAATCAAGTGAGTTCAATGGAAATCATAACAAAAATAATCTGTGCATTAAATAACTTACCAGAAACTCACTGAGATATGGGAAGAACAATTAAAAATATACTTTCCAAAAACTAATTAACATCGTTTACATTCACTTAGACTTTGTAAGATTTTTTTATTTTTGAGAATTTTATACATATATACAATGAAATAGGATCACATCTACCTCTAATTTCACACCTCTAACTTCCCTTATATCTCCCCTAATATGCCCCCTCCCATCTTCATGCCTTTTTTTAAGTATATAACCTAATAAGTCCCATTAGTGCTGTCCTATGCTCATGAGATATACACTGAAGCCCCAGTGACACATGAAGGAAGGAAGGAAGGAAGGAAGGAAGGAAGGAAGGAAGGAAGGAAGGAAGGAAGGAAGGAAGGAAGGAAAAGGAAAGAGAAAAAGGGAAAGGAAAAGAAAAAGAAAAAGAAAAAGGAAAAGAAAAAAATGATTTTCTTTCACAGCAACTTCACTGCCCATAGCTTCTCAGTAAGGGGAGGGCCGAGGGACCTTCTATGGCATTTTCCAGGGGTTTGGTTGGATTGATCTTTTACAGGCCTTAGGTAGCCACAGCTGCTGTGAGTTCATGAGTAGGGGAGCTGTGACAGGTCCTGAAGACAGCACCTCACAGTTCTCCCCATCTTCCTGCCCTTACATTCTTTTCACTTCCATTTTCAGTATGTCCCCGAAGACTTGGTTGCAGGGGTATTCATATAGATATCCTATTTACAGCTGAGCACTGAGTCTCTTTTTTTTCTCAGTGCTTTGCCTAGTTTTCTATTTCTCCATTGACTGCTGCCCACTGCAAAAAGAAGTCACTTTGACCAAGGTTGGAAGCAACCCAGATCTATAAGCGTAGGGATAAATATTTAGAAAGAAATTTGACAGCATAGCCTTAGGGCCTATGACCTTCAAAGCCCTGGGCTTTTGTATAGAATTACAGTATCAAGCACGAAATCCACTCCTATGGAGCATGCTTCAAACCAAATCAGAAAGCTTTTTTTTTTTTCCTTTTTTTTTTTTTTTTTTTTTTTTGGTTTTTCGAGAGGGTTTATCTGTGTAGCTTTGTGCCTTTCCTGGAACTCACTCTGTAGCCAAGGCTGCCCTCAAACTCACAGAGATCCACCTGCCTCTGCCTCCCGAGTGCTAGGATTAAAGGCATGCACCACCACCGCCTGGCTCAAATAGAAAGCTTTTATCCAATAACAGCCATGCCATTATTTCATTAGTGTGTACATTTTACCAGACAGATCAGTATTGCATCATTCAGGGTACAATTCTAGGTAAAACCATTAATGTCTTTTCTCCCCCAGAAGCCCACATAGCACCTCTGGCATAAAAGCTAGCCATCAGGGAAGGAAGAAGTCCATTGATTGATTTACTTGTGACCTACAGACAAAGTTCTTGGTATCCTCAGCAGTGATATCTTACCGTGTGGTTATAGTGAGTAATCAAGGATAATAGCAATAGTTGTATTGGTTTTGGAGATTCTTGGGGCCTTCCTGACCAGTAACTCATAGGGAGGTATCTCATTCCTTGTATTGCAATTTTTATTTAATTAGCCATATATTCTGGGAATGACGTTGTCCACCCATGAAGGATAGTTCCCACCCCCCTTTTTAAAGTAGTATCTTGAATTTTTTTTTTTTTTTTACAAATCCCTAGTTTGGTTAACTCATCTACTACTCCCTTGTCTCTCCTACTCCCCCGTCCCATCCCCTCTTATTCTTCTAACCCCAGGAGCCCTCCTCTTTACCCCTCCCCCCCACACTCCTACGCCCATCCCTACTTCAGCCTTTAGACTCCCAATATCCCATATCTCTACTTCCATTTTAACTGTAGTCTGTTATCCCACACCCCTTAATGTGCACCCACAAGTGCTCAAAGACCTTGAACATGGTTACAGCTTAAACTCACTGGTATGTTGAAAACATTTCTCCTCAGAAGAGAGGTGTTAGTTGGGCAACATTTAACAGGCAGAAACAAGTATGTTTGAGTGCTGCTACATATACACATCTTCCTGTATATCAACATACATGATAAAAATGACAAAGCACAGACTTAGATGTGGGAATCATTCCGAAATGCACTGGTATGTTTTGAATATTTAATTTTCATTTTCCATAGTGATAAATATATCATATTTTGAATTTCATAAAAATCACAGCCTCATAAGTCATAGATATAAAAGATCGATTTTTTTTTCTTGTGACATATTTGCACTTAAGATGTTTATGAACAGACATAGAAAGACTGGTAATGACTTGAATGGTTATCAAGCAATGGGAACTGCCTCCCTGAATCTTTCAGGATGACAAATCTGAACAGCCAAAAAAGTCTTGTCAATACTGTTTTCACTTGCTTTTACAATGGCGCTTCTTTAGATACATTATAGGATCTTAGCAAAGTATCAAAAGGAGGCAATCTCATGGGGGAGGGAGGGGAAAGGGAGAAATGATTTTATGAGGCTTATCTGTCTTTCATATTCATCACACTCCCATTCCCCTGCCTCAGTGCTACTTCTGCCCTTTTCCCATTAACTTAGCAATGCTTTTTAGCTTCCTTGGCGATTGTGGGATGTAAAATTTCTAAAGCTAAGCTCATGGCACAAATGCCCTTTACATCAGTCATCATCATATCTCTGTGTCCCAAAGACAGACTTGCTTCAGTGATTTAAAATGCTAACATGGCATTGAGAAAATAGGGGAACCATTTTAATGCTGTATGGGTAATTTTCCAAATTAAATATACCTCTTAAAATGTGTGTCTTCATAAAGTCAAACTTGGCTCACCGCTTTACTTGTGTAACATTTTTATTTGAAAATGAATTAAAAATGAGATCCACGGGCTTAGACGTCATCTTGAACTCACATGCCAGATAAAGCAAATGTTGCATGCAAAAAAAGGACATGACTATTGTCTGCATCATTCTCCTGGGCGTATTTAAACTGAGAGGGGTTTTTTTTTTTCCAGTACTGTATGTCAGGAAAGTCATAAACCTTTCTTAAATGTACTATCGCCAAGCAAAAAAGACTGCAATCTGGAACAATCCAGTGACCCTTCAAGACTGACTCTGACTGACTTTACTTACTGTGGGAGTCTTTAAAATCAGATAAATCACATCCTCCAAAGACATAAATGGCTGAAATAAGGAACAGATTACTCTGTGTGACTATATCTCCCAGACCTCAGTGTTGCTGGAGGGCTTCTCTCCAGGTCCCACCAATCCCCGCAGTCCCACAATCCATGTATAAAATAATCACTCAGACACTTATATTAGTTATAAACTCTATGGCCATGGCAGGCTTCTTGCTAACTGTTCTTATATCTTAAATTAACCCATTTCTATAAATCTATACCTTGCCACATGGCTGGTGGCTTACCGGCGTCTTTACATGCTGCTTGTCCTGGCGGTGGCTGCAGTGTCTCTCCTTCTTCCTGTTTCCCCAATTCTCCTCTCTCTTTGTCCCGCCAATACTTCCTGTCTGGTCACTGGCCATCAGTGTTTTATTTATATAGAGCAATATCCACAGCACCTCAGCTGCCATCATCATCTGTGAACCAAGTGTAGGTTACCATGTTGCTTCCTTCTCTGCCTTGGGCACCTTTGGAAGTCACCAACCTCAAATGAGTTTGTATAGTAGAAAAGTCTGTTATTTTGTTGGTTCTTTAATATAAATATTCATTGATTTTCCTATGATTCTTTGATGACAACTACATCAACCCATACATGCAACTGTCCTTGAGTCTGTGGTGCCACAGAGAAAGGGGCAGATTCCAGAAGACTGTGCCAGGTTGTATCTGAGTATAGTTATCAAACAGAAGTGAAAAGGTTCAAATCCACATTCCTACTTTTATCACCACAATAAACTGGTGGCACATGTTTCTTTCCTAAGAAAGCCTGAAATATCTTCCTTTTGGTCTGAACTATAGTGAACTATGGTGTGAACAGAGATGGCAAAAAAGCATTTGTGAATTTTTAGTTGAGGGAAAGACCAAGATGAGTTAAAATGTTCAGAAACTTTCAAGTAGAGACAAAAGTTGCATCCAAAAATCTATTAACACCATCAATGGAGGAAGGTACAGCCCATCACTTCATATCTGGAGTATTGTGATTACTTCTGATGGTGAACCCACAAAATGGAAATATATCCAAAGAACTGAGACAATAAAAGGGTTTCAGAGCCCTCATACATAAAGGATCATAACTCGGTGCAGGGGCTAGGAAGAGAGCTCAGTCAGGAGAGCTTGCATTGCAGACACAGGGACCTGATTTTGTTCCTCCAAAGCCCACATACAAAAAAGCCAGGCATGGTGGTATGCACTTGTAATCCCATTCCTGGATGGAGACAAAAGAATTCCTGAGGCTCAACTAGCCAGGGAGCCAGTCTGGAGTATTTGGTGAGTGTGGGGTGTTTTCCCACCAACCCCATAGCTCCCCAGAGCTATTTCAACGGGCCCTGTCTCTGCCCCAGGGTATTTATAGAGACACCAAGGGGTGGAGCAAAAGACCTCCCCCTAGCACAGCCAAGTGCAGACCATCTCAGACACCTGCACTCAGGCCCATGGTCCTAATCATCCTCCATGTGGACCTGCTGGGTAAAGCCATGAGGAACCCGAAAACGGGCTCTCACAGGTGAGTTCAAGACACTGCCTCAAAACCCAGCCAAAACTGTCCTCGGGTCTTCACAGGCACACACACACACACACACACACACACACACACACACACACAAACACACACACGAGCACACACATACATGATTTACTCTCTGTCATTCCATGAGTGAGAGGATAAATGAAAGAGTCAAGGTTTTATTCTGAACACAACATAATTACAATAATTAAAATCATGGGAAAAAAAACAAAAGAGCAAGCACCCTATAGATTTCATAAACTCAAGAAGCTGTGGCTTGCCTACCTATCAGAGATTCCATGGGAGAAATGTCCTTAGATTATCAGAGTTTATTCGCTTATCTAGCAACTTTAAAACTAACTTGGACAGGGTTAGCTGTTCCTAAGTCCTGGCTAGGTATATTATACTTAAGACTTCGCTCTAGGTGTGTCCTTTGCCACTACAATCTTGTCCCCCATGAAATGGACATCTGACCTGAACATAGTTACCCCTGACTTCTAGATAGATGTCTTCCTGTGAAGCTCCTCTGTTCTCTAACTTGCAAATATTAAAATCCAATCTATTTAAACACTAAAATAGAGGGGACTGAATAAAGCTAAGCCTCTTGCTTTCTTTTTAAAACATGAGTATTAGGAATAGAGTCATAAGCACAGCCATGAGTAATTCAACCAGAGGTAGCTATTTGATGGATAAATCAATTTGCAGGAATATATTAAATGATTAATGAATCTGTCATATCAACCAGGACACTTGCTAATTGTTTTCAAGGTTCCAATAAATGTAATGGCAATTAATTGCACCTGCCGTAATCCACTTTTCTTTGGAGCTGACATGAAGTCTAACTTCCATTTTTCACTAGTGAAAAGCCTTTTGTCTATTCTTGGGTTTTCTCCAAACCTGCCTGATACAGGAAAACAATATTTGTGTTTGCAGGATCCTGCTTATTAATGGCTATAAATTTAAAGCCTTCACAGCTCTCCCTATGAAGGTGAAAGATGTTTCTCAAGCTGCCTAGATAAGAAAGCAGTGTACTTACAAATCTCATTTTCCTCAGAGTACAGTATACTGTAGCTCTGTGAGGCATGCCTTGATATCACAAAAACAATGTTGGGCAGATTGGAAGGGTTATTCCCTTCTGGGTCTCCAGCATCTGACAGGAGTTCAGAGTGGAGATCCTATTCTCTGGAGACTGGAAACTTCATGTAGCAGATGGGACCTGACAGGCAATTTCCAAGACACAGAGGCTCCAAAGCAGGAAGCAGGTATGCATGGCTGAGTAATGGGAGGTTCCTCATTGAAACTGGGAGAGGCAGAGCCTGAGGATGGCAAACAACATTTGCTATGTCACAGTACCTTTGCCATCTGTCTCAGGAATCCGAAGACTGAATTATTCAGAGTGCTGAGCACCCAGGAAATAGAATTCACTTGACTATAACCCCATAGGACTGGGGTAGCATTTCGGTCAGTACAGTGTTTGCCCTGTGTGGGAGAGAACCTGAGTTCTAACTCCCAGAACTCACAAAAGAAGGGAGGGAGGGCGGGAGGGAGGGAGGAAAAATGAAGAAAAGAAAATGCAGGCTTAGTGATCAGTCCTTATAATAATGCCCCTGCTGCAGAGGCAGAGACAGGTTACTGGGGCTCATTAGCCAGTCAGAATGGCACACATGGTGAGTTCCAAGAAAATGGAAGACTCTGCCTCTGAAACAATATACACAGCACCCAAGGAATAATAGCTAAGGCTGTCCTCTGCATGCATGCATACACACACACACACACACACACACACACACACACACACACACACACACACACACGAACTTAGCACTATAAATGACATCTACTCCCTGAAAAAGGAAAATGTACACTTCTTCTCATTACTCCCTTGAGGCACTTCATACATGGAATATTCTAGAAGACAGACAGTCTTCTCCTCTAGTTAAACCACGCATGGTACGGTCTTGATTTGTAGCTGCTGAGAACGTAAATCTACTGGGACATCCACAGTATGTTTCCCAACAAAGTTACCATACGTCAGGGGGGTTTCATGGCCTACCAAGTCTTCCTAAAGTAACTAGCACCATCACCACGTGAGGTACACACTCGAAGGCCACAACCTGTATCCCTAGAGGCTTCTACATGACAGCCTGATCCCTTCCCTTACCATTTCTACAGAGCCTCAGCAAGAGGTGTCCTTCTCTTGATCTTGCTTTCCTCGTTCTTCATTTCCCTATCAATGTACACAAACCAAAGGGAAACTAGAACCTCCAGATTCCGGTAGATGCTAATATTCTACTACTAAATATTAAGTAAGAGAGTCGTTGGAGTGAGTGCACCTGAAACTAGCACGCTGTCTTCCCCCCAGCCCAGAATGGGAGCATGGGATAAGTATGGGCCTTTGGTTGGGCCATTCCTTCACTCCTTCCTATCAAGTTGATAGATTTGCTTTTTGTCCTTTCTTTCCATGGAACTAGACTCTGAAGCCATAGATTTAAACTCCACTGACAACAAACATACTAAAGCACAGCATTTACCCGGGTGCTGAAAACTCCAGATACCTGTATCATTAAGATCATGTATTACTTTACAACAAGGCTTCCAGGTTCAGGACCCGGGTTTTATTTAGATTTATGAGTTCTGGGTCCCCCTCCTCCCCCCCCCCCCCGCCGTCTGTTGTGCTCTGGTTTAGAAGTGACAAATAGTATGCTTTCCACCTTAGATTCCTTTAGTTCTGATACACACTCTAGATAAGCAGCCAGGGAATCCAGGGGAAGCTTTATAAATGAGAATAGCAGGGACTCCCGCACCCAGGATATGGCATAGGGATGCTAAGAATCACCAGAGTCTGAGAACACCACTTGAGATCACAGGACAGTAGATCTACCTGTAAGGCACATACCCTTGCTCCCTATCAGATAAACACAGTGACACAGTAACCCTCTTAGAACACGGCTAACATGTTATCCGCTCCTCAAATGCCTATTAGTGCCATATATCACCAAGTTAAAAAACAAAAACATCACACTGTCTACATCTCCATCATCATCTGGCCCCTATTATCTCTCTGCCTTTTGAGTATGCACTAGCATTTCAGACTTTGTGCTCAGCACCTGCTCTGCCCTCTATTTAGTCCTCTGTTTCCCCAGATTGCTCCATGTGGTTTCATGTCTCACCTCTTGCTTTATTGTTCACTATAGTATCTATGCTATCAAGTTTATCATATATTTTACTAATATTGTATTACTTTTAAAGGGTTTTTTTCCTAAACAGAGGATAAACTTCATGGGGTCCGGAAATTTTTTCTGCTTTTGTTCTCTAAATTCTCAGTACCAAAGACAGCTTTGGGCATGTGATGGTCCTTCTGTGAATGAATGAATGAATGAATGAATGAATGAATGAATGAATACTATCATATATAAGGATTTCTCATCAAGTGTGTTTTACAATGTATGTCTCAGAGCAGACAGCATTCCTAGCTTTAAAAGCAACAAACTCTAGACCCACTGCACACACAAGAACCTTTAAGAACTGGGCTGTTACTTTCTCACTATTTGTATACATAAGTGTTATGTTCTGTTAGTGGGATTCTTTTTAATCTTTCAGAGTTCTCATTGGAATTTTTGAGATAACTTATGAAGAATTTCTTCACAAATTGCAATAGTTGGAAATGTTAATTACTCTTCATGGGTGTCACTTTCTCTAATGATGTGTTTTCCCTGTGGCTTAAAACTGTTTTTTATGCTTTTCTAACTTCATCTAGGAAACCAAATTGAGGTCCTAGTGTCCCTCCACACTGGCAACCTCTCCCACCCCAACCGAATTTCAGTAGCTTAGAGTGAGAAGGAATGGGGTAGGAAGGGAGGGAAGTGGGAAATCAGCCCATTAGAGCCACCTTAGTGCTGGCTTCCTGCTCCTCTTCTTGACGTCCAGCTTCCTATGATGTTCATATTCATGCTTCTAGAGACCTTGGTCTCAGCCCAGGCCCCTAGTGGACATGGGATCAGTAGGAAAGGCTCCAAGGCCACTGGACAGGGTTGGTCTAGCCTCGGCAGTCAAGCTGCCTGAGTTACCTGCACCAGACAGCTCTGCATGGGCAGAAGACCAGGGCACCATATTTGTATTTCTCCATGAGCAGGCAGCCCGCGTCCTCACTGAGCACAGACTGGGATCAGAAAGGATCCATAGGCTCTTGATGGTCGGAAGCATGTTGGAGACACACAGCTCTGCAGTCCTGTTAAGCAACCTGATATAGACCTCATCATTTGGGTGGAAGATTTAGTAAGGGGGTAGACCTTGAGTGGGAAGACAGGAAGGCCCTTTGCGGGGAGAGTTTCATGAAAAACAGACCTCCAACATAGGAAGTTTGCTAGGGGACTGAGGGTGACCTGCAGGTAGGTGAGGCCTTTCTAACTGGAGAAGGCCTTAATGATATCTAGTGCCCTCCTTGTTACCAGGCAGCTGATAAGATGAACAGATTGTCAAAGCTGCAGTTCATAATTTCATCCTCCAGTGCGTAGAGCCCCCAGCCATCTTCCTTATCCTTATCATTTGCTGGGGTGGAGCCCAATTGTGGCAGCTGTGGTCCTGGCAAGTCCCTATGATACTAGCTGCAATATGTGCTTACTGCTACCCTGCTTACCTACATTGAGCATGGAAGACATCTTTTGACACTGAAAAAGAATATGTAAAATAGCTAATGAATTGCACAGCTATAAATCAAAATTATTTAAAGCCCTCTTTTGGGTAAAGCCAGATAGATACCAACCTTTGAACCCCAGAGATACAGCTCAGCATGATTACTGCTTTGATCATAGCTCAAAATTCAAATTCAGACTCAAACAATTATTACCAGTACTCAAGAGGGATGATCACAACTTTTCAAAAGCAATTCCAGAATGATAATGCCAGTAACTATGGTAATGATAAGCAGAGAGTACCATGAACACCCCCTTGAAAAGAATAGCGCTACTTCTGCCACATTCTATTTCAATGCAAGTATCTTTGGCCACTGAGGGAGATGGTTCAGCAGGGAAAGGCACTGGCCTCCAAGCTCCAAGACCAGAGTTGGATCCCAGGGACCCACGAGGTGAAAGGAGAGAGCCAACTCCCACAAGTTGTCTTTTGACTTTTACATTCTGCATGTGCATGCACATGGTTCATTTGCACACACACACACACACACACGCACACACGCACATGTCATGCAGGTGCACGAGAATGTAAAATTAAAATTAAGACTCAGATTCAGTGTATTCAACTGGTGACAGTGGTTAAAACTACAGTAGGACAATACGTGGGGAAGGAATTGAGAAGAAAGGCTTCTCTTAGAATTCTCAAAGATGCGGTGCTTGCCCAGCAAACAATGTCTGAATTACCTGATTTTGTTTCTGAGGACCATCTATTCAATGCCTTAAAATGAAGGGAAAGAGAGGATCACTGTGACATTTAGTGATTGAATCATTTCACATTGTCTTTTTTAACATCTTGTTAAGGCATAATTTGCATACTTAAAATTCACCCACTTTAAAGGCACAATCTGATCGTTTTTAGTGTATCCACAGTTGTGCAACCATCAAAACAATCTAAGTACACGGTATTTTTACCACTTGGGAAAGAAGCCCCGTGCCTATTACCAATTGCTTCCCATCTGTCTCTTCTCTCAACCCTAATGACTACATAGACACTTTCTATCTCTATGGACTTGCCTATGAGGGTAGTTCATAAACGTGTAAATCATAAAATGGCGGGGGCTTGCCACAGTTTGTATACACAAATAATAAACAAGCAAATGTAAAACCCAGTCTAGGCCTGGTGTGGTAGCGCATGCCTTTAATCCCAGCACTTGGGAGGCAGAGGCAGGTGGATTACTGAGATTTCAAGGACAGCCTGGACTACATGGTGAGTTCCTGTCTTACAAGTGAGAAAAAAAACCAACAACAACAAATAATAATAATAATAATAATAATAATAATGAAAACCAGGCAGGCCACTAATTTCCAGCTACTCAAGAGACCTGCAGTAAAGTTGTTGCAAATTTAAGGCCAACCTGGGCTACTGAGAGCTCTCTCTGGGCGTTTTAGGGAGTGGCTGTCTCAAAAGATTAAGAGAGAGCCGGGCAGTGGTGGCGCACGCCTTTAATCCCAGCACTCGGGAGGCAGAGGCAGGCGGATCCCTGTGAGTTCGTGACCAGCCTGGGCTACACAGTGAGATCCTGACTCAAAACCAAACATCAATAGAGCAGTGGTGCGGGACAAAATCTTATTGACTTGGGATAGCTTTCCCCGGGCTTCCAGCCTCGCATACACGCACATAAGAGGTCCAGATGCTCCGGGAAACTAAGCATTCAGGGACAGAACGAAAGCACACGCGCAGCGTTGATCGACAGAGATTGCAGCCAATGAGAACGCTAAAGCCTGTAAGCTACAGCCAGTAAGACGGCTGAGGAAGTGACGTCAAGAGAACCACAGAGCCCAGGTCGGATAAATTCCGAGAGGGCCAACGCGAACCGCCACTTAGCTTGTCTTTCTGTGCACCCAGGTCAGGTAGTGGGGTCAACTCTATCCTGGAGGCTCCTGTTGCCAGCGTCCCCCAGGGAGCTGATGGAGGAGATGGCAGATTAGACCTGACAGTTCCGAGGACATGATCACAGCAGCAGAGCTGGGAAGGTCAAGGTGGGGGGTGGGGAGGGGAGGGGAGGGCTTCAACCAGTCCTTGAGTTATAGGGAGTCTGTTGGCACCATCCCTTCCTGCTACAGATCTGAATACTATCTGGCATGGGGCAGGGTCCCTAGGGACCGTCTCCCAAGGCCTGGGGCTCCATCCACAACACAATAATACTGTGTGAAAAAGAAGAAAATCAATTGACAATCAGGGGGACCAGCGAGCCACCCTGCCGGACTGTGTAACCAGGGCTTAACGCTTACCTGGGATTTTGGCCACACACCCAGCCTGGGCCTGGACCCTCAGCATGTGCCCTTTGTTCACAATTTGGCATTGCATTAGTCTGTGTTCTGGTACTGTAAGAAAACTGCCGAGCAAGCTTGGTACAGAGTAGCAGTGGAGAGATTGGCCCATGTAGCCCAGACTAGCCTCCACTTCCCCAGTGAACCACCAAGCTGATCTTAAGCCTGAAATGTTCGTGTTGGAGTCTGCTTTTCCCCCGGAATTCTTGGCTCTCACACCCTAAGTGAGAGCCCCTCCCCCAGGCAAGAGCAGGTGCACCCTAGGGTCTGGTTGGAGCTCTCCCCTCCCCTCCCCACCCCCACCTTGACCTTCCCAGCTCTGCAGCTGTGATCATGTCCTCGGAACTGTCAGGTCTAATCTGCCATCTCCTCCATCAGCTTCCTGGGGGACCCTGGCAACAGGAGCCTCCAGGATAGAGTTGACGCCACCACCTGTCCTGGGCGCACAGAGAGACACTAGCTGGACCAGCTCCCCCCTCATCGCCCTCTGCTTGCGCTGGTCACAAACCTGGTCCCTGTGCTATGTACAAGCTATAGTCAGATCTGTGAGGCCTCTGCCGCATTGTGCCCCCAGCAGACTAGAGCACTGGGAAGCAGCTGGGCCTCCCCCCAGAGTGGGGACCTGGATCAGGGCTGTGCTTCCTCTATCAGCCCAGGGACCTTGAAAGTCAATGAATTGCATCTTCCCTCAGGCTGTGGCCCAGTGAAACAAGTGTGTACTTCATCTGACTGGGGGGCCACTGAAGGTGGGCAGGGTCACGCCTCCTCCCTCGGGCTGGGTGTAGTGGGGTTAACATGCCCCACAGTTGACAGGAAGCCTTTCTACAGTGCCTTCGGATGGGAGGCTTCTCAGGGCAAGCCCTGCATCTGTCATCAGACTGTATGAGGCAAGACCTGCCTCCCTAGGGACTGGGGCATTTTGGTCCCCTATACATTCCTGGCTCTTTAGTAGGTTTTGAGTTTTTGAGTGGGTCTCACTGTGTAAACTAAAGGCCACCAGCCTCACAGACTCATTGTGGACCAATGTACCTCTCCTCCTGTCCCCATACCTTGGCATACTTCTTCCCAGATTTGGTGGACAGATAGGGAGGTCCCTGTTTGTCTGTGTATACACTGAGCACTGCTATGTGCTGCATGATGGAAGAGTCACATAGCTCCATTGTGTGTCACCCACCAACTGGAATGTGGAGCCAATGAGGGGACCAGACACAGAGTCCACTATCCAGAACAAGCTGGTGCAGAGACAGGACAGATTCATGGGGGCTAGCACGGACATGGAAGTGGAATGTCCTGGAACTAGAGTGCAGCAGGTTACGTGGCTTTTCTGATATACTGTACAACCCACCCCCCAAATAAAAGTGTAGTCATAAAATACATGGTCATTTGTCCTTGCTTCTTTTTCTCAGCTTAATATTTTAGTGATTTCATTATGTTGTAGGATACATGAAGGAACAATTTCTTTTTCTTTCCATATATAGTGTCACATGCATGTGCCTCATTTTGTTCATCCTTTCACTGGATGGTCAACAGGTGAGTTAGTGAGCTCTGAATGTATTCTATTATCAGTACCGCAGCTATGATCATTAGCCATGTCAATTCTTGTTCATTGTCCTTCTGATTCTCTGTGAGAAATATTCCCCCACTGAAGAAATTCACCAACATGTGGCTGTGGTGTCCAGGATTCAACCCTGGTCTCACAACACTTGCTGTGTATTTTTTTTTTTTTACATGTTTAACTTTTCTTTATCTGAAGTAATCTAACAGAATACTCAAAGATGGCACTTAGGGGGAAACTCAATTTTCCAAGGCTTTTACCTTGTGTCATAGCTATCTTAAGGAGATGTAGTTGGGTGGACTGCTTCGCTGAGTCAATTTCAATAATTAAACAATACAGGTAACATTTGAATAATAAAAGGTAATAAACTGCAATACAGAAAATATGTTAGTACTGAGAAAATTCAATCTTGCATGTCATTTTTGACAAATGAAAGTGATTTACTAGTAAAAAAGATTTAGATAATGAGTTTAAATGTAATTTTTATTGAAGTTTATATGTCTTGCTAACTTCTCAGTATAGAAGGAAAAGAGAAAAAGGTCAGTGTGCTTTATAATCTATCATCAGTCAAATAGACTTTTTTTTCAATAGCATTTGTAGGAAAAAATGGCTAATTTCCATTTTGCGTAAAAAATCAATTTTTATGTAACAGTCCAGGTCCCAAGTTGATCCATAAAACTGAGATTTGCAGTGTTCAGCTGCTGACAGTGGTTCAAACTCTAATAGGAGAACACATGAGAAACATTTCTCTCTCTTTTCTGCCTATGGTACATTAAGTCTCCAGAGGGGGCAGATGTTTGGCAACACATTACTTATCGCTATGCAACTGTGTGAGAACCTAAGTGGGAAATGCCTTGTGCAATCAGCAATGGCTTCTCTCTGAATTACTCCAACCAGGAAGTGAATTAGCAAATTCTGTACCTTGGGAGAGAGTTTGTTGACAAACAGTGCTGTCTGTTTATGGTCTCCGTGGCTAGTGTGGAGTCTCAGAAGAATCTCACTGTGTTCTCAAAGCTATTCTTTTCTCTATACCCTAAGCTTCCTTCCCTTCCTAGAAAGCAAACGTCATGGTTGGCCTATAAACAGATACTTCTCTTCATTAAACCCATCCTGTGACTCTACAAAAACTGGCAAGTCTGGATGCACAGGCACCATGTTAAGGCTGAGACTTAATTTCTACTTGTTCATATTGTAATGGAATTTTTCCCTTAAGGATCATTCATCACTTTAAAAAAATTAAGCCAATTTGGAAATATAATTTGAATGTATAATTGAATTTGCCAGTTGATCTTAGCTTCTACAAGTTAATCAGCTGGCAGAGACCTAAAGAAGTTTTCCCACACATGCTCGGGTTTGTGGGTAGCTAGCCAGTCAAACCCTACAAAGGATCTCAGGTTTTTGTAGGATTCTTTGTTGATTCGATCTGCATTCTTTCTTTAGTGGATGGAATCATTTTTCCAGCAAGCGATCAAGATCCATAGTATCAGTCAAACGGAAGGGAATAAAATGGCATAAATTTAGCTAAAATACTAGAAATGGCAAATCAAGAAAATATGTTAACTGGAGTGGAAAAGAATGTGTAACAAAGCAACACAACATGTGTTGTCTTCTTTATAGTGACAAATAGGAGGGGCACTAGGCAGGTTTCTCAGAGATCAAAGCTGTCAAAAATTTTCATTTTCTGTCTGGTTCACTGGACTCATTAAGGTCCTCTCCCCTTTCCCAACAATCAGCAAATTAGTTGATGGTTGTGTGTGTGTGTTTCTTCAATATTTATTTGTTTCTGCTAAGTGTAGGGGACATAGACCAATTAATTTTAAGTGACAGTAAATTACGTAAAGAAAAATATAATGAAAATAAAAAATATTTGCATAGTGTAGATGATTTTAATGCATGCAAAAATAAGCTTATTTGGACTCCTGAAATCGCTGAATTACTACCTTTCAAATATTGCTCAGCTATGTGTCAGGCACAGTTTGAAACTTATAGTGGAAATATGTGCTATCTTAAAATAGCATTTGGACTGGTGATGTGGCTCAGTAGGGAAAGGCTCTTGCTGCCAAGCCTGACAATTTGAGTTTGATCCCTGAGACCACATGGTAGAAGGAGATAACTGACTCCAACAAGTTATTCTCTGATCACCACAAACACATACCACGGCAAATGGCTTGCTCTCTGCCTCTCTGTCTCTCTGTCTCTCTCTGTCTCTGTGTGTGTGTGTGTATGTGTGTGTGTGTGTGTGTGTGTGTGTGTGTGTGTGTGTGTGCGTGTCCCTTTCTGTGTCTCTGTCTCACTGACTTGTAGCTGGAGTTTTCTCTAGTCCACCTCAGGCCCGCAGCTGCTCAGACCCAAGTAAACACACAGAGACCTATATTACTTATAAACTGTATGGCCATGGCAGACCTCTTGCTATCTAGTTCTTATATCTTAAACTAACCCATTTCTATTAATCTATAAGTTGTCAGGTGACTTGTGGCTTACTGGTACTCTACATCTTGCTTCTTATGGCAGCAGCTGGCAGCATCTCCTGACTCAGGCTTCCTGTTCCCAGAATTCTCCTCTCTGCTTGTCCTGCCTATACTATACTTCCTGCCTGGCTACTGGCCAATCAGCATTTTATTTATGAGCCAAATCAGAGCAACACATTCACAGCATACAGAGTGATTGATATCCACAGCACTGACAGTCTATCTCTATCTCTCCCTCTATCTCCTCTCTGTCTCTGTGTCTCTCTGTCTCTGCCTGTGTGTGTATCTCCATTATGTCCATATGTGAACCCACATAATAAATAAATAAATGTAATTTTTAAAAGCTTCACTTATAATACCATCTATCCCTCCAGGCTTCACTGGTAGTCTAAGCCTAGAGCCCACTTAGATTTTCTCTATATAAAATAGGCTGAGCATTCACATTGCAAAATGGATGCTGAATGGAAGAGAGATGATAGATCAGTGTGTGAGATGCTGGCTGTACAAAAGTGAGTGTCTGCACTCAAACTCTGGAATCCACGTAGAGCCAGGTATTGTAGCATGTGTGCATAATGCCTGTGTTCCTCCAGGGAGAGAAAATCAGAGACAGCAAGGTCACAGAGACACTGGAAGGTTGCAGGTCAATTTTACCTGCAGTGGTGAAAAATAGAAAAAAGAGACCCTGTCTCAACTAAGACAGAAGGCAAGAACTATCACTCTCCTCTGCCATATGCATGCATGCCATGTCACATGTGCCTGCCCTTGCACACAGACACATAAACAAATGTCAGAGATACACTTTAGGACCCACATGACCTGGCCTCTGCACAGCCCAGAGGACTCTGAGAACCAGGTTGTGCACTTTTAGGTGAGAACTGTAGGATCTATAAACTTCCAGATTAGAGTTTCTAAAGTCAGAAGGGACAAAATAAAACCCGGATCCCCAGCAGTGTCATGGGAAATAGTAACCAACATTTCATTCATGGAATCATGTCAGTAGTTCACGCTGACAATAGGTGTGCAGTGTAAGAATAATGCATCTTGCACATGTAGGGCTAGCAAGCATTTTTTACTTCAGGGGTGACAGGTTTCAAGTAGGATAACTAAAGACTTTGAACTACAACCTTGCTATTTTCATTAGCAAATCTTAGTAATGTGAGCAGCTCGAGTCAGTCCCTCGGGATTCCATCAAGCCCTCCTTCTCATGTGCTATCTTTGAATGGTGAAGGACATTGAGAAGAGCAGATGCCAGGTTTTCATTGTGAATTACAAACCACTTATATTTTTATCATATTTCAACATTTTGCATTATCAATGTTTCTCCGTCCGTCGAACCTTCTCCTTCAGTTTATAGTCTTGCAAGACTGTCCTTTTTCCACAGATAATTAATTTCTTACCTTATTTCTTCAAACCGCTGCCATGCATGACTTCCTTTCATGCTCTCCATGTTTGAGGAAACAGAGGCATAAATGTCAGTGCCTCCGCATGTGGCAACAGTGGCAGTGGCGACACCAGCTCTTGTTAATTTTGGCAAATGCACATGCCATAAAGCTCTCCGCCTGAACTGTTACGGGTATATCGTTCAGTGTGTCAGACACGCTCACATCGGTGGACAGCCGAGTTTTCAAAACCCTTCATCTTCAAAATTGAAACAACCAAAAATCCATTAAGCATCTGTCCTTCCCAGCCCTCCTCCCAGCCCTGCGTCTGCTTTCTGGATTCCACGGGGATCCCACAGCAGTTGTCTTTGTGTGGCCGCCTTATTTCTTTAGCTCAATATTCTCAAGGTTATTTTAAGCTGTAGTACATATAAGAAAAGCCTTCCTTTCCGATGCAAAATACCACCATTTCTTTACTTTTTCAAGTGTAGACAGTCCTTTGAGTTGCTTCTAAGTTTCTGTTATGATTTTAATGTCCATAAAATCGCAGTCCTTTAACATCCCTCTTCAAGATCCTGATTTCAACTCTTCTGTGTATACACACCAATATGGGACTGTTGGCTAACATGACATCTCCATTTCAAGTGTGTATATATAATATATATATGTATAAATTCTATACCAGCTACACTGCTTATTGTTCTCACCAACAGTGTGCCATGACTCACTCACCATTTCTCCACTTGGTGTGTGTGTGTGTGTGTGTGTGTGTGTGTGTGTGTGTTCCTAATAAGTTTAGACAGTCTTTCAAAGGCAATTACTAATTATTTTTATATTTTTTAAATTAAAATATAATTACATCTCCTCCATTCCCCCCTTCACTATCCTCTCTCCAACTCTTCTCATGCATCCTCCTTGCCTCCTCTCAAATTATGGCCTCTATTTTTTAATTGTATTGGCATGCACACACACACATGCATATATGTGTGCATATATACATTATATATGTGTGTGTGTGTATTCCTATATGTAAATATGCAAGCTGATCAGTCTGTATAATGCTACTTATCTGTATATAATTTCAGTGTTGAACACTTGGTATTGGTTAACCAATTTGGGGGGCTCTTCCCTGGTGCAGACTATTTCGCCTGATGTCAGCCTTCCTTGGTTGCTTATAGTTCTTTGTTGATGGTTGTGGCTGATAGGAATTCCAACCATGCCCCCACGGTCGTGCATGCCTGGTGGGACACTTAGTCATCTCCACCTTATCTCCACCTAGTCATTTCCAGGTCACATCCTGCATAACCCATGCCCCATGGCTATGTGGTCATGGAATCATGCAGATGTGACCACGTGATCTATGCACATGCGTCGAATAGCCACATGGGCCTGTGTGCACAGGTGTGTCCTGGCCTTTATAAGACGGGCCCCATGTCCCATCCCTCCCTCCCACCCTTTCTCACATGAGTCCTTCCACAGGCCTGATCACATCTGTCCCTTTTTCTTTGTCTTGAGAAAACTCTTGTTAGTGGATTCTGCCATGTTTCATGACTTTTTCTTGGGGGCAAGAGCATGGCTAAAAAATTATCAGAGGCACCATGAGATTTCTCCTTTCCATGTTAGTGTATCTATTGGTGTCATTGGCTGGATCCTATATAGGCAGTCATGTTGATGAGACGTCATGGATGCAGCGCCTCTGACATTTCTAGGATTACAATCTTACAGCAAACTTTCTGCTCCTCTGGCTCTTACAATCACTGTGATCCTTGAGCCATAGGGGTAGGAGCTGTGAGAACTGGGGACTTCAGGGTCACATGTTCTCTGCATTTTGACTGGTGATGATTCTATAGTGGTCTCCGTCTGTTTCAAGGAGATGTTTCTTTGATGATTGGGTGAGACCTGCACTTCCCTGTGGGTACAAGGATAAGTATTTGGAACACAGCTAGGAATGTGTGCTGGTTTAGAAAAATAGTTATAGAATCTCCTTCAAGATTCATGACTTCACCAGCTCACTCCATAAGCATATTAGAGATGTCCAGAGACCCAAGTCCATACCTCTGAAGACTAGAAATTTAGAGAATTGTGTGGATGGCTTTGGGTACATAACCTACAATACTGTATAGATAGGAGGAAAAATTACTTGAAGGGAAGAAAGAAAATGCACAGCCAATAGTACAGGTGGCATGCAGATCAGATGTTTGTTATAGAAACTGTAATTTTCAAAAGTCTGGATGTGCAAGCTTTGATTATGTTGAATTATGGAGTCTAATTTTGTAAGCATGACTAAGTGTTTCAACCACATAGTGACAGTTCCCACTGTGGCCTGGATGTTCCTGTTATATGAAAATTATTTTAGATGAAGAGAGTACGCCAGTGTCAATACACACACAATTAAATATCAATTAAAGTGAGAAGCATTTCAGTAATCTACATACAAGGTTTCAGACAGCATTCTCGTCTTGTACAAGATCAGCCGTTCTCCCCCTGTGGGTCACGATGCCTTTGCGGGGAGGGGTGGTCAAATGACCCTTTTCTCAGAAGTTACGTATCAGATATCCTGCCTATCAAATATTTACACTACAATTCATAACAGTAGCAAAACTACAGTTATGAAGTAGCAATGAAAATAATTTTATGATTGGAGGGGGCCACCACAACAGGAGGAACTGTATGAAAGGGTCGCAGTGTTAGAAAGGTTGAGAAACACTGCCCTGTAGTCTAGCACTGAGTATATGTGGGATGGATGAGTGGAGGTGTAAAGGCATCACTGTGTTTCCCTTGTCTTGTCCCAGATGAACTTTGCACGTGGAATGGTGCACTCACACTAGAGTACGAACAAATCACCCAGCACCTGGGACAGCGAGTGGACACACTCACCCCACACACAGTGTGTCCAGAAGGATAAAAAGAAACACATCAGAGCCTCACCCGCTCTGCATGTCCTCAATGTTTATGCATGCATCTCTTTGCTTATTTTGTGCATCTCAAAACATGCATTTTTATATATGTGGAAGCATGACATACAACATTAGAAAGTCACTCCTCACTTTACCACTGTGAAGCTACATATCTACCTGAGCCCCAAGGGCATCACTTCTCTGGCATATCAGAACGTGCCTCTTTGTGTCTTTAGAGGCTGCCTTGAGATCTCCTGACAAACTTAAAAAGGTCCATGTATGCCATGGGGCCACAATTTACTTATCCTAGTCACCTCTCCCTGGACATTTGGGTTGTTTCCAACTTGTTGCTATAACTACAATATGTGTGTATACAGAACCGTATTCCTTGCCTTTGTTTGGCCTTCTTTGCAAAAATCCCCATTAATTGACTCCTTGGGCAAAATGATATATACATTGTCATGGTCTGAAGCAAATATCTAAATTTGTAATAAGTTGTAACAATTTTACTGTTTTCAGGATTTAAAAGAACCTGTTTTGCTGTGAGGGAAAAAAAGTCTGGACGTGTAAGTTTTACCTATGTTGAAGTATGCACAATTTTGCAAGTGTGACTAAGTTCTTCAGCAACATAGCGACAGTTCCCACTGTATCCTGGATGCTTCCCGTTTCGTCACTGCCCCAAATGAGCCACCCATTTTGTTCATTCAATCAGTGGGCCAGCACTAGATATAGAACATAAGACTCATTGCTATGCTGACGATTTTTTTTCCTTTTGTTTTATTTTAAATTAACATTTTTCATTTATTTTACATACCACATACCAACCACAGTTTCCCCCTCCCTCCTCTCCTCCTGTTCCCCGCCCCCCAGCCTCTCATCTACCCTCATCCTCATCCACCCCTCCTCCATCCCCATTCAGAAAGGGGCAGGCCTCCCATGGGCTTGAACAAAGCATGGCACATCAAGTTGAGGGTGAGGTAATCCAGCATGGGAATCAGCAGGACAGGTCCTGATCTCACTGCCAGGAGCCTTACAAACAGACCAAGCTACACAACTTTCACACACATGTAGAGGGCCTATGTGGGTCCAATGCAGGCTCCCTAACTGTTGATCTGGAGTCCATGAGTTCCCACGAGCTCAGGTCAGCTGTCATGGTGGGTTCCCCCCGCCCCATTGTGAAACTGACCCCTCTGGCTAGTACAATCCCTCCTCCCTTTCTTCAGCAGGACTCCCAGAGCTCGGCCCAGTGCCTGGCTGTGGATCTCTGCATCAGCTTCCATCAGTTATTAGACAAAGGCTCTCTGATAACAATTAGGGTAGGCACCAATCTGACTACAGTACATGGCCAATTCAGGAACCCCCTCCACTATTGCTAGGTGGCTTAGCTGGGGTCATCCTTGTGGATTCCTAGGAGTTTCCCTGGCACCAGGATTGTCTCTAACCCCGAAATGCCCCTCCCCCTGCTATCAAGATATCTCTCTTTCCTTACTCTCCCCCTCTGGCCCCCAACCTACCTCCTGCACCCAGCCCACTCAACCAGTTCCCTCAAGTTCCTACCCACCCCACCCCACCCCACCCCCGTCCCCCCTACTCCTGCCCTCAATTTACCCAGGAGATCTCTTCTATTTCCCCTCCAAGGGCAGTCCATGTGTCTCTCTTAGGGTCCTTCTTGTTATCTAGCCTCCCTGAAACTGTGGATTGTAGCCTGGTTATCCTTTATTTTATTCCTTATATCCACTTATGAATGAGTACAAACCATGTTTGTCTGAGTCTGGGTTACCTCACTCAAAAATGACTTTTTTCTAGTTCCATCCATTTGCCTGCAAATTTCATGAGGTCATTGTTATTTACAGCTGAGTAATTTTCCATTATGTATATGTACCACATTTTCTTTACCCATTCTTCAGTTGAGAATGGTTGTTTCCGGGATCTGGTTATTATGAATAATGCTGCTATGAACATACTTGAGCAAGTCCTTGTGGTATGATTGAGCATTCCTTGGGTATATGCCCAAGATTGACAAAGCTGGGTCTTGAAGTAGATTAATTCTCAATTTTCTGAGAAACAACCATATTGATTTCTAAAGTGTCTGTACAAGTTTGCATTCCCATCAACAGTGAAGAAGTGTTCCCCTTGCTCTGCATCCTCTCCAACATAAGCTATCTTCCATTTCTTTTGATCTTAGCCATTCTGACAGGTGTAAAATGGTATCTCAGAGTCGTTTTGATTTACATTTCCCTGATGACTAAGGGTGTCGAACAATTCTTTAAATGTACTTTGGCCATTACAGAACTGTTGAGAATTCTCTGTTTAGATCGGTACTCCATTTTTTATTGGATTATTTGGTATTTTGATGTCTAGTTTCTTGAGTTCTTTATATACTTTGGAAATCAGCCCTCTGTCAGATGTGGGGTTGGTGAAGATCTTTTCCCATTCTGTAGG
The DNA here is from genome assembly GCF_049852395.1 of Peromyscus maniculatus bairdii. Classification (NCBI taxonomy): domain Eukaryota; kingdom Metazoa; phylum Chordata; class Mammalia; order Rodentia; family Cricetidae; genus Peromyscus; species Peromyscus maniculatus. The sequence continues at coordinate 28,787,990 of NC_134867.1, forward strand.
CTGTCATTTTGTCTTATTGACAAGGCCTTTTGCCTTACAGAAGCTTTTCATTTTCAGGAGGTCCCATTTATTAATTGTCAATCTCAGTGTCTGTGCTCCTGGTATTATATTCAGGAAGTCGTCTCCTGGCTGGCAATTATTTTTATTTCTCCAAGTGTCTTTTCTTTTCAGCAAAAATCGTCAAGGTTGACATTTGAGTTCTTTTATGATTGTTTAAGTATGCCATGCTGTTTGGTAGGCCAGGCACTGTTTATTTCTTAGTGTCTTAGACCTGAGCTTTGGGGGAAGGAATTTGCTCATTATGGAGAGAAGACTTTAGAAACCAAATTTAAAAATTGTCTCCAGAATGACAGAGAGTAGAAGGAGCACTCAAACGGGGATCAGATCAGTTTTCACTGTGAGTGAGAAATGGGTTAACAAGCAGCTGATGTCATGGCTTGTTTTTTTCAAGCTCGGGGTTGTATTAGTTATTTTCCTCATAGCTGTGACAAAATACTTGATGAAGAATCAAATTTGGTATCTAGTAACTAGTGGTAAACTTGAAATGGTAGAATTCTTTAAAGCCTAATTCTAGATAGCCTTAAGAAAATATATCTTAATTACTTTTGAACTTATATTCACCTTGTTTTTTTTCAAATATCTTAAGTTATATTTTCTTTTTCAGAGCTGCTTCTTATTTGGGGCTACTTTTTTTTTTTTAATTGAGGCGTAATTCATAAAAGGGTATATTGTTTTGATGAGACTTTTTTTTAGAGTTACTTTTTAAAGTCATGAGGTCAACAACTTGGACTACTATGCATGTAAGTGCTAATGCAAATTAAAGCCCAAGTTGACCTCCAGCAGCAGTTCATTCTATGTTGACAGTGAGAGAACACTTTGCCTGTTAGGATACTGTTACTCGTGGACTGAAATGCTGAAGAAACCCCTCCCCCTATTTTGTTTTTTTGCAAAAATCAAGGTATATTCTAGGGTTTCCTGGTTGACCTCAACAGATAAACTGAGATGATAGTCTTAGTTCAGAAATGATCTGAATGTAGATTTACAGTCTACGTGTACAGCTGGCTAAGTGAGATCGCTTTCACAGTTCTGCATGTATCCCATCGGCTCCCCATTAGTCACTGAACTCTTAAAACTGGTATTGTAACATTCTTACAATGTTTTGCGCCAATTTTATAAACTTTACAGTACAATATGTGTTCCTTTTCTGAGGCAAACAAAAGGTATATTTCTCAAGGTTCTGCTGCTATCAGCAGTGTTGATGGAGGATTTTTTATACATTTGTAATAGATAGAAATAAACCAGAAAAAAAGAAGAAAAAAAAAGTGGTGGAGGAAAAGGTGAACACTGCAAGAATACTCAAAAGGGCTGAGAGTTGCAAACGCCAAGATGGCTTTGCATAGTAAATGGAATAGAACAGCTCTGAACTATAGCTTACTTTTCCTGGTTTGGTCTGACAGAATGATTGAATGCTTTTGTACAAAAATCAGAGCCTTAAAAACAAGGATTTGGTGAGATTGTAAAATGGTGTGCCACTTTGGCAAAACAGTCTGGTGGTTGGTCAAAATGCAAAACATTGTTACTCTGTTACTCAACAATTCTACCCTTAGGAATATAACCTCAAACTACTGAAAATGTGCACCTATGAAACATGTACATGAAGATTTACAGCAGTGTGTTGCTAATAGTAAAAAAGTTAAAACAACTCAAATAGCTATCAAATACTGGAGAGAAATAAAATGTGGCTTATTCATACAATAGAATATTATTAAGACATAAAAATGAATGAGAAACTGACAGATTAAATGACTTTGGTGAACCTTCATAATTTCATTTGTAGATCTTTCCACTTCTAATTTATAAATACATTTGGGGTTATAAATTATAAATGTACTGCCTCCTGTCAACATTGTATACTTCTATTTGATGATTTCTGTGTCAAATATTATATGGAAATGTTTCCAAGTATTTTCTGTATTAACTGTGAATGAATAGAACAAAATAAATTGCCTGTGATGGAAAAATTAAAAAAAAAAAAAAAAAGAATCAAATTTAATGGAGAAGGGTTTAGAGTATCATACCATCAGTGGGGATCCAGTCCACCAAGGTGAGGAAAGCATGATGGGAGAAGTTTCAGTGGTTGGCCGCACTGCCTCTGGCATCAGGAAGCAGAGAACGAACAAAAAATAACACCATGCTATAAAACCTCAAGGTCTCTGGAGATTCACTTCCGGGTGAGGCTCCACCTCTTAATGGCTCCACCATTTTCTGAAACAACACCAATTTCTGGAGACTAAATGTTCAGACGTGAAACTATAGGAGACACTTCACATTCAAGGTGTAACACACACCAAATATTTTTTTTATTGGAGTACTTGTGTTGATTAAAAATTATAATTAAAAAAATGGTAGCTTCGAGATTACATTTATCAATTCTTATAAAGCAGACCCATGGCTTCCAAAATACTGGGCATCTCTCAAGCTCTGGTCTTCAGATGTTTTATTTCTATAGCTCAGTGAGGGGATTTTTGTGCTCCTGAAACCCTCTCTGCTCTTAGCAATTAATAAAAATGTTTTGATTTGCATCACTGCAGCATATAAACTAAATTACTTTTCATCTGCAAGTGTAATGCAGAATCAAATTCTTTGTGATAAAGTTTGGTTCTGCTCAGATAGGAGTCACTGAACCGTGGAATCCAGTGAGCCAGCACCAAGGCAGACAGACAGGAGCAGTGGCTGCCTTTTCTTCCACTTCATGTCACTCCAGCCAAGGAGCCTGCCTTCTAATGGGTTTTAAACAGCAGGCTCCCACATGGCATCCAGAAACTGGTGATAAATAATTTTTGTGATCCCCCCCCAAAACCATTACTGAGCTAAGCCAGGGCACAGCCTGAGATAACACCCCAACTTATCCTGAACAACTGAAGTTGTCAATTTAGTCCAGAAAAACTACTTTTTAAATTAGTTATTATAAATTATTATATCCCTAATGAAATATATTTGGCATGCACCATTTAGTTTTTCTACCCAAGGGTGAAACAAAGAGATTCCTCATGTTAAGAGTGACTGTGTGGCCCTGCCTTTCTCTGTTCTTTCTTGCCTTTGTTCTGGTTCAATACCCCAACGTACAACTTACATGGAAAAGTACTCCTGCTGTGGGATGGTCTGTATGTCAAATGTGTTGCTCTGATTGGTTAATAAATAAAACACTGATTGGCCAGTAGCCAGGCAAGAAGTTTAGGCGGGACAAAGAGAGAGGAGAATTCTGGGAAATGGAAGGCAGAGGCAGGGAGACACTGCCAGCCACCACCATGACAAGCGAGATGTAAGGTACCGGTAAGCCACGAGCCACGTGACAACTTATAGACTAATAGATATGGGTTAATTTAAGATATGAGAACTAGATAGCAAGAAGCCTGCTGCAGCCATACAGTTTGTAAGCAATATAAGTCTCTGTGTGTTTACTCAGTTGGGTCTGAGCAGCTGTGGGACTGGCGGGTGAGAGAGATTTGTCCTGACCATGGGTCAGGCAGGACCAGAAAAACTCCAGCTACATACTCCTCTATTTCACTGTTGGGGAAATGAATATGTATACTCTCCTCTATATCGAAGGATGGAATTTTTTTTTATTTAAACAACAGCTACAATGAAATATAGAGAAAGGAAGAAGTCCATTAATAAATAATCAAGGTTGAGAATTGTATTTTATTTATATTATATATCCTCCCCCAGTATTTAGCATTCTTTATTGCACTAAAAGACTCAAGCTCTGAGTGCAGGAATGAATCCCACACTGCTCAGTTTACGTATTCCACTTTGGTCCATTAACATTCCCCACACCTTGTGATCTTAGACTGTTTTCTTCTGAATAACTTGCTTTATTTCCTCCAGTCTCTGAATGGTTTGTTCCTTTTGAATCATTGCTTCATTCTCTGTGTTGAGGGAATTCTTTTAAACAAAATTATTATGATTTTTTTATTTGCATTTTTCTCACCAAATCTACTTGGCTGGTGGAGAGACTACTGGAAAAGTGTACCGGATGTGACTCTTTTCCTTTCAGCGTTGACTTAAACACAAGCACCGGTTAGGTAGTTGTCATGCTGCCCTGTGTTGGCCACACCCACTGATGTACAAACTCTTCTCCTGGGTTACAGTTTTAAAGCTGGAAGTCTGGCGTTGGTCCTTTGTCTCCTGAGGTTCTGGAGGGCTTTGCGTTGTAGAGGCTTCACCGCCTAAAACATCTCTATGTCCCATTCTGTTTCTGGTGTGCTTTTAAAGAAAGGAATTTTTTTTTTCAATATTTTACTGAGCTTCATATGCGAAGCTGTTTTGCCCCGTATTACTCCAACCTGGCATGGTGGTTAATTTTGACTGGATTTAGGAAATCTGAAAATTAGTAATCCGGAGATTACCATGTGGGACTGTCTAGAGAAACTGAAGAGGGGAAACATCTCTCAATGTGAATGGCATCATCCTATGGTTTGTGGTTCTGAGCTAAAAAAAAAAAAAAAAAAAAAAGGAAAAAGCTATTCATGATCACCAAACATGAATTTTTTTGTTGATTCCTAACTGTGGATGCAAAATGACCAGCTGTTTCCTCCTGATGCTGCCCCAGCTGGAGTCACTCCCCTTCTGTGACCACCTGTAGCTTCAAACCATGGAACCAAAATAAACCTACCTTCTTTGAGTCACGTTTCATTTTGTCACAACAATAAGTAGCTGAAGCAGAAATTTGGTGCTGAGGCATACAGCTGTTACTGTGATAAACTTAGCCTGTTTTACATTGACCTTCGGATCTGGTTTTCAGGGAGAACATTTGGGGCTGCAGGCTAGAGAAACTAAATGGCTGTAAGCAGAGCTTCATGAGCTGTCCTGGTGAGAGCTCGAAAGACCAGAGTGCCACGAGAAATTCAGACAGTGTATACCTGGATTGGAAGGTTTCTGAGGGACTCTATTCAAAATAACCTACCTAGAGGCTATTTTCTGATATAGTCTACAAAATAATCTGGTGGTTTTCTGCCTGTGCCTTGAAAACTTTACTGAGGAATTGAAAAATAATGCACTAATTTGTTTGGTGCAAAAAATGTCCAGACAGTATCACATCAGGCTATGTCCCCGTACTGTTCACAGTTCTTATTCATATTTGCAATATGAAAAATCAGGAGGTGTGCAAAGTTTACAGTTTCATAAGGAAAGGGGCAAGAATGCATTTAGAGTTGTAGTTAGGGCAGGTGCAGAGAAGCCAGGTATAAAAACGAAACCTCTTGTTCCTTATGGTAACAGTAAGAAAGGATCTCGGAGGTCAACAGCCCAAGCATAAAAAACTCCATCTTGTAAAAATGTAAATTCATTTGAGAGTTAAATTGAGAATATTACTGAATGAGCTCTCCTAGAAAACAGCCATCTACGTAAAGGGTACAAAGGCTGTCATAGAAGGGGGCCAGACAACATCTGGAGATGGCAGCTGAAGTTGGTAGTCTCAACTCCATGGTTCTGGCTTTGTATCCATGCAAACTGCAAGAGTAAAAATGTGTGGAGTCATGCATCAAAGTTCCAGAAATCCACTGAGGCCAGACAATATGTGCCTATGTTGGGTTCTCAGCAAAGAAGCTCCAAGAAGACAGTGCATGAAATTATAAAGATGAAATCAAAGTTGCAATGGAGACTGCAGTGTGTTGGAGATCCCATGAACATGAGCTGTCCACCAACTAAAGCTGCATAGAGTAGACTTAGGCCAAGAGAGATGTTATGTATGTTACAGGTAACAAAACTAGAGAGATGCCCACATCATTGGTGCCCATATGATGCCATCAAAGGCCACAGGTGCCAGACATGCAAATATGCTACAGAGTAATTTGCTCTTACTTCGTTATAGTAACTATATAGTTTTATTTTTATACTGGATATCTTAATCTCTCCTCAAGTTTAAAAGACCAGTTTGGTCTGCCAGAAAATATGTGGAGAAGTTTCAAGATGACATTTTTTTGACTCATTCATGGAAGATTTTCTCAACATATTGATCTCTGCTAGTTATCCCTGCACGGCAGGTATCCGAAAATGAGGGGTATTTGATTATCACCTTTGTGAAATTATCACCTGAAGAAAGAGTGAAATCGAGGAGAAGGTTTCAAGAAAGAATAAAAGTATGATCAGTCCCAAATTCAGAGGTTGTTATTAGAACTCTTCCTGTTAGAACACAGCTTTGAATTCACATGAATTTCTAATTCAGACAAAGAGTTTATCAACTGAGTCTAGCTTTTAAATCCTGAGGCATTTCTTCATTCAAGAAAATAATTGCTGCCTGCTCTCAGGGGTGAGTGTGAGGACACAGAGAACACACGAGTCATGGGGAAGTAGACCACAATGACAAGGGCTTATGGTGAGATGCCAAACCATGCTTAGCTCATCTTGAATAGAAAGATGCTTTCTCCAGCTAGTCCCCAGCCACATTACTGATTTCCAGTCTATGCATTTCATCGCAGTATAAATTGAATTCAGATGTAAACTAAAACTTTATATTATTGTTTGCCACTTAACAATGTAGCAACACTTAGCAGTTAGAGCATTAAGAATACCCTAAAATTGGATAATATGGTTATAATAACAATAATAAATTGAAATCAAAACACTTATATCATCAAACAGAGCCAAAACAATATGTTATTTTCCAAATGCATTATTGACAAAGATACCTCCCCAAAGTCACTAATATGTTTGATCAATTATATTTAGTTTCCTTAGCAACCAATTCAATTTTGGCTTTCTATTAGTATAGTTCTATTAAAAGCATTATGTTACCAACTCTTTGTGTGTGTGTGTGTGTGTGTGTGTGTGTGTGTGTCTTTGAGTGTGTATGCCTGTGTGTACTGTCGTGTTTGTAAAGTTTAATCTAGGGTGGGTTCTATAGCATTACATGTCAGTTATTTCCCCAAATCCTTCAATCTCTTGATGTGTTTATAGAATGAAAAATCAACTATTTTAAGTTGTATGAACTTGAAGCTACACTGTGCCATATTAGGAAGTTAAAACTAAAATAATAAATGAATTAATTTAGAAAAATAATACACACGATTTAGAATAGATTTAAGAACCTAAGATAAAAATTGTACCTGTTCCTACCACTTGTTTTGACAGTATGTACCTACAACTCTTTTTTTTGGCAGGGTTTCTCTATGTAACAACCCTAACTGTCCTGGAACTCACTTTGTAGACCACGCTGGCCTTAAACTCATAGAGACCCTCTTACCTCTGCCTCCCAAGTGCTGCGATTAAAGGCTTGCACCACAACGGCCCAGCATTTTTTAAGAGATTATTTATTTATTCTGTATACCTGAATGTATGCTTGTATGACAAAAGAGGGAATCAGATCTCATTACAGATGGGTGTGAGCTACCATGTGGTTGCTGGGAATTGAACTCAGGACCTCTGGAAGAGCAGTCAGTGCTCTTAACCACTGAGCCATCTCTCCAGCCCCCATACCTACAACTCTTTAATCTAGTAAATTTGTCATAATAAGAAAAAAAGTCACATCCAGATGTGATAGTGAAAATTTGTAATAATATCTGTAACAAGAGAATCTAACTGAACTGTAAATGTACAAAACAACTCCACTGACAGGAATGAGCAGAAATGCTTCTGACCTAAATAACTTTGAGAACCTGTAGAGTCAGTAAAATTGAAGGAAAAGAGAAAATTGCACGTAAATTCCATACTCTAGTTGATAATGATGTTTCTCATTGGGGCACAGGTTAGCAATTCTGATACTGCTTCACACATACACAGGAAGTGAACAATTAAGTCAATGGATAGCTGATGATAAGAGCCAGATTTCTCACTGTTATAGTAGGAGGTCACAGATAAACAAGACAGGAAGTTGAGAATGATTCCTGTGCTAATGGGAGGGAACTGGAGACATCAGTATGACAATGACCTCATGTTTAACTCAATATATGTGTACTTAAAGCTACCAAGGTAAATACGTATCATGTATGTACATACATGTATGGTTTAGTGTGTACATATAAGATTTTTGTGCCCCTGTACAGAAATCCTGGAGCTAAAGTGTCTCCTGATAGCATTGAGCACAAGTAGAGATGGATCATTATTCCAATATTACTCACCAGTAAAAATAATTAGGGCTTCTTGAAGGATAGACAATCCTAAGATGGAAGTGTGCGATATGCAAGAACGTGGAACATCTGGTAATACTAGAAAGAAAGGAAACCTTTGAAACTCTTTCACTTAGAGTGACAAGATGGTTCAGCAGGTGGAAGTGCCTGTTGCAAAGCCTGACGACGTGAGTTCCATCCCTGGGACCCATTTATATAGTGGAAGGAGACAACTGAGCCTTGCAAATTCTTCTCAAAGCTCCACATGATGCATGCATGTACCTGAAATAAACAAATGTGATGTTTTTTTTTTAAAAAAATTCTTTGACTCACACAATAATAAAAGCCTATGGAAAAACAAAAATCACAGCACACAACTAAAGACCATCTAACCTTGGCCAGTGAGCAACATGGAAATAATTTATGGAACTAAATAATGTTCCGTTAAAATAAAGTCTTGATTTCCCGTATTCAATATATAGGTTAATTACCCTTAAAATCTTTTGGCTCTTGAACCTATTTGTTGAGTCTGCCGAGATATTACCTATCATTCCTGTTATGATTGCAGCCTCAGATCTTGGCCCCTGCCCTCAGGTTTATTTACAGTTCAGTAGATTCTACAAAGTAGCCCAGGACCACCTAGTTAAGTGTTTATTGTGCTGTGTTTCTCTTTTGCTTATAATCTTAAAGTCTCTACACCCCTTACTATGACCTTTCATAATGAGACCTCAGTTGACCTTATCAGTATTTCCTCCAATTTCTCTCCAACAGAAACCAAGCATCCCATAACCAGGACAAGAGGAGCCAACACCCTAGGAAGACTTACATAAGATTTCTGCTAATAGACTTGAACATTCACTCCAAGATTAGGTGTTAGAAATAAGTAAGAATCGCTTCTTGGCCTTTTGGCTAAGATCAAGTGTAGAAGTAAGTAAGAGATGTTGATATATTGTCAAGAAAATTAATAGAAGGCAAACAACAGACACAATCTACCTCAAAGCACAGACTAAATGAATGATATTTGGTCAATTTCATGGAATAAAATTACATTTGACCCTGAAGGACACATAATGGTTATGTTTATTATGGAATATGGTATCTTGTATTTAAAATGCTCATTTACATTACATATAAATGTATTTAATACATTTCACTATGAAGTTCCTCTCAGAATTTTGTAAGTCCTTGCATGATGTATTTAGAATCTCTGCAAAGTTTGCTCCATCCTTATTCCTAGAGGAAGACTGAGTGGCATGACCAAACTGTTGGCATTTAGCATGTTTACCATTTGAAACAACTCTGTCTTCATTTCATCTAATGTTTTCTTCTGTATGTCACTCTCTACTGAATTCAGTTTTCAAATCCGGAATTACCTTTTTCACTTTCTTTTGCCCTATATTTACACTTGTGCTTACTTGAACATCATTGTGGTATTTATTGCTATCCTCTTTAAGTTCATGTGGTGTTTGTTCCTACCATTTCTTTCTTTTATATTTGAGATTATAATTTTGTCATTCCTATGTCCTCCCATATATCTCTTACCACTCTGTTTCAAATTCATGACTTCCTTTTCATAAATTACTGTTACATAGGTAGGTGTGTGTGTGTGTGTGTGTGTGTGTGTGTTCTGTAGAATGTCACTGGTATGTATGTTTTCAGGGATGACCATTTAGTATTTAACAATCAATTGGCATGTTCTTCCCCCAAGGAAGATGATTTATCCTGCTCCCAGCATTCCTTAGTTGCTTGCAGTTCTTTGTGTAGGGTTGAGACCTCGTGGGCTTTCCCAGACCACTTTGGCATGTCTATTTATTGTTGGTGTCCTTGTTCAGCTCAAGTGTGGGTGGCCATGTTGGTGAGACTTTATGGGCATAACTTCTGATGTTACTAGAAGACACAGTCTCATAACAAACTCTATGATCCTTTGATTCTTACAATCTTTCTTTCCCCTTTTCTATAATGTTCTCTGAGCCCTAGGTATGTGGGTTGTTTTTTACATGTGTCCCTTGGGACTGGCTCCAAAACTTTGCATTTTAATTGGCTTTTTTTTTGTTTTTTTGTTTGTTTGTTTGTTTTGTTTTTTTTTGGGTTTTTTTTGGGTTTTTTTTGTAATGGTCTCTGTGTATTACAAAGAAAAGTTTTCATGATGAGAGATGAAGACTACACGTATCTGTGGGTAAAAGGTCAAATATTGAAGATGTATTTTAGGATTATAGTGGACTAGTAAAGTGATAATGATAGGATCACCTCCAAGACCCATGACTACATCAACCTGTCTTCTTTAAACTTCTTGAATTCTTCAACCACGTTTACAGTTGTTCTTTTAAATTCTATCTCCTGGGATTAACCTAAGTAATCCTCATTAGAGAACATACATATAAGGTAGTCAGTTTGGAGAGTAGATATTTTCTTAGCCTTGTTTTGTTCTTGTGATATAACCTGAACATGTGGACTTCTTTTGTTGTTTGTGTGTTTGGTATGAGATACTTGCCTACCTATGTTGAGTGGAAGTTTATTCCTTTTGCTGTTGTTCATACTTAACTAATTTCAGAATAAATTTGAGGAGTCAGTAGGTCAGTTCTTTGGATAATCAGTATTGATTCTTTCTTTTTTTTTTTTTTTTTTTTTGGAGTGATGGAAGTGATTCCAATTCAGTGGTAACCAAGCATACAAATGTGCCAGCCTGGTCTGGGGCACAACCTGCACAACTTGAGCTAGGCTTGGAAGTGCAAAGATAGAGCAAGATGGCATGGGTCTGGATCAGTTTCCGATGGGGCAGACGCACTGGATGAACTAATCTCAGCTTTCTCAGAGTATGCAGATATGTGAACAAGATGTTTAAACAAGGAATTTACATGAAAAGCTGAACTTTTGCCTCTCCTTGAAGAGTTAAGAACTATAACTCAAGAGTTTCCTTTCTGCACATATTCAGTGAGAGCAGAGTACCACTTGCAACTGATCAACCCACCTGTTAGTTTCTTCTGCTGCTTCTTTAGGCACTGGATTTTGAGTCTAAGAGACTTTTCTCTGTGCATTGGCTGCCAAATACCAAGACTAATATGTGTATACCAAGTTAATTTTCTGTCTCCTCAGGTATAAAGCCAGCATAATTATAATGGCTTGTTGATGAGGAAATTAAATAATTTCTGCAAGGCCTTTTAGTCCTTAATAATAACCTCAGAAAGCTTATTCACTTAAAATAATATTTTTGTGGGACTGGGGATTTAGCTCAGATGGCACTATGCTTTTTGAAGCTATAGGTTTGATTCCCGACACAGTATAAACCCTGCTTGGGGTCACAGACCAAGAACTGTAACCTCAGTTCTTGAGAAGTGAAAGCAGGAATATTAGAAGTTCAAAGTCATCTTCAGCTATACTGAGTTTGAGACCAACCTTAGATGCATAAAATTCGGTCTCAAAAGTAAAATAAAATAATGCTTTTGTTAATATTAATAAAATAAAAGCAATAACATGTTAATAAAAGCAAATAGATTCATATTCCTATGGACCATGGTGATGATTTTAATAGTATGATATAGTGTATGTAAGTGACAAAAGGCCTAAGCTTTCTTCTTTTTTTCAGTTTGCCTATGAAAATTCAGTGTTATGTCTTTCTAGTCACATGTTTGTCTCATGTTATGGGGCCACTAACTTCACATGCATTCTAAACATGGAGAGGTTAACAGTGAAACTAACTCAGCCCACCCCATGAGAGCCATGATTTCCAAGTTTTATCAATATTAGTTGATACCCTATAACTAGCTTCAAATTAGCCGGGGACAAAGAAAGTATAGTAGAAATTAGGAAATTCTGCAATTCAGAGTGTTGCAGTTCAGAGTAGTTCTTAAAAGGTCTGGGAAACGCTTATCCAAACATCATCGGCCGGTGGGTCTTTGACTCTGGGTCTGTTTGTATGTTCTCCATCAAGGAATTCATCCTCCTTGTTTGAACCCTCAGTCTCATCTCTCCCTCACTTCCCAAGCCCATCTTGTGGCTTACCTCCTTTCCTGTTTGTTGTATCTAATAGTCTAATGTCTCTAATGACATCAATGTAGATAACTCTTAAATTAAATACTACTGATATTGGTGTCTTAGGGATGCCAAATTAAAGTACCCTAAATTAGGATGTCTTAAAACAAAAAAAAATGTATTCCCTTGATGCTCTAGAGTTTAGATCTCTGAAATTGAGGTGCCACCTCATGTCAACTATAATCCTCATTTCTACAACTAGTATTTATAGCTACCTTCCTCTGCTACCCATTCTGTACTTCCTTCACCCTCAGCAAGCACTTGAGTAGGTCTTGGTTTTTTTTCCTGGAAGGGAGACCCATGCCTTCATTCCTGAAATGTCTGTGCCCTTTGTCATCCTGCCAGGATTGAGTTTTAGTAGTTTTCTGTTGACTTTAATTACAGGACATAACACCAAGAGATGCTCTAATGGAATGCTTGCATTCGAGATACAATCTTGCTTACTTCCATTGTGGAGAAGAAATTTGTATTTCCCCTCGGTAACCTGGATCAATCACCCCTCCTAATGCTGGGACTCCTTTCTTAGCCTGTTGGCTTAAAAGCATCAGAAGCTCAAAGTAGCCAGGGGGAAGTCTAAGCTTACAGTTTAGTGGAATGTCTGTTGTGTTTCCTAGCAGGAGTACTCCTCACTCTGGAACCAAAACTTCTAGGCACCCAAAATTTAAGGTAATAGAGAAAGAAAGTAAAACTTCTCCTACTGGATCACTAAGGGTGACAGTGAATAAACCATCCCTTTTCCATTCCTAAACCCCCAAACCCATGAATCCTGGCTATGGGAGAAGCAGTAGTATGTACCAGATGCTGATTCAAAGTTTATACTGCCTTCTGGAGAACCCTGCCCCAGCCCTTCAGGCTACTATCACCAAGTGAGAATCATAACTATGTCTTTGAGAGGCTAGTCCATTCTTCTAACAGGCCAGCTGCTTCAGGGTGGTGGAAAACATGGTAAGACCAGTGGATTCCATGAGCATGAGCCCACTGTTGGGCTCTGACTATGAAATGAGTTCCTCGGTCAAAAACAATACTGTGTGGAACACCGTGATGATTGATGGGGCATTTTGCAAGTCCATAAATAATGGTTTGGGCATAAGTATTACATGCTGAGAAAATTTCATAACCAGTTAAGTACATATTTTAGTAAGGACAAAGTGTTGTCTTTTCCACAAAGGAAGTGGTCCAACACAGCCACCCTGCCACCATATTGCTGGCTAGTCATGCCTTGGAATGGTGCTATATCTGGAGCTCAGTGTTAGTCTCTGCTGTTTGCAGGTTTGGAGCTCAGCAGCAGCTGCAGATGGGTCAGCATTGGTGAGTGGAATCCATGTTGTCCTGCCCATGTATAATTGCCATCTCTGCCACCATGGCCACTTTGTCCATGGGCCCACTGGGCAAAGACAAAGATGACTGGGAGAAAAGGCTGACTGTCCACAAAATGGGTCATACTATCTGTTTGATTATTAAACTCCTCTATCCAAGTCACCTTTTGATGAGTATTTACATGGGACACAAATATTTTCCCATTCATTGGCTACAGCCCATAAAAATAATCACAGCCCAGTAAACAACCACACATCTAGCAATTTCTCCTTCCAAGCAAAATGTGTGACTGTATGTACTGTCCAAAGTTCTACTCACTGTGAAAATTTCCCTTCACCATATCTTTCAGTCTTATCCCAGTACAGAGACTGCAAGATTATGATAGAGCCTAACTCCCAAAGTTTCTTCTGTTATTCACCCATAGGGGCTTGTCAAAGGCTCCAAACAATATTGCTGTCTGTCACTGACACCTCAAATACCATCGGGTCTGCTGGATCATATGGTCCAAGTGGTACAGCATCCTTCAAAGTAGCCTGGACCTGATGGAGCGCCTTCTCCTGTTTGAGGCCCCATTCAAAGATAGCAGCTTTCCAGTTCAATGATATATGGGCTGGAGAACATACCCAAGTAGGATATGCTGTCTCTGGAATCCATACAGACATACTAAATGCTGCCTTTTTTTTTCCTTTGGTGTAGAACTTCTCCTTCATCTTAAAAGGAATATCTTTGTATATCCTACACCACTAGACTCCTAGAAATTTTACTGAAGTTGAAGGCCCTCAAATTTTGTTGAAAGTATTTCCCATCTTTTGATACACACAAATCTAAAGCACTTGCTACCCTCTGCTCACGTGATCCAATCAGCACAATGTCATCAATATAGTGGAGCAGTGTGGTATTTTGTGAAAGAGATAAATGACTGAGATTCCTTCAAATTAAGTTATGACACAGGGCTGGAGACTGGATGTATCCTTGAGGTAAAACTGTAAAGGTATACTGCTGGCCTTGCCAACTGAAAGCAAATTGCTTCTGGTGGGCCTTATGAACAGGTACCAAGAAAAGGACATTTTCTAGATCAATAGCTGCATACCATGTACCAAGAGGTGGGTCAATCTGCTCAAGTAAGGATTGACCAGAGTCACCACTTGATTAAGTTTGTGATCGTCATTCTTCTTGATCCACCTCTCGTCTGCACTGGTCAGATAGGAGAGTTAAAGAGAGATGAGGTGGGACCCACCACTCTGGTAATCTATCAAGTCCTGGATAGTGACACTAATTTCTGAAATTCCTCCGGGGATACATGTTTTGGATTCACTCTTTCTCCTGACCGAGGCAACTCCGTAGGCTTCCATTTAGCCTTTCCAACCACAGGTCAGGGAACCAATGAGGGAATTTTGCCAGCTTCTAAGCAGGTCTATCCCAATTATAAATTCTGGAACTGGGGAAATAAGCACAGAACAAGTTCAAAGACCCCCTGGATCCACTGTGAGTCTTCTATCAGTCAAAACTCTGTTAATCACCTGACCTCCATAAACTCCTACTTTGACTGAAGGGCCACAATGTTTCTCGGCATCTCCAAGAATCAGCATCCATTCAGAACCAGTATCCACTAGACCCTCAAAAGTCTGATTGTTTCCTTTCACCCAATATTCAGTTACCCTTGTAAAGGGCATTAGATCTGTGGAAGGTCTGAAACAAAGCCAATAGTAAAACTCTTAGGTATTTTTTTAAGTCCTTCTTCAAGGAAATTTGACTATCCCTTGATTCAAGAGGTTCTGGGTCTACAAACTGGATCAAGTCTGTAAAATGGTTCACAAGTCAAGATTCCTTTTTGCCAAGATCCAATGCAGCCTTTCTTCCCTTTGTTTGAGAGTTTTTCTGCTTATACAAATCAAACAAAAATGCAGTATGCATATTTTCTATTCCACACCTGGAAACACCATGACTAATTAGCCAGTACCAAAGGTCCATATGAGTCATGCCACCATAAAAACCACTTGCCTATGCTGCCCATTATGATAAGTATGATCATTTTGCCCTTGGCAATTCAATACTGCCACCTGGCTCCTGATACTCTGGGACCCAGTTAAACCCATTACATTTAATTCATTCAACTGAGCAGAAGCTTCTCTAACTCCAAGGTCTGGCATTAGGAGAAGCATGAGGACAAAGTTCTTCAAAGTACTGGTGCCCCTCTCACCATTTTGTAATTAATGAAGGGCATGTCTTTGGGGCCTTCCCATGTGGAGGATTAGGTTTTATATAGCATATCCACTCTAGCATTGCAATTTCTCTCAGCCATAAAAATCCCTTCATCATCCCTAAACCAAGAAATATCAGGTAACTCCAGCTCCTTTTCAGACCTTTGACAAGTGCTTCAGCTGACCAATAAAACAAACTTTTTCTTTGTTGTTTCTTTCTTCCAGACAAGGTTTCTCTGTGTATCCCTGGCTCTCCTGGAACTTGCTTTGTAGAACAGGCTGACCTCAAACGCAGAGATCTGCCTACTTCTGCACCCTGAGTTCTGGGATTAAAGGCATGTACCACCACGAGTGGCTCTATGAATCAATCAACAATCTTTTAACACTATGTTTAACTTTGTAAACTTCCATATTAAACCTAGAATCTCCAGTCAATGAGCCCATATTAATAAACTCAGTGTAATCTATGTAAGACGAATTGCTAAATGGTCTTACTAATAAAAAAAAAAAAACCTGGAGCCATATATTGTGGTAAAAACTGAGAAATCAAAGAAGCAGAAAGAATCCAGCCACATTCTTACCACTAGAAATCCTCAGCCAAAGAGAGACCTAATTTCTGTACACCCATGCCTATATGCCTTTCTGTCTGTCCCCTCTTACTTCCTATCTCTGCCCAGCTACATCACTTCCTCTTTCTACCCAGGTCTATCACTTCCTGTCTGTCTGCACAGACCTACAGACCTCTATGGTTAGTGCTGGGATTAAAGGCATGTGCCACCATGCCTGGCTCTGTTCCCAGTGTGGCCTTGAACTTACAGAGATCCAGATGGATCTCTGCCTCCCAAATGCTAGGATTAAATCTGAAGATAGGCTTTATTGGGGTGCACAAATTAAATATCACCCCAAATCTGTTTTTTTTTTTACATTTCACATACCAACCACAGATCCCCCTCTCATCCCTCCCTCCACCCTCCTCCCACCTTCCCCCCTACCCACCCTTCATTCCCTCCTTCAACAGGTAAGTTCTCCCTTACTGAGGGGACAGCTAAGCCTGGTACATTTAGTTGAGGTATGACCAAGCCCTCAAGGATCCTAAGAGGGACATATGGATCATCTTGGGACAGGGAAACAGAGGAGATTCCAATGAGTAAATGGGGTGGGGAGAGGGGCAATAGAGGGTAGGGGATAGGGCCTGAGAACATGAGGGAAGGAGATGGTTGAGCTGGGGGAGGGATAGAGCGGGAGAGCAATGAAAGAGATTTCTTGATAGAGGGAGACATTCCCAGGAATCCACAAGGATGACCCCAGATTAGACTACTAGCAATCTAGTTTTATACCCCTTCCATCATTATCCTGCATCTTTAAAACCCATTCCCACACATATCCTCCAGACTTCTGCTTGAATTAATTAGCAAATTCTTTAAGCTCTTTAGTAAGTATAGCATATATCCTCATGGACTAAACTTTCTATCTCCTCCCTAGGTGTCTGCTTAGTCTTAAATCTGCTTATAGGTCTAGAGGTGACTATTAGAGGGTTCCAGAGGGACATTAGTATTATCCTACTTGGCATTCCTTTGGGGAAATTTGCTCCTGGTCTGGCAGACAATGAGAGATTCATTTTCTCAGGTGGTGGGGGTCGGGAAACATCTTCTGCTAAGAATGGAGAGGCTACTTCCTCAGATGAGACAAACTCCTAAGAATCTGAGGGACCAAGGTCAACAGCCTAACTAGGGTCGTCTTGCACATTTCTATCCCAAATTACTGTATTCCATTCCTTACCGATCAGTGCCCTTGCTTTAACCACTGAAAACCTCTAGGGATATGATTTGAGTTTTCATTGTAATTCAGCCAATCATATAATGAGGGCTTCTGTCTGGTTCTCTGTAACTGACAGCTCTGTGGCTGCTAGAGAGAAGATGCTAGTCCAGGGCACACTTAGAAACCTTTAGACTGTTCATATGCATCTGGAGCTGATGAATTCTTTCACTGACTTTATTATTTTTGTTCCTTTGCCATTTTTATCCCAAGATACTAGAAGTTGGTTAATTTTATCACAGCGCTTATTCTTTATCTTTGCCACTATATTCCAAGATACTAGAAGTTGGTTAATTGTATTTCCAAACTCGTTATTTTTTGTTGTCCATTTATCTGGAAATGCTAAAAGCAACCAGACAGCGCCATTATTTATTTTCCACAAATTGTCAAAAATTTTATGTGCAGAATCACTAAATTCTTTAATTCACATAGCAAGCTTTTTGAATATTTCTAAACATGGGCTTTTGGTGTTTTCTATACTACCAAGGAAGTTTTCAGTTACTGTGGGTGTAGGCAAATGGCCAAGCCTACTCCAGACACTTAACAGATTCATCTTTACAATTCTGTTTCCCTAGAACCATTCTTAGTAGCACAATCTGTATTAATCGGGGTTCTATAGAGGAAAATAACTGATATAATAATATACTATATATTTCATTGTATATTCATATATATATATGAGTGTGTGTGTGTGTGTGTGTGTGTGTGTGTGTGTGTGTGTGTGTCATGATTTATTACAGTGGCTTACAGGCTGTGGTCCAGCTAGTCCAACAAGGTCTATTTACCAATGGACAGTCCAAGAATCCAGTAATTACTTGTTCAGTCAACGAGGCTGCATGTCTCAGTTGGTCTTAAGTACATACCGGAATCCTGAAGATGTAGGATCTAATGCCAGTGAAGGAATGAACTTACCAAGGTGACTGAGGGCACACAAGCAAAGAGCCAAAGCTCCTTAGTGCTTGTCCTTTATATATGCTTCCAACAGAAGGCATGGCCCAGATTTGAGGTGGATCTTCCCACCTCTAAAGATCAAGATTTAGGATGGACGGTCCTACCTCAAATGATTCCAACAAGAAAATTCCCTCACAGATGTTTTAGTTGATTCCAGACATAGCCAAGTGCCAACCTGGACCAACCATCACAATTGGTGTGGTTTTTCCTGTAGCTGCACAACTCCAATCTCTGCTGCTGTTACTCTAGTGTTCTCCTCTCTGATTGAAGGTGTCAACATTTCCTTCTCTATAGGCTATCAGTTACAATAGATTAGCACCCAGACTAATGGCCTCATTTTCCCTCACTTATAAACACAAAGACTAAATCCAAACAAGGCCATGTCCTTGAGGACCTGGATATGAAGACTTCAAAGTATCTTTGAGAGGGCATAGTTCTACCTATGACCAATTCTGAAACCAAATTTTAGTTAAATTATCTTGTCTCATAGACTGATTCTTTCAGGTCAGAATCCGTGGTGACATTTCCAAACTACTCATGCTTGTGGTTCTCTATTGCCTTCATTCATTTGTCAGATTCTATCAATTCCATATTTTATTATGTAGACTTCCTACTCAGGACTAGCCATTGTAATAATTTCCTAAAGGTCTGACCATCTGCTATGTTCAATTTTCATTCCGGTGGAAACTCTGTGTATATACATCCTGGGCAAAAGTCCTTAGTGCCTGCTCATTGGCTGGAGAATAAAACTTAAATGTTTTCAGGCAACAGAATGACAACCGCTCTCAAAAACAACATGTTAAGTGCTAAGTTACACATCAGCGTTTTGGCTTATCCTCTGGGTTTTCCAAATTCACTCAACAATACCTTTCCTTATCAGTAAAAAGTCAGGAAACCAGCGGCAGGAAACTTTGTCCTAAACATAAATCCTCTTTGACCTCCAAGCTACTCAACTGTGGAACACAGAACCACTTGGTGGCTCATTTTCCACTATAATCCCTTTCTTCACACAAAACTGTACACATTTTAAGGCTAGGGATTTGTTACTCTACTCCTACATGTGTCCTTATTTTTGGTAAGCATTTCATAGACAATTACTGGTTTTGACATTAAGCTTGTTTTCAAGAAAATGTTAGTGGGAGATTAAACAGGTGTTATTGAAGTTAAAATTTGAATGACCATATGGGCTATCACAGCTAGTTTCAAACGACATGCTTGAATACTAGTAAGCTGCAATAAAGTAGGAAATTTGAAAGATAAAATTAAAAACAATCATAGCTAATCATTAGTTCTTTGCTTATTAAATATGTATTTTTCCATGGAGCCTCCATGGGGCTGGACTAGGCCCTCTGCATAGGTGAGACAGTTATGTAGCTTGACCTGCTTAATGGGCCCCCTGGCAGTGGGAACAGAATCTATCCCTAGGACATGAATGGGCTTTTTGGAGCCCACTGCCTATGGTGGGACACCTTACACAGCCTTGGTGCAGGGGAGGGACTTGAACCTGCCTAAACTGAGTACATCAGGCTCTGCTGACTCCCCATGGGAGGCCTTGACTTGAAGGAGGTGGGAATGGGGGGTTGGATGGGGAATAAGGCTAGGGGAGGAGGGAAGGGGAAGGGACCTGTGGTTGGTATGTTAAATGAATAGAAAATTTCTTAATAAAAAATATTAAAATTTTTTAAAAATTTATTTTTCCTAGTGGGTGCCTACTGTGTTAAATTATAAGAATACAACATGTATACAGTCATTCTCAATTACCTGTGGAGAAGCTTAGAATTCGAGTACAAATATATATAAAATGTAGTAAAATAGGTGCATATGTACAGATGTGTATGTGTGGGTTATATACAAAGGGAATGAAAGAGGTTTGCGTTTGTTTCTTTTTTTAGGAAAGATAGATATATTTATCTCCTTTGCAAACTTAATGCACTTGCTATGCAGCACTCTGAAATACATGGAAATAAAATTTTTTAAAAGTAAAATCAGATCAAAATTGCTCTGATAATAGTATTGCAAATTTGAGGGAACAGACTCATTAGATTTAAATTCTATTTGTTCCCTTATGTAGGGAAACTATACAAAAACTTTATTGTGATTTAAAAAAAAATCCCTTTCAAGTTGAAAATGTCCCAAATTCACGAATAAAATGTATATAAGCATGTTATTCCTTTGTAATGAGCCAAGCCAAACTCTTAAAGCACAGTAAGGACATATTTTAGATGGTATAATTCAGGATAGAATTTCAGAGATATTATCAAAAGTGAAAACGATTACAAATCTACTATATAGAGATCATATATACATATATACATATACATATACAGAATATACAGAGAATATATATATCAGTCATGCAAATGTGAGGATTACATCCCATATTACAACAAGGAAAGACTGTGTGAGGCTGGCAGGTTTCTCACTCACATTGTAAACTCTTTGTGTTTTCTTTTATATTATCACTGGGCTTAGACACAGAAAGAGACAAACACCATAGTTTGCTCCACAGTTAGTAAATGAGCAATGTGTTTTGCTAGAGGATAACATGGATACATGAAAATATGAAAAAGAACTCAACAAAAAACACAAACATGAAAAGCCGAACCATCCAGTAAGGCTAAACATAACTGTATGATGGGTATTTTTATAGGAAAATGAAGGGAGCCTTTGATGAGTGTCTTAGGGTTACTATTGCAATGATAAGACAACATGACCAAACACAACTTGGGAAGGAAAGAGTTTATTTCAGCTTAAACTCTCATCACATTCCATCACTGAGGGAAGTTAAAGCAGAGAATCAAAGCAGGAACCTAGAGGCAGGAACTGAAGCAGAAGACACGAAGGGATGATGCTGCTTACTAGCTTTCTCTCATGACTTGCTCAGCCTGCTCTCATACAAGTCAGGACCACTTGGCATGGCTGGCACAGCCCACAGTGACCTGGCTCCTCCCACATCAATCATTTATCAAGAAAATACCCCACAGGACTTGCTCACAGGCAATCTGATCAAGATACTTACTCCCAGAAAACTCTAGCTTCTATCAAATAAACAAAACGTCAACCAGGACCATGAGGGAGAGCAAAGGATGTGACATTAACTAGACAGGACCTTATGGGTTCCCAAAGAAAGGGGAGGGCACACCAAGTATGTTTGGAGGTGGAAAGGACTTGACTAGAGGCAAGCAGATGAGAACTGGCATTTTTTTTTCCATTGACAGTAAAACAACGTGGGGCTCCATTCAGCTTAAAAGTACTTTCCAAGCAAGTAGATTGGTTGAAGCTTTGAAAACACACTAAATCATTCTACAAAAGTGGTTATTTTCAAACATTCAAAGAAAAGGCTTTATAACATATACTTCTAATTTCCCGGTCACCCACAAAATTGCCAGCTTCCCTTCTCCGTGGAGAAGAGCCAAACACATCAAACTTGTAAGAGTCAATGGAAGCAGTAGAAGGACACTTGCACAAATATCTCTTCTCAAAGATTCTGAAATTGTTAGAATTGTGTGGAAATATACAAGGAAGAGGGCAACTAAGAGGTGCCCTCCTGAGAAAAGAAAGTTTCATTTTCACCTGTAACCCACATTTCTAACAGCAGCAAACCAATTGTGTGAGCCTAACAGCATGATAGATTTTCAGTTACAGTAGTCTATGCCCATCAGTCAAGGAGAGTTTCCTCTCTGCCAGACAGGATCTTCCAATGTAGGTTAGCTAGAAAGCGATTATAATGTGTCCATCTTGCCATGGTTAAAAATAAACTCTAGGAACTTAGAGCTTCATACAGTTTGCTGGATATATATATTTGAGTTAAACAAGCCATCCCTCAGGTCAAAACCCAACAACGTTGTGAAGGCACAAGAAGTAACACTATATAGGAACATATAGAAAGTGTTGATCATTAGGAATATATGAGGTAACAAATTCTTCTTCAAAGGAATTGGTAACACCACATTCACTATGATTTAAGATTCAGTCTAAGAGGGATAATGAATGTGAGGCATATGTTGTCTAACTTGAGGTAAATCCTGTGCAAGACCCCCAGTACCACATGCATGTTTATTTGTATTCTACTGTATGTGGCCAATTTTCATCATATTTTGAATATATAAAAATTTAAAAAAACAATATTGAACAATGAGCACAGTGTTTAAATAACTTATTATTAGACAAAATGTCTGCAATTATGAAGGTTTCATTATATAAGCAACCTAATAAAGCCAAGAAAATATTACTGTGATTCTTTTGCTTGGACAATGAAACATAGTACAGAATAATAAAATTACTTTTAAGAAAATATAATTTTAATAGTTTAATGTTTCTCTTTCTTGTATCACAAAGCAAATTTATGACATTGCCTTGTAAATATGATCTTTTTCTCAATAAAAATAGATACGTTATGGAAAGTATTGCTTTTGAGCAGGATCTCTCACTAGCTTGGAGCACACCAATTTTACTATTTAGGCTAGCTGACCAGTCAACTCCGGGAATTCTCCTCTCTGTCTCCCTACCCCTAGGGAAGCTCATGCCACTTCACTGTGCTTGTCTACGTGGATTCTGAAGGTTGAACTTCGATCCTCATACTTTACCAAAGGAGCTACCATCCCATCCCAGGAAAAGTCTTCCTTTTTGACAGTTCCATAAATATATACAACATATCATCATTATATTCCTTCTGAATTCCTAAAAATCTCTATCTATTGCAAACTCTCTTTGGGACATAAAATTGAACACAGTCTTTATAATACAACGTTGACTTAAAAACTGAAAGATGTATTATGCAAGAAACTGATTTATAACATAGAACAAAATATTCACATTAGGAATTATTGTATTTCTTTATAATAATTAATGAATTTATTCTCCAATGAATTTTAACCAAAAAAACTTAGATTTTTAGCTATACTCTATCTTCAAGTTTAATTGGGTAAAGTCTCTTAAATTTTTGTCTTTACAAACTTCCTTAGGAACACACTTATACAAAACCACACTTATGCCTTCCCAAGAGTGATATTCTTCAGGCAGTGACATCCAGGTCTGCACAGGCATAATTTCACATAGATGATTTCACGATGTGCATGTGTGTATCTGGGTACACTCAACTCTTCATATGTAATTAGGAAGTTACCGTCAGTGGTAGAGTATGGACCATACGTATATGTCTGAATCAATTAGCTTAAGACCAGCAATTCATTCATACTATGAGCATAGTTGGAGTTATCTTGGGCTACACGGGCTATTGTCATCCCAGCACACCTCTGGGGTCTTGGGTTGGTGGTAGAAGTTATCTACATAGTCGTCTGGGTTGAAAGAACGAAAACAATTGCAGAGGCTCCATATATATCTTGAAGATGGGTTGAGCTTGCCACATTTTCACCTAGGTCACAAAGATTAAAGAATAATCACTTAAAAAAAAAGCAGACAGCTGAGCCAGCAGAATTTTTTTTAAATAACATGTTTCAGGGTTCTAAAGGAGTCTGGGTCTACTTGGTGCCTTGTATGCCAGACGGGTAGATCTCAGAAAGAGGCAGCATGATGTCTGAGCAGTACCCTGCTATAGGTAGAAGTGGAGAGCGGAATGCACTGGGTGTGAGCAAAGCAAGGGGAAGGGGAAATGCCTTGTACAAGGCCTTGGATGTGCTCCTGGAGCTTTGACTGATCTGAGATATAAGACTCTAAGTGACAGTTAATGGCAGAGTCTATAGCTTTTTATTTTTTCCTAGTGAAGACTTCTAATGAGGCATTCATTTCCATGGAAAATGGCCTAAGGTCAGTCATCCTATGGTTTTCTTTTCCATCGTCTCTCGCATATTCTAACAAATACTTAGTCCTTACTAAGTTGCAAGTGTTGCTTGAGGCCTAAGCAACACACCAGAGAACAGCGCAGACTCAGCACCTCATGAACCTCAGGAAGGTGATGGAAAAGACACACAATGCATTAACCATTGTGGTTAAACCCCTGGCAAGAAGCACCTTGAAGGAGGAAGAGTTCACTTTGGCTTCCAGTTCAAGGGGATGCCGTCCATTAGGGTGGAGAATGCATGGGCCCAAGAGCTTGGGGGCTGTGCACATTGACTGTGCTGTTAGAAAGCAGAGAGATGACAGGAAGTGGGACCAGGTTATAAAACTCAAGGCCTGCTCCCAGCAACCCACTTCTTCCAGGGACTCTCTGCCTCCTAAAGCTTCCAGAACCTTCCAAAACAGTGCCTGCAACTGGAGACCAGATGTCTACAGAGGACATTTCCCATTCAAACCAAGACACACTCACACACACACACACACACACACACACACACACACACACACACGGGTAGTAACAGATGCTGTGAGGCAAAATTGGTAATAAAAACTGAGACGGAAAATGGTGTGAGGTTTATGCAGGTATGAAAGGGCAGAGACAACATTTTGGATAGAATATCTTATAGAGAGTACTCTAAACGAAGTGATTCTTGTTGGCACCGATAGAAGGAAAGGAAGTAGAAAGTCCTAAGGCGTCCATTATCTTGCCATTCTAAGACACTATAATACACACAGTGTCTACAAGAAGACTGTTGGGGGAAAAAATCACAGCAAAAGGTGAACCCAGTGAGGAGATCGATGGGAGAATGAAAGCACTGAAGTAGGCCTGTGTTTGATATAATTATATAATAGGAATATGTTTAGGCCACTATATAAAAATTGAAATAAAATTCCACGGAGTGACCAGTTTAGTAGCTATGAAAATAATTTAACTGAGAGAAACAAAGCAATAACAACAACAAAACACGTGTTAGGTAAAAGTAATAGGCCGGGCGGTGGTGGCCTTTAATCCCAGCACTCGGGAGGCAGAGCCAGGCAAATCTCTGTGAGTTCAAGTCCAGCCTGGTCTACAGAGTGAGATCCAGGACAGGCACCAAAACTAAGTAGAGAAACCCTGTATCGAAAATAACAACAGCAACAAAAAAGCAATAGAACAAGGAAAATGGTGAATTTAAAATTCTCTTTCTTGGTATATCTTGGGGTGTACTCCAAAAGCACACATAAGAAAGTGAGAAAGCAAGAGATACTTGTGATGAAGATAAACTGACTACTGATCTTAGTTACTAAGCCGAACACAATGTGAGGAGGAGTTGGGAGAACATCATTATTTCTCTGTTGAATATTCTTAAGTTAGATATCTGCCATATGACCAAGTAGGGATGCTGAGTAGGTTGGTGGACATACCAATCTTAGCTTGGGAGGTAAACTTTGGAGACTAGAGCTTACAACTCATCAGTATTTAGATATTGCTCAGAATCATGACATTTAAAAAAAATTATTCAGGCTTTTAAGTGAATAGTCACTTGGAATTAATAGAAAAAAAAAGTAGAGATTTTATAGGAACAATGACTCAGAATACCAGCATGAGTCACAGTGCTATGCAGCCTCTGGCTAATCCACCTTCAATTCTGAGGCTGCTCAGAGACAGAATGTGCTGATTAGGAACATGAAAGCAAGTGAGAGTAGAATGCAGAAGCCGAACTTACTCTGCACCTGAGGCAGAAGCAGCTAAAGGTGGCCACCATTGCTTATTGGGATGTTGATTCTGTATTGTCTCCTTAGACTTCAATCTGTGAAGACAACTGTTTTATAATTGGTTTTACTAATCCATCAGATCCTAGTCTGTTTACATACCTTTTGGTCTTTTTTATTATCCTAATTCACGTGTCTTTTAACATATAAGCCACTTTGATCTTCCATAGAATACAAATCATAAATATAAACACTCGGTAATGAAGCAAGTTGAGTCAGCTAATAGGAAAATTTAACTTTAACATCACAGAGCAATAGCCCAGTGAGATTCATTCTCCTGTGCAATCAAGCAAGCGAGCTAACAGCTAAAGAATGGAGTGTTTATATTTTAAATGGGTCAGTGTCAATGCTGGGCTGTAGTCCTCATCGGTTCTTCCCCTTTCATGCCAAGTCATACCAACAAACAATCCTTTCTCTGGCTCCTGTGTGTTGCCCACTCTGATTTTGTCATTTAAGTGGTGTGATGGTGAGTGCTAGGCTTCAGTTTGAGTGAGTTTGAGGATATCCAAATAGCTAGTGGGAACACTTTGTTTCTGGGTAAGTCTATAAGTGTATTCCCTGAACACATTAACACTCATCAGTATAATGAAGAACCAAACAGAACAAAATAGCTGAGAACAAGTTCTTGCTTCTAAAGCCACATTGGTCTTCTCTAGCCTTAGTCTCAGTCATCCTGAATCTCCAGCTTTCCAATTCTAAAATGTAAATCAGAATGGCCAGCTGCTCTGGTCCCAGCTCTAGGTCTTTCCACTCAGTGATGAATGACAGCACCCGATTTCTTTGTTCCTCAACATTCATTATCCATGCAAATAATAGATGAAGGGAATTTTTGGTCTCCATGATTGTGTGAGCCAATTCCTATAACAAATACTAATTGTTTCCCTGGAGAACTCTTTCTAAGTACACTATCTTGACTCGGCTCCTGTCATCAACATACTAATTCCTCCAGAAAAAGCTTCTGTGTAACAAGTTACACTGCAAGGGCCAGGCCACCATTTTTGTGCTTTCTGCCGTCGCCCAGGACAGCATTCCAGCCCTGGGTTTCTGTGCACCCTGCAGTTCTGCTTCCTGGATAATAGTAAGATTTTCAAAGCATAGAACTATTCCTCCTTTTAAAAGACGATGAGTTTTCATAGCATGAATGAAATTTTCTTGGTGTGATGATACACAGTTGCGATCCTAACGCTCAGGAGGTAGACAGGAAATGGGTCCAGAGAGAACATAGACTACATAGAGAAATCCTGTCTCAAAAAAACATACATACATACATTAAATATGTTTGTATATACAAATATCTATCATTTGTATGAAACACACAAAAACTAATCCCTTAAAAATTCAGAGACACTGTCCTAACATGTAGAAGGACAGCAATCTCATCATCAATTTTTGTTGCTTTATACTCATATCTGACACTGTTCTCCATTCATTATAGATAATCGATAAGTGGGCAGCATGACATCATAGAGTCAGAGCCTAGTAGTTCAAAGTACAGACTTGGGTGTCAGATCACCAGGGGCAATGGGAGCTTGGCCCTTCACTAGCTATGTGACCTCAGCATGTTACCTAACAGCTCAATAAATCAATGTGCCAGTCTGTAGGAGCAAATGGGGCTTTGCCTCTGAGGATTTTTGCAAGGTTCAATAAGCTGTTGCACAGATAAAAGGATATAGGAAGCCCTCAATATGTTTAGATATTAATAATGAATTATTTAGTCATTCAGAATCTTGTGTGGATGGCAAATGAAATCCCCAGTCTCCTCCATTATCCACCCATTAAAGCTGGTGCGCATGAGGGCCTGCCAGCTATTTTTATTCTTCTCCTCTGTTTTCCTCTTTTCTGAATTCTGCGACCGAGAGAGGCAGCGCTGAACTGAGAGAAGCTGCATTCGATGAATTGTGAAGTTCATGGCCCCAGCTCCCCACGTGGGGGGTTATTGTCTGACTTTTGTAGCTTTGTGCTTTCTATTCAGGTTTCCAGGTTCCCAAGTCATCAATTTTGCAAGAGGAAGCCAGGATCAAAAGATGCACTAAATTCACTGCAACAGACCAAAGCCAGATGAGTTTGCCTTAGAATACATGCAAATTCGTTAATCTGTTTATTACATACTTTAAATAAAGTCAAGACTACCCGGAAGACAAAGAAATCAGAAAAATCTACACTAAAAAGCAGGTTACAGATAGAAAATTTTACCTCCTATCTTTTTTTTTTTGTTCTGTCTTTTGAAGAGATGAACTCAACAACTGAGCATAAGATTTATTTAGACTCATCGTTCATAAGATTTAGACAGATTAGTGTGATGCACCCATTGCTACGAGAAGGATAAGCCAGAGACATATATTTGGTTCTGCAGCAAATACACTAACTACCCCCTTCATATGCATGTATGTACAGAGACTTTCGTATCCTCTGCCTTATTTTTATTGGGGGAGTGCTGGAGGAGTGTTTTATAATTGGATTATCTGAGCCACTTATGGCAGCGAGTTCAGGTAACTTTTTGGTTTATTCACTCTACTAATCTCTCATTCCTATTTCATTCAAATGACTTTGAACTTGTGGCTTCAAACATCTCCTGTTTCTCTGTTAAAAATAAAAATCATTGGGTCAACATACATTTATTTTTTCTGGTCTTCCCTCAAACATTGGGGTTGGAAAGAGATCTTGCTTTTATCCCCCACACAGTGACCATTAGATAGTTCCAGACAGATAGCCATTTAAAACTAATTTCCCAGTCACTTTGAAAGCAAGAAGCATCACATCCATTCTTTTTCTGCATTTGGGTTATAGAGGTCCCCAGCAATTGATTAAATGAAGTTGCAAATCCCTCCTACTAATTACCAAGGGTCAGGACAGTAAAACACAGATATTTTCACAGCAATAGTTTCCAGCACATCTTCCAATCAGCACTTTTCTACCAGCATTGAAGAGACAGATGCTGCCCATATAGGAGCATAAAGCCAAAGTCTGCCAGGAAACATCTAACTGATGAAACAGTGTGAACAATCATGATGTCGTCTCTCGATGTACACTAACTCTGTTTCCCTGAAAAAGGTCAAATGTCTCACACAACTAACAGCGATCTCATCAGCCCATAAAATGCCCAACTTGAGCGTCAGATATTTCCAAATTGCTGGAGATCTTAGGCTCTCTTCTAATTTTGTTTTCAATTTCATTTGCTTTGCAAGATAAATTTTCACAATGCAGTAATTGTAAAAATGTTAAATTACTGCAAAATGATATGGACATTTTCCAAGGGAAGGAATTTATTTAAAACTATATCAAACTTGGAAAGTAAATGTGAGAATATGTAAGTATTATCACATATGTAAAGTTAAAGGCTTTGAAAATGAATGTATCAAAGTAGGTGTACAAACAGACATCCCATTTGTTCATCTCACCCGGTGTGATTCTCATGCTCAGAATTCACCATCTAACATGACAGATTTCATATGAAAATGAATTTAATACTTGAGATATGTAGATATTTACAGATATTACAAATTTCTCCAAATTCTCATATTTTAAGCCACGAATATATAATAAATTCTGAAATAACCTTATTTTTCAAAAAGAAGATGAAATAAAAAATGGGAAAAAATTAAATGCTTAACCTATGGTGTAATTGCTTCATTGAATATTATTTTTAAAATAATTCCTTATATCTCAATATCCACCTCAGAAGAACCACAAAGACTAAATTAAAGAGAAATTCACAGCCCAGAGGGTTTTACATGGTTCATTTCTTAATTGTGTTTCTGTGTATTGGTTGTGTACTGGGTGGTATGTGCAACTTGACACAAGCTAGAGATATCAGAGAGGAAGGAGCCTCAGTTGAGGAAATGCCTCCACAAGATCCAACTATAAGGCATTTTTTCCTGTAGTGATGAATGGGGGAGGGCCCAGCCCATGGTGGGAGGTACCATCCCTGGTCTGGGTTTTATCTATAAAAAAGCAGGCTGAGCAAGCCAGTGAAAGCAAGCCAGTAACCAGCACCCTTCCATGGCCTCTGCATCAGCTCCTGCCTTCAGGATCCTGCCCTGTACATGTTTCCTGACTTCCTTTAATAACGAACAGCAATATGAAAGTATAAGCCTAATAAATCCTTTTCTCCCCAACTTGCTTTTTCATTATGGTATTTCGTTGCAGCAATAAAAACCCTAACTAAGACACTTTACCACCATTCCAAACATCAGACACATTTTTAGTGCACAAACATGTGGAAATATATTCTTTCTAGCATATTTCCCAATTCAATACTACTGCTAATAATAATAATAATATGTTTAGTTTTTCATTAATATTTCGTGATATTAAGACATAAATCCAAGGCTTTGCCCATGCTAGGCTAACACTTTAACAGTGAGATATACACCTTAGCTGTGGTGGTATTGTGTTCCCCAAAATATTGTGTACCTTAATAAACTTATCTGGGGTCAGAGAACAGAAAAGCCACTAGTTAGGCAGTGATAGCACACGCCTTTAACCCTAGTATTCCAGAGGCAGAAATCCATCTGGGATCTCTGTGAGTTCAAGGCCACATTGGAAACAGCCAGGCATGGTGACTCACGCCTTTAATCCCAGGAAGCAAGCCTTTAATCCTAGGGAGTGATGGCAGAAAACAGAAAGGTATATAAGGCGTGAGGACCAGAAACTAGAAGCATTTGGCTAGTTAAGCATGTGGCTGGTTAAGCTTTCAGGCTTTGAAGCAGTACAGTTCAGCTGGGATTCATTCTGAATGAGGACTCAGAGGCTTCCAGTCTGAGGAAACAGGACCAGCTGAGGAACTGATGGGGTGAGATAGCTGTGGCTTGTTCTGTCTCTCTGACCTTCCAGTATTCACCCCAATAACTGGCCTCAGGTTTGATTTTATTAATAAGAACTTTTAAGATTCCTGCTACTCTTAGCCCTGCTCATTAATCCTACAATACCTATGACATAAATAAATAATTTTAATAATTAATAATGTAATGCCAATAGTAAGACTAAACATCAAGAGATATCTACAGTTGCAGGTATCAAAGAGAATGCTATGCAGAGGGAAAACCATGTGGTAACTGACATGTCATTGATTCTTAGTAGCCTCTTGTCAGAGTAATGAGCCAGGTAAATTGCAAAATTCTCTGCTGTTAATCAATATTTGAGAATAAACCAAACTTTTTAAAACATATTAGCTCCAAAGAGGAGCAATGTGATACAAAACAACTAGGTTTGGGTATGATATGCCTGCTTTCCAACAGTGGTGTCTCTCACAGCCATGCAATAGTGGGCCCTATTACTAAGCCTGAACACAGATCAGGGTGTCAGCTAAAGTGTGTACTGATGACACAGAAATACCATAAAAGTTAAAAAAAAAATTGTAACATTTTATGAGGTTAAGGGGGGAAGAAAATCAATCTCCTTAACATTTGCAGAATGTTTATGAAAGTCTTGAGAAAGAATAGTATGACCAAAAATAAAGAAAGAATTGAGGCCCAGTGGTTAAGGGTGTGTACTGCTCTTATAGAAGCCCCTGGTTCAGTGCCCAGCACATACATCAGACCACTCACAACCGCCTGTAACTCCAGTTCCAGGGTTTCTGATTCCATCTTCCCCTCTATGGATTCTGCATGCATACAATGCACATATACTCATGCCAGCATACATACACTTAAAACACTAAATAAGTTTCTTTTTTATTTTTAATAGGAAAAGATGACAAAGGAAAATAATACACTCGATTAAAGTGCAAAAATCTATCTTCACTTTTATCAGTTACCAAAAATATATACAATTCTTGAATCAAGCTGTTGAATATACACTATTAGTCCTTACTAAAAACAATTTAGGGATATTTAAGAATCAGAGAAACTTTTGACAAATGAAATGGATATCAAACTGTCTATGGAATAAGATCCTGATTTTATTGCAGGAAAAAAAAACAGATCTATGTCTAAGTAGAGTAAGAAGTTACCAAGAATGTTTATCTCTATGTTGTAGAATTGGACATAACTTGAGTTTATTTTTAAACTTTCTTTAAAAAAAATAAAAGCCCTTAAACCAAGAAAAACTTCTTTCAAAAATACTTACTCTTAAATTTTCTATAATTTCAAGGACAAGAAACATTTAAAAAGCACTAGACTTGGTTCGACTATGAATAAACTAAATGGTCTGGTGAGAGTTCTAACCTCATTGCATCTCAGCTAGTTTGTCCATTTAAAAAAAAAAACTAAAAAACTAAACCAGATAATCTCAAGGGTCACTTTAACTTCTGTGATCATGTGATTCCAGATAGGTGTTTAACAGGGCTACTTTCAAAGAAAACAAAGACTGCAGTATTAGTGAGAAGACTGATCCCATTTGCATGAAACCTACCAGACAGTTTTAGCTACACATAAACCAATGCTACTGTGTACCTGTCTATAAGAATGTTTTCAAAACCAGTTGAAGGTAATGTTGCATAGTTACTTCCCATACACTTGCACATAACAGCATCTACAGAGCTACACAGAGCTGGAGGCACAGACATGTCTTGGCTCCTAGCTTCCTTTGCTCCTTTGCTCCGTGATGCTCTCCTGGGCTGCCCTTGTCTCTTGGTAGAATCTCATCAAGCGTGCCCTGCCTTTCATTGAGGCATTTTCAAAATGAGTTCATCAGAAACACTTTTTTTTTTTTTTTATGAATTTGGAGCCTCTTCCAGCAATAACTTCACAGCCGTAATTAAGAAATATATTAAGCCTTCTGTCAATTAACTGATGTGAAAAACCTGACTGTCCAGAGAAGCATGGATTTCCCCAGCTGTGCCTTATCAGAGACTAGTTTGTTCTGAAGAGGTGCAATGCAGATGCCAGAGCTTTAGAAGTGCCAGGAAAATTAGCCCGTGCCCCTGGAATGAGCTCAGCCAGTGAGGGTGCTGCTCTGACTGCTCAGAATTGCATGGAAATCTTTAACTGGCAGGATGAAGAGTTGCAAAATCTTTCATTGTGTCTTATTTTATTGTCTTATGATAGTTCTCCAAGGAGCAGGCCAACAAGACAAATGCAGAGGCAGGAGGCATTTACTTCTTCAGAAACATCCTGTGCTTTACAGAAGGTTTTATGACACATGAAAACTTCAGGCCAAAGCAAAGGCTGAGACAGGAAAGCCCGGACTTTGCTTCCTTCCTTATGTTTTCAACTGACTTGTTCTTGGTGCCTACTGTAAATTATCCCACTGCATCTCAAGCTGTCTTCAGTTGTCTTTGTCACCCAGTTCACCATGATAGATTTTTTTTAAAAAATAAAATTGAGTAAAAATAAACTACTATTAAAACAAACAAAAGACAAACAAAAATAGACCCACATTTATTATTTGATTCAACAAACAAAGTCACTGTCGTCAACTGGTTGTCATAGTTTCTTACTATTTTTAACTCTGAACCTCTGGACATGTATTGTTGCAGACTAATAAGGCATAACTCACAGACAAGCATTTTCCACAGTAGTTGTTGGTTTACATACCTCCAACGGACTGGAGGTTCCTTAAGAATCATTAGCACTCAGTACTTGGAGATGTTCTGTAAGTATTTACGGACAGATTGGGCGAATAAGTAGGACACAAAGGAAAAATAAGCCTTTGGGCTGTTAACACCTACCTACCAGCTCAAGGATAAGGACAAAGCAGCTTTCTCACCCTTGGAAGCAACTTCCATCATCAGTATTTGGGTCAACATCTAGAATAGCATGCAATCTCTCCAGTTTTCCATGATAATGAGCACAGAGACATGTTACAGCATAAAAAGCAATGTTACTGGGGGTGCTGTCTAGATCAGGTGTTTTTCAAAAAAAAAAAAAAGGAAGAAGTATACAGAGTTTACAAAGTAACCAGGAATTGTATTCAGAAGTAAAACGATTGTACAGGTCAGACACACTGAAAGGGAACAGAGGGCGCCTTCACTTGGAGGACTCGAGCATCAGATATAATTGGGGGCTTCAAGAGGAAGAGGAGTAAGCTGCTTAGGAATAGGGTATGAGTGGTTTTTTGCTTGTTTTGATTGACAGGTTTGGGTTATGGAAGTCTTTTTTTACTATCTAGACTTGTCATATCTCCAACAAAGCCACACCTCCTAACAGTGCTAATTGGCTCTGTTGAAGTGGGTGTGGCCTTGTTGGAGGAAGTGTGTCACTGTGGAGGCCCGCTTTGAGGATCCTTTTGCTCAGGATGGCAACCCCCCACCCCAGTGTCTCGGTCGACTTCCTGTTGCCCGCAAGATTTAGCACTCTCAGCTTCAACATCACATCAGCCTACACGCTGCCATGCTCCCCACCATGATGATAATGAACTGAACCTCTGAAACTGTAAGTGAGCCACCCCAACTAAATGTTTTACTTTATAAGAATTGCAGTGGTCATGGTGTCTCTTCACAGCAATAAAAATCCTAAGACATTGCTATATACATATATACATCATTGAAAATAAAATAAATGGTTTAAAAAAAACTCAAGAGCCTGAGTTCAGGACACCTGCTGCAAGATATCTTCTAGACATCACAGGGAAGTTGCTGTACCCATGAAATCTGAACAATATGGCTGCAGAAACAAGCCCTGCATAATAACAACAGGTGACATGGATCGGGAAATTTTTTCATGGCAATAAATGGCTTCTGAGAGAGGCAGAATCCGTTTTCTCCAGGGATAAGCTTCATGCTTCCTGGTAGACCATCCATAGTGGTCAGTCTGTAATACATCTATCTACATCTGAGCAGCACTAAATGAACTCAGAAATTGTGTGTGTGTGTGTGTGTGTGTGTGTGTGTGTGTGTGTGTGTGTGTGTGTGTGTTGTGTAACAATAATGAAAGAAGACTAGATCATGATTTGAGAGGGTATGGTGGGAGACAGGGGAGAAAGGTTGGAGATGTATAGTTGGAAATTATGTAAATGGAGTGCCCTTGTATGAAATTATTGAAAGTTATTTAAAAATTAAGTAAAAATAAAAAAGGGAGGAAGTTATAAAATTTCAAAACAAAGCTTTGGCTTCATCTCATGTTTCAAACTCACAAAATCACCAGGGTCCTGCACTTTCTACATTTCTCTGTTTTTTTATCTCTGGATTTATTGAAGATCTTAATTTCCTTTTTTTTTTTTTTGAACCTTTAATTACTTCCTCAAGTTCTGATTATAGCACTAATAAATAAAAGAAAGTTAGGTGTACAAATGCCTTGGATTTTTATGGTGCCAAATTGCCGTAGATAATACATTTTTTCAGAACAAAAATAAACGTCTCACAACTTCTGTTAGGACACAAACAGATGCATACTAATGGAGACATTCGCTGATGCTTTCTTACCCGGTAGCCATGTCAAGATCCTGAAGGTTTGGATCTTTCATTTCCTTACATCCGGCACTCAAGCAGTCTTCTCTTCTATTATAGTCAGTGTTCAGCGTGAGTGACAGTTTTCAGAAAGATACTGGGCTTTTCGGCAGAAAGCTAAGTTAGTGCTTCTGCATATTCAGAAGCTCATTTTTTTTCTTTTTTAAAATTTTATTTATTTAAATTTTTTTCATTTTACATACTGACTGCTGTTCCACCTCCCTCCCTGTCTCTTGCCCCCTCCCCACCTCCTCCCATCCCACCCCCATTCACTACCCATAGGCAGTAAGGCCTCACTTGGGTAGTCAACACAGGCTGGCATACCAAGTTGGGGCAGGCCCAAGCCCCTTTCCCGTGCATCAAGGCTAAGTAAGGCATTGACCATAGGGAATGGGCTCTAAAAAGCCAGTTCATGTACCTGGGATAAGTCCTGGTCCCAGTGCCAGGGGACCCACAAACAGACCAAGCCATGCAACTGTCACCCTCATTCAGAAGGCCTAGCATAGTCCTATGCATGTTCCCCACCTGTCAGTCCAGAGTCCATGGGCTCCCACCAGCTTGGGTCAGCTGTCTCTGTGGTTTTTCCCATCATGATCTTGACCCCCTTGTTCCTGTGATCTCTCCTCCCTCCCTTCAACTGAACTCCAGGAGCTCGGCCAAGTGCTTGGCTGTGGGTCTCTGCATCTGTTTCCATCAGTCATTGGATGTAGATCCTATGATGACAATTAGGGTAGTCACCAATCTGAGTGCAGGGGAAGGCCAGTTCAGGCACCCTCTCCACCACTGCTATGAGTCTTAGCTGGGGACATCCTTGTGGGTTCCTAGGAATTTTCCTAGCACCAGATTTGTCCCTAGCCATATAATGGCTCACTCTGTCAAGATATCTCTTTCATTGCTCTCCCTCTCTGTCCCTCCCCCAACTCGGCCATCTGGAACCCTCATGTTCCCACCCACCCCCATCCCCTCTTCTCTACTCCCCCCATCTCAGTTTACCCAGGAGATCTTAACCCTTTCCCCCTTACTGGGGCAATTCATGCATGTCCCTCTTAGGGTCTTCCTCTTTACCTAGTTTCTCTGGGGTTGTGGATTGCAGCCTAGTTATTCTTTGTTTTGCATCTAATAATCACTTATGAGTGAGTACATACTGTGTCTGTCTTTCTGGGCCTGGGTTACCTCACTCAGGATTATTTTTTCTAGTTCTATTCATTTGCCTACAAATTTAATGATGACATTTTTTTTTTGTTTGTTTGTTTGTTTTTGTTTTTTTGGTTTTTTTTTGAGACAGGGTTTCTCTGCGTAGCTTTGCGCCTTTCCTGGAGCTCACTTGGTAGCCCAGGCTGGCCTCGAACTCACAGAGATCCACCTGGCTCTGCCTCCCGAGTGCTGGGATTAAAGGCGTGCGCCACCACTGCCCGGCTATGACATTGTTTTTTACCACTGCATAATACTCCATTGTGTAAATGTACCACATTTTCTTTATCCATTCCAGAAGCTCATTCTTAAAAGGCTAAGTGTTTGCATGAGGGAGTTTCAACAGCCTGACTAAACACTGTTAGAAATATTTAGAGAGTTAATAGTGTCCAAGCAATCTGTATTAGAAAATTGTCCTGACCCAAAGGAAAACAATCTTTCTTATGGTGATATTTTATTTGTACTGAAATGTGATTTTAATTTTATGTTAATAAATAAAGTTGCCATGGGGTCAGAGCTATTAGAGCCATAGCAAGAGCGTGATGGTTAGAAGAGCTAGGTAGATTTCTGTGTGTTCAGGGATACAGCCAGTATTGGAGACATATGCCTTTAAGACCTGGAGGGCGGTACTTACAGGCAGTGATGAGGCAGTCATGTGGTTGGGTTTAGAACCAATGAGAAGGCAGAACAGAAAGACTATTTAAACACAGACAAACAGGAAGTAGCTCTCTCGCGGGGAAGTTAGGAGCACTGCAGGAGGTAAGATTTTATCTCTGAGCTCTGACCTCTCGGCTTTCTCTTTTACATTGGCTCTGTGTTTCTTATTTTAATAAGACGATTGGTTACATCTACACTTTCTGGTATCTTTAAAGCATGCAGTAATTTTACAACCTGGAGCAAGAGAAAAAAGTCAAGGGAGTCGGGTTTCCACATACACACAAAAGCTAAGAGACAGGATACTGGATTCCTTGAGGTTTAATAGGTCAAAGGGTAGGTCCAGATCCTGGAGGAAGACCTACCTTCATAGTTTAAATTGTCAAGAAGTTTTCTTTTTAAAGACATAGGTCCCAAAAGAGTGGATAATTCTATTTTGTATGTTATATACTTACTGTTATCTGTTTATATTTCACACATTATACATTTTACATACATAAGTCTTCAAAAGTAAATGTGCCCAGAAGAGGTAGATCTGGGCCTAGAGTCAGGAGGAACCTTTATGTTTAAAGACTGGTCAAGCAGAGAAGGATAGCAAGCCCTGTAGGTCAGTCAGAATCTAGTTTTATATTTTTCTTGGAAACAATAACAGGCATGAGAGGGTTAATTCTTTAATAATTCTGCTTTGCAGCCTGCAACCCATCAGGTTTATTAACAAACAGAATGAACTTAACTAGCACCCCATCCAAAGTGGTGGTGTTTTCTCTCTCTCTCTCTCTCTCTCTCTCTCTCTCTCTGTATGTGTGTGTATATTGTTGTGTGTGTGTGCATGCGTGTGTGTATGTGTGTATGGTTGTGTGTGTGTATGTGTGTATGGTTGTGTGTGTGTGTGTGTGTGTATATGTGTGTATGGTTGCGTGTATGTGCATGTGTGCCAGAAACCTTATGGGTAATGAGGCTGGTGAGACTTTATGGTAGTGGTCGCTCAACAGCTAAGGACACCGCTTGCTCAGGACCAAGTACAATCCCATAGTGGCTCACAACCACCCATAAACCCAGGTCCATAGGAGACCAAACTCCCTTTCATGAGCACCTTTTGTGGCCACCTTTTGTGGGCACCAGACATGCATGTCCTTCACAGGCATACATGCAGACAGAAACACCCATAACCACAAAATAAACAAATACATTTTTATTGAATTTGCTGAATTTTTAAAAATCTTATGGGTAAAGGAAGGGGGTTAAAAACAAACCTTCCTGTAAACACATGCAGAAATATCATTATACAGGAAATGTGCAGTTTTATTCTTCCATTCACACCTTTCAACTAAAAGGCAAAGGCAGTCACAGTCAGCTACACAGGCCATGTCCTCCCGGTTCTCCTTACAAAGTGTTGGATAAAGAAAAGAAAGCTGAGATGTTGCTCTCGGGACAGCATGGCAATTAGCCTCAGGCATTCCCAGGAATAATTTATAAATCTTAATATTTCATGTCTCTTTCTTTGCATGCACTTGCCAGTCTCTGATTCTATAATTCCCTAATACACATTATAGGCATCGAGAAGTGCGCTTTTCTTCTTCCTGTTGCCAAGGTACCTTTTTTCTCCTTCCTTCCTTCCTTCCTTCCTTCCTTCCTTCCTTCCTTCCTTCCTTCCTTCCCCCTTCCTTCCTTCCTTTCTTCTCCCCTTCCTTTCTTTCTTCTTCTTCCCCCTCTCTCCTTTCTTCTTTCCATGACCTTTTTTGATTTATTCTCAATGCTGAATGTGATCAAAGTTTTTGGTTATCTAAATGATATATTGGTGTGTGGGGGTATGTATATATGTGTATGCTTATGTATTTGGGTGTGGGAGTTTATAACAACTCATCAGTTTTAAAGGATAACCATTCCAAGGACTCTAACGATTTTCAGCGTCTATGTAA
Source organism: Peromyscus maniculatus bairdii (assembly GCF_049852395.1). Lineage (NCBI taxonomy): Eukaryota > Metazoa > Chordata > Mammalia > Rodentia > Cricetidae > Peromyscus > Peromyscus maniculatus. The sequence continues at coordinate 28,827,045 of NC_134867.1, forward strand.
TAACTCCTTGGCAGTGTTGGCGGGAGCCCCAGGTCAACAGGGCCCATATACACATTCTTACCTACATGCAAGGCAGGTTGAACAAAGAACATATAGCTGAGCATGCTTACCCTGAACATAGAACCATACCCTGCTTAAGAAATAAATGGATCCCAATTGTAAAACTCATTTACAAAATTAATTCTGACATGCTAGAAATTGTTTGAGTCCATGATAGACCAGACACCAACAAAATGAAAAGAAAAACTGAACTGTTGGGTGATTTCTTCCTTTCTTTACCTCCTGTCTCTTAATGCCCATGTCCAGACATCACTTTAAAATACTTTTTCTCAGGATAGTTTCAATGGAAGAGGTCAGGTGAGGTTACATTCTAAACAGTAAGTCACATTTTATCAGTGAAAAATTCTGTCTTACTTGTCATTTCTTAGTTAATTAAGCTGGCTATCTCCCTAGAGATCTTTCTCATATGAAATTGGAAACTGGCTTCATGTTAGTGATTGTACCAAAATGGATTTGGAAATGTAAAAGTTGCTAATCCTCTTTTAGAAAGGGCAAGTGTTTCGTGTCACCTTGTCTGTTGAAGAAAATCTCTTTCTGAATGAAGGATGAGGTTTGACTAAACCGAGCACTCTGATTATAATAAATCAGGTGGTGCAATAACAGTCCCGCAGACAAAACCTCATAGACTAATCTCTTTAGCACAAAATTGTATCTAGCGAGACGAAAGCCCTAACAAGGATGTGACTTCTGTCACTTTAGCTTTCCATGCATGCCATTGGCACTAGGATTTCTTCTCGTACACCTATTACCAGTTCAGCCCAGAGGAAGGCAGTTTATTATACGATTAGGGTCTATATAGGAACCACAAAGGGCATAAAGCGTGAAAGGATCTATGTCATGAGTCCAGATGCTTACAGATCTCAGACTGCTCAAAGAAAGCAGAAGAAAGTAATTGCATGGTCGTGACAGAGTAAAGGAATGAGGGGAACTCAGAAGAAATTTAAATTACTTATTGTTTCCTTCTAGGTGTGACTGAGGTTAGTGGAGTGAATTAAATAAAAAAAAAAAATTAAAGACATATATCAGTAAACACTTCCTACTTGTGAGTTGTTTAATGATATTGTCCCAAAGGAAGATGTAGAAGTCTTATCTGCTTGATTTTTTCAAACAGGAAAATACATATTTAAAAAATACACTATAAAAGAAAATCCCCTACCAGTTCTCAAGCGGTGAATTACTGAGTATAATCTGATATTTCTCAGCTCTGATTTCCAAGTCTTTATTGCCAAATGTTCCTTGGGGGCTTAATTTTTCAAACTTCTTATTAGACCGCTTCTATGACACCCCTGTACCATGAGGATGCTCCAGCAAACTGAGTATACAATTGTGCTATGCATTTATCGAAGTGTTTGCTGAGAACATGGGCAGCTAAAGTCATTTGCAGTGACCACAGTCAGTATTTATGTTTATAACTGCAGTTAATATAAAACTCAACATAGCAAACAAAGTTCTGAAGAATGCCACCAGCAAATAGAACTAATTGGCAGAGTGAATTCCTTGTCTCGTTTGATTTCTCATCAGAGCCTTTAATTCGTTAAACTGAAATTTATTGAGAATCCCATTTTCTGGTCACTGAGTAAACTGGAGATAAAATAAGAACATGTTAAAGAATAATTTTCTAGCCTCTTTGGAGTGCATACTGGATAAAGACTCTCTTCTTGCCTGTTTCTCACTCTGGTATCTAATTCAGTGTCTGGCACATGCATTTTACTAAATTAAACAATAAATATCCAAACCCAAGACTACCAAATTTGGTACCTACTCTCAAGTCTCATAAATTCATTTTGTCTTTCTTTCAGTGTACTATGCATTATGGCCAACTGGATCCCAGGTTTCATTTTTCCCAAATTTGCAAGATGTCTGATTCCTGCAAAAGAATTAGATTATGCATTTTGCATCTTATTCATCTGAACATGATCAAAAATCAGACTATTTCCATCCATTTATGAAATTATAGCTATTCTGTAACAAGAGGAGACAGGGCAGGGATAAGAACTTTGAGCTAAGTGTAGACCCGCTTAGAGATAGATGCCTGCTGTAAAAATAAGCATGCTTCTCCAGGACACAATTTACATTTTCCAAAGCAGCAAAGCGTGACAGACTGTAGTCATCAGAAGGTGATTGTTACTATGGAGGAGGGCATCCTGGGGCATGTGTGTTTGTGTAGGGTTGTCTGGGAATGAACTGATCTAATGAAAAGTGAGTTTTTATATTCAGAATATAAAATATGACAACACACTAAATTAAATAGATGTGAATGCTTTTAAACAGCTTGATCTCAAATTTCAATGTTATTTGGACGTGTCATTGAGGTTAAGAATAAAATACCCAATACTTCAATATAAGTGCCAATATAGTATTTATTGAATGGTTAACAACAAATTACTGCTGCTCTGTGAGATACCTTTTTAAATGACAATAGAATAGTATACATGAGAATAGAATAGTATAAATGAAAATATGATTGCCTCCTCTCTGAATTCCCTACTGTGGGCAATCATATCAGTAAATTAAACTGGTAAAATGACATTAAGATCACATCCTGAAATTTCAGTTATTGTGTTTTCAATCAATATAAGTCCAACACAATGTTACTGACTTAAATAGGTAACAAAAACCGTTCAATTTCATATTCTAACCTGCTTTAGTTAGACAAAATATTTCTAAGCCACGAATTCCTATCAAAGTTTAGAAAGTGGTCTGTTTTTGGTCTGTTCTTCCATCACTCAGAAATACAGAGTTTTCACTTCCTTAAAACTTTTGTTCCCATTATAATTTATCAGTGGACACTGTACATACAGAGAGAGAGAGAGAGAGAGAGAGAGAGAGAGAGAGAGAGAGAGAGAGAAGGAGAGGGAGGGAGATAACTGTGATAACACCACAGTAAAAGTAAAATTATTTATAATGCAGTTAATAATTATGCTGCTTTAGTAAAGTGACAGTGGTAGGTTTTCCTGTAAGATCCATGGCATTACTAGCTATAGGTAGTTAATTAGGTTTCTAACACCAGGCATGGTTTCCCTCCTGTCGGAGGGAAACCTTACATCAAATTAGAGAACTGTTGCTTACTTCCAATGTGTACATGTACCCCCCTTAGGATTATTGTGCTGAGCTAGTTGTTACTGTGGTTCATAAACATCATAGCTGGGTGGGACTGTTGGTGGCTTCCCTCCCTTGGCTTACATGACTCTTTCCAGTACCATAAAAGCTAGTCCTCAAGGAAGAGACTTTCAGGTCCAAGCCAGCTCTAGGTCCTGTGTCCAAAGTTCATGGTGTTTTCAGCAATAAGGGCTTACCTTCAACATCTTGGAGACAACCAGTGGCAAAAATAATAGCCTATATTTCTTTGGGAGTAGCTTGCACTCCCTTGACCAGCAACTCAAAGGGGGTTTTCTCATGCCTGACCCTGGGATCTTTATTAGGAAGTCTGTGCCTGGTAGAGGGAGAATTATCAGCCCAAGTAGGAAAACTTCATTTAAACTATCTATATAGTATACATGGGTGTACTTACATATGTTAAATGTAATAATAGACTCAATTCTTCATGGCTATTTCAGACACTGATAGTAGTATTTTACTCTTGTCTGTTCTTCTCCTTGTATTGACCACCTCCTCCTTATGCAATTAAGGTCCCTCCCATTCCATTTTTCCAATTTTCTTCTTCCAATAATGTGTTCTAAAACCTGACCCCTAGCTGATGTGCCTACTTTGGTAGGTTTTGGAAGAGTGGGTTCACTGGGTACGGATCCTGAAGGTTGTAACTACCTCTCATGCTAGTCTACTCTCTCTCTTGATTCCTGGTCCAACCACCATGCAAGGCACTCTGCCATGCATTCTTACGACCGCAGGGCCACTTTGACATCCTTCACTCTGATGGCCTGCAGCGCCTCTGCAAGCCAAAGGGACACTGCCAATCAGGTTGCTTGTCATACTAATCAAAGGGTGACTGTAGTAGAAAAACTGGTACCGAGAAGTGGGGTTCTTGGTGTGATAACCCTGTCATTGTTTAAGCATTTGGAACTAGTTGAAGAGAGGAATTTGTGAAGTTTGGAGATGCAGGTTAGGAAAGCTCTAGAATGGAGCAGAGCTTAACGACCCATTCTAGTGGGGTCTTCTAAGACAAGAATGTTGATAGAAATGCAGAAAATAAAAACGACACCCATGATGTTTCAGATGGGAATGAGAAGCCTATCAAGCACAGGGATTGGAACTATTTCTGTTATATTCTGACAAAGATTTTGTTTACTGTCTGCTCATGCCCTAAAATTTGGGTTAAGGCTGAATTCAAAAGTAACCAACTGTTTTAATTCACAAAGGAAATTTTAAGACAGTCTACTGGATGTCAACATGTAGAAGGCTGCAAATAGATCCATATCTGTCACTGTGCACAAAACTTAAGTCTAAGTGGATCAAAGGCCTCAACATAAATCCAGTTACTCTGAACCTGATAGAAGAGAAAGTAGAAAGTAGTCTTGGATGCATTGGCATAGGAGATCACTTCCTAAATATAACACCAGTAGCACAGACACTGAGAGAAATTAATAATTGGGACCTCCTGAAACTGAGAAGCTTTTGTAGGGCAAAGGACATGGTCAACAAGACAAAATGACAACCTACAGAATGGGAAAAGATCTTCACCAACCCCACATCTGACAGAGGGTTGATATCCAGAACATATAAAGAACTCAAGAAATTAGACATCAAAACGACCAACAGTCCAATTATAAAATGAGCTATAGAGATAAATAGAGAATTCTCAACAGAAGAAACTCAAATGGCTGAAAGACATTTAAGGAATTGTTCAACATCCTCAGTTGTCAGGGAAATGCAAATCAAATCGATTATGAGATACCATCTTACACCTGTCAGAATAGCTATGATCAAAAACACTGAAGACAGCTTATGTTGGAGAGGATGTGGAGCAAGGGCAACACTCTTCCACTGTTGGTCGGAATGCAAACTTGTACAGCCACTATTGGTGAAATTATTAAGGCCATTCCACGTAGTTAAAAGGATATTTATTTAATAGCATAACTTACAAATTAAGGGATAGGTAGGTCACGGGGTCTGGGGAAGGTGTATCGCAATCCAGTGCTGTTCTCTGGAGCTCTGCTCGGTCCACCTCCACTGTTCAGGGTCCCGGCACAGAGAGAGCGCTGGCCCATCCAGATCTTGGGTCTTCAGGTGCCTCCCCTGGCCCGCCTCATAGGAGTGACAGTTGCCCGAGTCTCAATGGGGGTTGGAACTTCCAGATCAAAGCTGGAATGGCTACCCACTACAAGCCACTTTGGAAATTAATAAATTAAAATTAATTTCTTAGGAAATTGGGAATCAACCTCCCTCAAGACCCAGCTATACCACTCTTGGGCATATACCCAAAAAATGCTCAATCATATCACAAGGACACATGCTCAACTATGTTCATATCAGCATTATTTGTAATAGCCAGAACCTGGAAACAACCTAGATGCCCTTCAACTGAAGAATGGATGAATAAAATGTGGTACATATACACAATGGAGACAATCTACACTATAGGTTTATTTTCAATTTAATAAAATCCTGAGATCTATTTCTAAATGTGTCCATATTCTAAATTGTGAAGACCTGAGGCTTGAGGTGTTATTGTCAGTGTTTAAGGAGGAATGTGATAACCCTACAGGTGCTGTAGTGGCACACATATATTGGTGGTAACCAGCATCTCTAATGTACTTAAAACCTGCTCAAAAACAGAAAAGCTTTGCCCGGTACTAAAAACCTGGCCAAGTACCCAGTGATAGTGAAGTTATGGGTCTTGGAGAAGACCTTCAACTACCACTTTAGTAAACCAGCATAATCTCAAACAACAATCTAAACATTTTTCCTTATGCACACAGATAATAGTAGTTCTTGCGCTCATCAAGGAAACTTCTCTATGCAAAACACAGAGACCAACACAGAAAACCACAACCAATCAAAATTCAAAGTTATGGAACCCAATTCCAATAGACACATCTACAGAACACTCCAGCACCTAAGACTCGGGGGCTGTCATGGAAGACAGGGTGGGAAGCCTGTAAGAGGCAGATGATCAGAGAGTCTGTAGTGAGATTGTGTTTCCTAGTAATGTCAGAGGCTACACCAACATGACTGACTGCTTAGTATGAACTCAACAATGACAACAGCAATATACTTGCCAACATGGATGAGGAAACCTGTGAGACCTCAATCCTACAGGAAGAATTACAGGCAATTACGAAATTCTGAGTGAGAGAAATAGCTTTCCCCAGGGAAGAGCAGACCAATTGCTTATCTAATACCAAATGGTCAGCCCTGAAAACATACATACAAGTAATATTATACAGACTGAACAAGTTGTATTTTAAAATGTATATATATATACACACATTTATATACAGATTTGGAGGAAGAAAAGGAAAGGTTATATGGGAGGCTTTGGAGAGAAGTAAGGGAAGGGAGAAATGATGTAATTATAATGTAATCTCAAAAACAAAAAGAAAACATTTTAGGAGGAGGAATACAATTCACTTCACAACCAAATTCATGTGAGAGAAAAATAGTCATAAGAGTACATCATTCAAATTACATTGTGATAAATGCAGTCAACTCTAAATACTAGATTTTGATAATTACAGTGAGTTTGTGCATTAGTTCGCTAGATATTTGATTGCTGTTTAGTTTGTGAGAGAAATAAGTTATGAATAAGACCATAAGGGAGTATGATTTAACTTTAAAGGATAGAAATTATGCAGTGAAATTTCAAAAAAGGTAAAAAAAATGATTTCACTTGTCCTTAATGGTATGGAAATAATGAATTATTAGGAAAAATGGGCAAAATTGGTCTGATTAGAGTATAAGCTACGGGAGTGGCTGCCAGCAATAGACATGCCCCATGAGTACAAAGTGCAGATGGATTTAAGAATAGAAAGAGTGCCTACGATTTATTCTAAGGCTGGGAACTTAAATTTTATTGTCAGTAAAAGGTAAGAGAGAAAGTTGTTCTCTTGGTTCCACACCCTATTCATACTGCTCATTTTCTCAAGCTCTGGTGAGCCTAGATGGTGTTTACTAAATGAAATAAAGGAGACACGGGATAAGTCGTGGCACCTCACACGTGAACATTGAAAAGATCTAACCAGTGGGCCCAGAATGTGAATTCATGGTTTCCAGGGTAGGAGTTGTGGGGAGGATAGGGGAGATGGGGTCAAAGACAACAAAATTTCAGTCTGAAGGAGGAAATTAAGGAAATCTATTATACAACATAATATCTACATTTAACCAAACTGTGCTGTATGTGTGGGTGTCACAAAGAGAGAAAATTTTCAGATGTTATCACCACACACACACACACACACACACACACACACACACACACACACACACACGTGAGGCAAAGGATATATTGGGTTAATTTGGCCATTCCACAAAACATTTTAAAACATCATGTGACACCATTAATGTATATAATGCACACAATTTTTATTTATCAATTAACAGAGACAGAGATGGGAAGGTAAATAACTTTTTGCTGTATTATTAAATTTATTTTGCTAGTATTTTGCTGAGGACTTTTGTGTCTATGTTCACTAGTGCTATTGTGTCATAGTTTTCTTATGTGTACTTTTCCTAGCTTTGATATCAAGGCAATGCAGGCCTCCTGAAGTCAGTTTAGAAGTATATCATTTTTATTTTCTAGAAGGATTGGTATTAATTTTTGTTTAAGTGCTCAGTAGAACTCAGCTATGAAATGCTGATGCTCTGGGCATCTTTTTAATAAGAGACTCTTCATGAGTAATCAGTCTCGTTAATCACTATTGACCTGTTCAGATTTTCTATTTATTTTTTGTTGAATTTTGGTATGTCCTGTGTTGCTAGCAATTTATGCATTTGTTTCTTGTGTTTTGATTCTGTTTGTTGTAGTTTTCCCAGGGTCCTTGTGATTCCTTGTATGTCTATGTCCTCAATCACTGTGTACCTCTTTCCCTCCTGATTTTCTTAGTGGATTCTCTCTCTTTATTTTTAGTCTACACCCAAAGTATGTCATTTTGTGTTCATCTAGTCCAAACACAACTTTCAGTTGTGTTTTTTATATTGCTCCTCTTCTCTTTCTATTCCAATCACTGTTATTTCCTCCCACTGAAATATGGCATTTCCTTCTCAAAAAACACTGACAACAGAACAGGCAAATGATTTTGATAGGGTATTACAATTATCGCTTTAAACCTGAGTCAATGTAATGTGCATCACTAGTTCAAGCTGCAAAGGCTCTGGACTCTTCAGCTACTTCTTATTTATTACATTTACAAAAGTCACCAGAAGTATGTCTTACAACTTTCAAATTTGATTATAGTAATTCTACATATTGGTTTCTTCATGTTGGTTCATCTTAGTTTCAGACACCCAGAACCCTTCTTCTAAAAAGCAGTCCATACATTGTAAGAGACAAAGGAATGTAGGCAATCAAAATGGTAAGGAAATAACAACTGCACTTCGGAAGGAGTCAGTACATTACATCCTGGCTTGGGCAGCTGCCTCGTTCTGTTGCTCCCCCTTGCTACAGGAAACCTGTTTCAGGCTTTCAAGTTGACCACTAAACCATCTATTTCTGTATTTATCATAGTTCTTTGAGTCAATACCTCTGAGCCTTCCTAGACAGCTTCTTATCACTTGAAAGTTGACTGTAAATGGATTCTTTTATTTAAGTTACCCAGGAGTCCAAACAGTCAGGAGGAAAACAGGTTGGGAAAAATAAAGTATACTAAGTAAAATTCTATCAACTAAATACTACCGGGGGGGGGGAGGTTTTTTTCTCTTGATTTGTTTTGCTTTAAGGTGAAATTTGGTCTATTGAATGAACTTATCAGCAGGATGCCTAAATGCTTGCAACATTTTGGCCCATCCTTCATTCAAGTTAGCTAGGAATAAAATCCAAATGTATTATCACTTAACCAACCTTCATATCATATTTGAAGAGGTAAATGAAATGTCTGAGCTACTCGGAAGCTTCTACATTAAGTGCAGCCTCAGATCATCATTATTTTCGTAAATGTTTGGATCTCATTGGAACATATAACATTCCTTTCAAATGCCCTGTGCATAGGAAAATGCAAACATTGCATGTTGCATTGGAAAGACTTACTCCTCATCTTTTCAGAGAGAGGTGAATAGCTTGCTGGGATCCCAACGCCTTTATCAAACGAAAGCCCTGGCTTTTCCATCAAAATGCAAAGCGCCCCTGAGTGATTTCTCTGCCTTTACAGACAGACTCAACATTCAAGAAGGAAGCATGTGTTTTGCTCTTTCTTGGCTCCGCTCAATGCCGGTTTTATCAAGCTTCTGCACAGTACTTCTGTCCTAAAAGATGCCTGTGTGACTTGGAAGCCATTCACAGAGTCACACTGGCTCCTCTTATGTCCTGCCAATTAAATTATCTTCTCCAGCTTTTATTCCTGCCAAAGAGGTTCAGACTGAGATAAAGCTACACTCCTCTTCAGCTGTTTTTGAAATAGTGTGGAAGACCTTATGGAGACTAGAGGCATGCAAAAGCATAAATACCTCTTTTCCCCAGCCTTTCCAGGATATAAGTGAATTTCTTTGTAGATGCCTCCCATGGTACACCACCATGCTGACTTTCAAAACTGGAGAGTCTTCTTTAATCTCATGAAATTGAATTATAGCACTCCTCAGAACATGGCAAATGTGAGCTTCCCCTGCCGCTGTGCCCACTGAAGTAGAGTGCAGCGTTGACAAGGGTTCCTAAAATGGTCCTATTGAGGACCCATGGGAGCAGTAATTCACTGCTTTATGTGGTTAGGAAACTGTCCTTATTTGGCTACCCCACTTATGACAACATTACATTTTTATAAGCTATCTATACATTTGCTGTTTTTCATGTTTCATGTCCTAGTTCAACTCAGATGTTTCTTTTCCTACCAAATTGGTTCATTTGATATAAGAAAATTATGTTTATTTTAAAGAAAGAAAAAACACAATGATTGAGCTTTTAATTGAGTTTTCAAAATTTTTTATTGAACATAGTGTTATTTTCATAAAATATATTCTGATGATGGTTTCTTCTCCCTCATCTCCTCCCAGATCCTGTCCACCTCTGCACCCTTCCAACTTCCAACTTCATGCCTTTATATCTCTTAAGAAAACAAGCAGGCAAATAAAAGAAGACAAGCAAAGATAAAACAAAACTCACAGTAACAAAAAAGAAAGAAAGAAAGAAAGAAAGAAAGAAAGAAAGAAAGAAAGAAAGAAAGAAAGAAAGAAAGAAAGAAAGAAAGAAAGACACTAAGAAAGAGCACAAAAAAATAGACACACACCAATAAAAACTCAAAATCAGAAACTATAATATACAAGCAAAAGACAAATAAAGCTTTAAAAAAATGTCCCAACAAACTAATATGAGACAAAAACTAAAATTTTGAAAATGCCACTGGAGTTAACTTTGTGTTAGCCATCTCCTGCTGGGCATGAAGCCCTCCCTGAAGTGTGGTTTGTGTAGCCAGTAAGACTCCCTTGGAGAAAATAATTTTTCCTTTGGAAGAAGTTTTTAATTGGAAATACCTTCTTGGTTGAGGATGGGGACTGGTGTCTAATTTCCCATCTCAGCACTGGGACCCCATCACATCCTGTGCATGCTTTCACAGTCCCTATGAGTTCATACCTCTGTTGATCACCATTGGAGACAGAGGTTTTGTAGCTGGGTTGGTGTTTACTTTTCTCCTTTGGAAGTGTGCAAAGTACCAAGACTCTGGGTAGCAATCAGCTGGACTTCTCTACATTCACTGGGTTGAGTAGGTGTCATCTTCAGCAATAGGGCCTTTCCATCAGTTTGTGGTAAACAACCAATAGCCTTGGCAATAGTCTGACATTTTTACAGGTTCCAATTGGGGTCCCTTTGGCCAACAACTCAATTAGATGTTACCCATTCCTAGCCCTGGAAGCTTCATTTGCTGATGAAAGATGTCCATTTGAGGTTCCAACTACCCTGTAATTTGGCATTTTCATTTAGATCTCTCCTTCATACATGCATATATTTTAGGAAACTTCTACTGCATTAGGTTTTCATACAACCCCCTCAAATGCTGTCCGTCCCTGTATTCCCTCATGTCTCCCTCTCTTACCTCCACCTCCCCACTTATTCTGCCCATTCCTGTACCTACCATAGTCCATTCCTAACTATCTATTCTATTTCCCCTTCCTAGGGAGATTCATGTCTCTCCCCTATTACTTTACACTATACCTAACTGTAAATGGACATTTCCTGTCCCAACTGCCTGTTTCCAAATACCCAGCAGCTGCTTCCCAAATTACCACACAGAGCCTTATATTAATTATGAATGCTTGGCTGAGAGCTTAAGCTTATTGCTAACTAGCTCTTACACTTAAATTAACCCATAATTCTTATCTATGTTTAGACACGTGCCTTGGTACCTTTTCTTGATATGACATTCTCATTTTGCTTCTCTGTGTTTGCCAGTGACTCTCTTACTCTGCCCTTCCTCTTCCCAGAATTCTCCTAGTCTGCCTCTCACACTCAATCTCTTCCTGCCCAGCTATCAGCCGATCAGCTTTTTATTAGCAAATGAGAGTAATACACATTCACGGTGTACAGAAGGCTCAACCCACAGCACCTAACCTTTATGGTTACATAGATTGCAGCTTACTTACCAAAGACTTACTGGCTAACATCAACACACAGCTGAATACATACCTTGTTTTTCTGCATCTGGGATACCTCACTCAAGATGATTTTTTTTCTAGCTTCATGCATTTACCAGATAAATTAACAATTTCATTTTTAATGGCTAAGTAATATTCCATTATATAAATGCACCACATTCTCTTTATATATTCATTCATTCGTAGACATCTAGGTTATCTCCAATTTCTGGCTATTATGAACAGAGCAGCAGTGATCATGGCTTAGCAAGTGTCTCTGTAATAGGATGAAGCATTCTTTGGGTGTATGCACAGAGAATAGTATAGATAGATCTTGAAGCAGATCAATTGCCAATTTCCTAAGGAACTACCACACTTACTTCCATAGAGGTTGCATGAATTTTGATGTCAATCCTCAGTGGAGGAGTGTTCCCCTTACTCCACTTCCTTGCTAGCGTGAACTGCCACTTGTTTTATTGGTCTTGGCCACTCTGGCTGGTGTAAGATGGAATCTCAAAGTAGTTTGAGTTGCATTTCCCTGATGACTAAGGATGTTGAACATTCCTTCAAGTGCCACTCAGCTTTGTGTTTCCTTTTTTTAGAATTCTGTTTAGATCTGCCCAATTTTTTAAATTACATTATTGTTTTCTCGGTGTCCAGTTTTTTTAGTTCATTATAAACTTTGGAGATTAGCCTTCTACCAGATGTGTAGTTAATAGAAATCTTTTTCCATTCTGGAGCCTGCTGTGTTTTTGAAATGATGGTGCCCTTTGCCATAACAGAAGCTTTTTAGTTTCATGAGGTCTCGTTTATTAATTGTTGGTCTTAGTTCCTGTCTTTTCTTGTGCCAAGGTTCAAAACTTTTCTCTGCTTTCTTTTCTATCAAATTCAGTGGACCTGTTTTAAATTGAGGTCTTTGATCTATTTGGACTTGAGTTTTGTGCAGGGTGATAAGTGTGGATCTATTTGGATTCCTCTACATGCAGCTATCCAGTTTGACCAGCACCATTTATTGAAGACACTGTCTTTTTTCCAATCTGTACTTCTGGCATCTTTATCAAAACCAGGTTTCCAAAGGCATGAGGACTTATGTTTGGGTCTTCACTTTGATTCCATTGGTGAACATGTATGGTTTTGTGGCAATACCATGCTGTTTTTATTACTGTAGCTTTGTAGTACAAAAATGGGGGGTGGTGACACCTCCAGCAGTTTTTTTTTTAAATCATTCAGGGTGGTTTTGGCTATCCTAGACTTTTCAGTATTTTCATATATATAAGGAAATTTTCCTTTCAATTTGTGTAAAGAACTGTGTTGGAATTTTGATAGGGATTGCCTTGAATCTGTACATTGCTTTTGGTAGGATGATCAGTTTTACTATATTATCCTATTAATCTATGCGCATGGGAGATCTTTCCATCTTCAGTTATCTTTTTCAATTTTTTTTCCTTCAGTGTCTTAAAGTTGTTATCACACAAGTTTTATACTTGCTTGGTTAGAGTTAACAACAAGGTGTTTTATTTTTTAGTCTATTGTGAAAGGTATTATTTTCCTGATTTCTTTTGCAATCCATTTGTCATTTGTACATAGGAAGGCTAATGATTTTTGTGTGTTAATTTTATATCCTGACACTTTACTGAAAGTGTTTATCAGCTGTAGTAATTTTCCTGGTGGAATTTTGAGTCACTTATGTATGTAATCATATCACCTGCAAATAAAGATACATTGACTTATTCCTTTCCTATTTGTATCCCTTTGATCTTCTTCAGTTGTCTTATCATTCTAGTTATGATATTGAATAAGTATGGAGAGAGTGGGCAACTTTGTCATTTTTCTGATTTTAGTAGAAATGCTTTGAGTTTCTCTCCATTTAGATTGATGTTGGCTGTGGGCTTGCTGTAAATTGCCTCCATTATTATGAAGTATGTTCTTTGTATCCCTAATCTCTCCAGGACTTTTATCATGAAAGGGTGTTAGATTTTGTCAAACGCCTTTTCTACATCTAATCAGATAATCATGTGGGGTTTTTAGTGTTTACATGCTGATTTAGATTTATCAATTTCTGTGTGTTGAACTATACCTGCATCTCTGGAGTAAAGCCTACTTGATCATGGTTGATAACCTTTTAGATATTTTCTTAGTTTGGTTGTTTTTTGTTTTTTGTTTTTTTGGTTTGCAAGTATTTTATTGAGAATTTTTGCATCTATACTTATAGGGGAATTTAGTCTGTGATCTCTTTCTTGTTAAGTCTTTGTGTGATTAAAGTATCAGAATAACTGTGGCAAGAATTGGACAATGTTATTTCTGTTTGTATTTTATGGGATAATTTGAGGGGTAGTTGGAGTTAACTCTTCTTTGAAATTCTGGTAAAATTCCTCATTAAAACATCTGGTCCTTGGCATTTTAGGAGGGGTGGGTTAGAAGGCTTTTAATTACTGCTTCTGTTTCACTAGTGGTTATAAATCTGTTTGAATTGCTTATCTCTTCTTGATTTAACTTTAGTAGGTGGTATATATCAAGAAAATTATCCATTTATTTTGGATTTTGCAATGTGGTGAAATACAGTCTTTCTAAGTATGTCCTTATGATTCTTTGGATTGCTCAGTGTTATATCCAACTTTCATCTCTAATTCTGTTAATTTGGATATTCTCTCTCCACCTTTTGGCTAATTTGGATAAGGGTTTGTCAAGTCTTATTGATTTTCTCAAAGAACCAAATCCTTGTTTCACTGATTATTTATATCTGTTCCTTTGTTTTTGTTTTGTTGATTGCAGCCCTGAGTTTGATTATTTCTTGCTTTTTAGATATTATTTCTTCTTTTTGGTCCAGAGCTTTCAGGTGTGCTGTTAAGTTATTAAAATGGATCTCTTCAAAATTTTTATGCAGGCACTTACTGCTATGAACTTGACTCTTGGAAGCAACTTCATTGTGTCTCATAAGTTTGGATATATTGTGTTTTTATTTTCATTCACTTCTAAAAAGGTTTTAATTTTTGTCTTGACCCATTTTTCATTCAGTGATGAGTTGTTCGGTTTCCATGAGTTTGTATGCCTTCTGCTGTAGCTGATAATGCACCTTGAACTCATGGTGGTCAGATAGGATGCAGAGTGTTCTTTCAATTTTCTTGTGTCTATACAGCCTTGTTTTGTATCCAAGTATGCAATCAGTTTTGGAGAAAGTTCCATGAGTGGATGAGATGAAGGTCTATTCCTTTATGTTAGAGTGAAATAGTCTGTAAATATCTGTTAAGTACTTTTAGCTTTTGATGTTATTTAACACCAGCATTTCTTTGTTTAACATTTGTCTGGATGGCCTTCCTATTGATTGATAAAGTATGGAGTGTTGAAATCAACCACAATCACTGTGTGGTGGTTAGTATGTGATTTTTAGCTGTAATAATGTTTCTTTTATAAACTTGCATCCCTTTACTTTGGTGCAGAGATGTTCAGAATTGCAATATCTTCTTGGTGTATATAGTTCCTTTGATAAGCATGAAGTGCCTTTTCCTATCTATTCTGATTGGTTTTGGTTTGAAGTCTATTTTGTTAGATAATAAAATGGCTACACTAAATTACTTCTTGGGTCCATTTTCTTGGAATATCGTTTTCCATTCATTTACCCGTAGGTGATATCTATTATTTATATTAAGGTATGTTTCTTGCATGAAGTAGAAAGGTGGATCCTGTTTTCAAATCCAATCTGTTAGTCTATGACTTTTTATTGGGGGAATTGAGATAATTGACATTGAGAGCTATCAATGAGCAGTGTTTGTTGATTACCATTATTTTATTGTGGTAGTGTGGGTTTGTTGTTTTTTGTTTTGTTTTGTTTTGTTTTTCTTTTCCCTCTTTTGATTTTTGAGGTCTGAGATTATTTATTCCTTGTGTTTTCTTGGGTGTGGTTAGCCTCTTCAGGTTAAAGTTTTCCTTCCAGCACCTTCTATAGAGTTGGATTTTGAGAAAGATACTGCTTAAATTTTGTTTTATTGTGGAATGTTTTTCTTTCTTCATCTATTGTGATTGAAAGTTTTGCTGGATATGGTAGTTTGGACTGGCATCTATGGTCTCTTAGAGTTTGTAGAACATCCGCCCAAGCTCTTTTGGCTTTTATAGTTAGGGGTTATTCTAATATATAGTTGTTTATTTGTTACTTGGTCTTTTCCCCTTGCAGCTTTTAATATTCTTTCTTTCTTCTGTACGTTTAGTATTTTGATTATTATGTGCCATGTGGAATTTCTTTTCTGGCCCAGTCTTTGTGGTCTTCTGTATGCTTCTTGTACCTTTTTTAGGTTAGAGAAATTTTCTTCTTTCATTTTGTTGAAAATATTTCCTGTACCATTGACCTGTGTTTCTTCTACTTCCTATATCCTCATTATTCACAAATTTTGTCTGTTCATAGTGTCACAGATTTTCTTAATGTTTTGTGGCTGAATATTTTTAGATTTAACATTTTCTTTGACTGAGGTATCCATTTCTTCTATCTTGTCTTCAATGTCAATTATTTCTGGGCTCTAGTGGAGACTGTTCTTGATTGTGTTTTTACACTGGCATCTAGACACATGGGTTTGGGCTCATTTAATTCCAGATGCCTTAGTTTCTGTTGTCCTCTCTGGTTCTTGGGAGACTGTGGTGGCTATGTGTTGCCTGATAGGGAATGCTTCCGAGATCTTTCCAGATGTGGTCCGTAGGGGTCCTGTGTAAAATGTGTTTCTAGATACTGAGAGCTGACACTATGGAATGAAGATTGGCTAGAAGAGGAGAGAGGTTCATGAGAGGAAGGAAAACTGGTTTTGCTACCACTATCTGAATAGACCCACGGAATGGGAGGCCATAGCTGATGGTGTGATACAGAGCTGGGGATAAGAATGGGAGGATGAATGTCACTTGATTCCATGGCTTGCCAGGGAGTGCCTCCAGGAGTTGGTATCTGAAACAAAGAAATGGGATGGTAGAGGAAAGCTGTAAGAGAAGATCTTCTTGATCTACTGGGAACAGAGAGAAGACTCGAAAGGAGGTGTAATTGGAAGAGAGGAAAAAGAATGAAACCACCTGTGATCAGCAGGTTTCCAGGGAGTGCCTGGTCCTTATGTCTGCTTGGTTGTGGTCAACCTCTTCAGATTGAAGTTGTCCTTCTAGTTACTTCAATAGAGCTAGATTTGTAGATGGATACTGTTTAAATTTGTCTTTATTATGGAATGCCTTTCTTTTTCCATCAATTGTGATCAATAGTTTTGCTGGGTGTAGTAGTCTGGGATGGGTCTGTGGTCTCTTAGAGTTTCTAGAACATCTAGCCAGGCCCTCCTGGATTTTAGTCTCCATCAAGAAGTTGGGTGTTTTTCTATTCAGTCTGCCTTTAAATATCTTTCTTTGTTCTGTACATTTAATGTTTTGATTATTACATCTCAGATGGAATTTATTTTCTAGTTCATTCTACTTGGCCTTCTATATGCTGCTTTGTACCTTGATAGGCACCTCCTTCTTTAGGTTAGGGAAAGTTTCTTCTCTAATTTTGTTGAAAATATTTTCTATGCCTTTGACCTGGGTTTCTTCTCCTTCCTCTATTCCTATTATTCATAGATTTGGTATTTTCACAGCATCCCAGATTCCCTGAATGTTTTGTGCCTGGATTTTTTTTTGTATTTTTTAAATTTCCTTTTTAGATTTAATACTTTCTATTACTGCAATACCCATTTCCATTTCTTCTATCTTGTTTTCAACACCTAAGATCCTCTTTTTCATGTCTTTTACTTTGTTGGTGAGAATTACCTCAGAGGTTTTTGTTTCACTTCCTTCATTCAATTTTATCTTAGTTTGGGTTTTCTTTAGTTACTCTATTTCTACTTTTATATCTTGAACTGTTTTCATTATTTCATTTCATTGTTTGTGTTTTCACAGGCTTCATTAAGGTATTTATTCATACCCTCTTTAAGGCTAAGAATATATTCATACTTGCTATTTTGAAGTCTTTGTCTTGTGCTTCTGTTATATTTCTCACAGTCTACTAGTAGGATTACGGGGTCTGATGGAGACACATTTTCCTGGCTGTTACTGTGTTTTTACAGTGGTTTCTGGGCATCTGAGGTTGAGGTGGTTTTAGGTGTTGATATTTGGTCTTATCTTTGTTGGGTGGGTATTGTTGGTTTTGGTGGCACTTTCTGTGTCTTAGGGCAGTGTGATATGTGAGAGTTTCCTGATAGGCACTGCTTCTTTGGGTAGGTGTGTGGCAGAGAGGAATAGAGGCAAGCTAGCAGAAGAGGCTTTGAGAGGCTTCAGGAAAGACCTAAGGTGATTCTGTTCACACCTGGAAGTGGAGTCCTCATGGACTTGAGGGTGTGATGGGAAGAGGGTCTCCTGCAAGTAGGCAGCAATAGGGAATAAAGCAATGAATTATCTGGAGGGACACACGACCGACAACAAAACTTGTTACTGACTGAGAGTGAGAATGGAGAGATGAGAAGAAAAGACAGGAAGGACAGTGTGGCTCACCTGCCTGAGTCCCTGCCAGGTGTGGCTGCTGGGGATCCTGAGTAGAAAGTGTTTCCAGACACAAAAGAATGAGGGAAGGGAGAAAAACTATGTCCACTGCAAAGTTTGGTGCAGTCTCCAGGGAATGTAGGGAGGGGGGAGGGAGGGAGGGAGAGAGGGAGAGAGAGAGAGAGAGGGAGAGAGAGAGAGAGAGAGAGAGAGAGAGAGAGAGAGAGAGAGAGAGAGAGAGAGAGAGAGAGAGAGAGAGACCCATGCAAGCAGTCTGGTACAGAGCTGGGGAGGAGGCTGGAGACATTGAAGTGATAGACAGGAAGGAAAGTGGAAAGTACCTAGCTGATTCCAGGTGCGGACACTGGCAATTCCAGGTAGAAAGGCTTTTCACTGATGTATTGGAACCTTACGGCGCCAGCTTGACACAAGGACCAGCTGCTGACTCGAACTCTAGACATGCTTTACAGGACAGCACATGTTTAGAGTGCCTCGTAGGACTGTTGAGAATGACGAGACACATTTTGCACTGAAGCTCCAAATAAGAGGGGAAGGGCTTATAGCCATCTTGTAGGCGTGGGTCTAAGAAGATGTGGTGGGGGGAGGTGCGAGGTCTTTCTGACAAACCATCCTCTACTAGAACGAATCTGTCAGCCACTTGTGATTCCCAGGCCTCCTCTCCACAGCCCACTAGCAACTCCATCGCTGTGTTGTCAGAGAGCCTGCGCTACTGCCTTCCACTTCTGCACGGACCATCTTTCCAATCCTCCGTGTGCCGATTCTCCTGCTCGGCAAGAAGCTTCACAACTGGAAGTCAGACTGTCGTGACTGAAAAAGTGCATGTGGCCTTGCATCGGCCACTGAGTTTCTCAGCTCAGTGATGACATGAGTTCCAGCAGGGTAGAATCTTAACACGAGGAAAATAAGGAGTTTTCATGATATGGTTTTCAGAAGGTGCTATATTTGTTAAGATTTCTCGATCCAAGTGATCATTTTAGCAGGTTGGACAGAATACTTAAAACTTCAAGGTAACAGATTAGAAAACTGATGACTTGGAAACTGTTTTTTCTTTGAGTGTATTCCTGAGATGTCTTTGTTATGTGGAATACAGGACACCCCTTATATTTCATATGTCTCAAGCTGTGCCTTGTGGTATTGTATTCTCCCAAATATTGTGCATGCTAATAAACTTATCTGGGGTAAGTGACAGAGCAGACACAATATTAAACATAAAGGATAGGCAGTGGTAGCACACGCCTTTAATCTTAGCATTCCAGAAGCAGAAATCCATGTGTTCAAGGATATAGACAGGCATGGTGACTCATCACGCCTTTAATCCCAGAAAGCAAGCCTTTAATTCCAGGAAGTGGTGGTAGAAAGCAGAAAGGTATATAAGGCGTGAGGACCAGAAACTAGAAACATTTGGCTGGTTAAGCTTCAGGCTTTCGAGCATCAGTTCAGCTGAGAGCCATTCTGAATGAGGACTCAGAGGCCTCCAGTCTGAGGAGACAGGACCAGCTGAGGATCCGGCCAGGTGAGGTTAGCTGTGGCTCATTCTGTCTCTCTGATCTTCCAGTATTAACCCCAATAACTGGCCTCAGGTTTGTTTTTATTAATAAGAACTTTTAAGATTCATGCTATAGTGCCTGATGCCAAATCCCTGTGGTAATGATGGAGAATTTAAAAGGAAGCAAGGATGTCCATTTTTCCGTTTGGAGACAATATTGTTGCAGAATACATGAAGCGTATTTTGCTTTTCACTTCTAGTTCCAACAACAATCCTCAAGGAAAAGAAGGAAGCTGATTGCATACTCACTTTCCTGGAATTAAGGGTGTTTCTGCTTTGAAGTTTTATTGAATTGAGTTCTAATTTTAAGTATCTGAGAAGGACTATTTTAGGACATCAGTTGTCCAAAGAGGCTCCATGTTCCAGTGGTAGGGCCCAACGTGGGACTTGTAGATGTTAGGCAGGAGTTCTGCCATTGAGCCACAGCCTCATGCTTTAACTTGTTGGGTTTTTTTGGTTGGTTTTGGTTTATTTTGTTGTTGTTATTTTAGACAGTCTCCCTATAGAGCCCAGGCTCTCCTTCAGCTCCCAATCCTTCGGCTTCCCGCCGCCCCGAGGGTGCTGAGATCTAAGTGGTAGTCCACCCCGGACTTCAAATTGACGTTCCTAAGAACAGCAGTTTCATTTCACTCAATTTGCATTTGTCTCTCTCTCTAGTTGGAGACATTTTGTCTGGAGCTAGAATTCTTGGTTGGCTGCTTTCTTTCTTCCTTCCTTCCTCTCTTTCTTTCTTCCTTTTTTATTATTTTTTAGTATTTATAAATGACTGTTCCTTTACGGCCACTACTGTTTCTGAGGAAATTCCATAGCTTTTCTTAATGTTTGTCCATTGGTTGCTTTTAAATCTTTTGATCTCAGCATTTAATATATATAATTACTTTGTATTTTTTTTATTTCTTTGGTACCATTAGATTATTTGATATATGTGTTTCTTTCATAAATATCAATATTTATTCGAGTTTTCTTTCTGTGACATACTCCATTTCCTATCTACCTTCAATTCCATTAATGGCTACATGATAAAGCTTGACACTCTGAAACATCAGTAAATTCCTTGTTTTCACTCTTTCCTCTTCGTATTTCAATTTTATTGCATATGTATATATGTATAACTATAACTCTCTGCAAGTATAAAGATGTTTTCAGCTGTTTTGCAGTGCTAATAATTTTATTCAATAAATATTTGATTTTAAAGAATGTATTTTGGGCTTTGACATTTCTATTTGTGTCTAATTATAAATATCCCCCTAGAATTTCTCATCTCTGGTCATAAAAACAAAATCTCTTTTATTTAATTTCTTTGAGGACTTCATACAAGAGCACCATATCTACGTCATTCCAGCCCTTCCCTTCTCCAACTCCTCCCATAACCCCCCTCTTTCATCTCTTTTTCTTATTTGCCTATTATTCCACGAGAATCTTTTTATAAAGAGTTTTTAACAAGTTATTAGTAGTTATTATTTAAAATTTTTAAACTTAGAAAACTCCAAACTTGTTTTTCTTTGTTTCTATTATTCACTTTCTCACATTTTCTTGTTTATTCCTATGCCCAGTGTCTAGCACATAAACACTATGCAGTGGGATATTGGGGTTTCATCAATTCCCTCTAACATTGTTGAGTTCCTTTCTACCAGAGATTGAATAACTAGCAAATCACTTTATTGTAGAGGATTTGGTTCATGCTTTGATAGTTTGGGACTGTTTCCTCTATTAGTCTAACCCCTCCCTCAGCCCCTCCTCCATCACCCCCCCCAAAAAAAAATCCACTCAGCCCTAGGACATTGCGGAGAGTTCACAGGCTGAGCCCCTTAGCTTGTCAATCCCAGTTTTAACTCACAAATATCCTTTCCCAATGTGTCTGGTGCTTCTGCTTGGCTCTTTTAGACTTCCTCCTATAGTCTTTTCTCTTGACACTTTGTAACTTCATACACATTATCATCACCCAAGACTCCTGAATTTGGAAGAATTTTACAGGACATTTTGGTAGCCCCATGTCTTTTGCCCACTCTCACATATTCTGGTGGGTCCGAGCTTATCCATTGATCCCCAAGGCCACTAAGGCTATGACTTTTTGCCTCCCAGTTGATAAATAATGTATTTATTTTTTAGTTATTGCACTAGATAGTTTTTGTCAACTTGACATGAATATAGACTTATATGGGAAGAGGGACCCTCAATTGAGGAATTCTCCCATCATATTGTCCCGTGGGCATGGCTGTGTGAGTTTTCTTAATTGGTGATTGATATGGGAGGGTACAGTCCACTGTGGATCATGCCACCTTTGTGCAAGTAGTCCTGGATTATATAAGAAAACAAACTGAGCAAGCCATGGTGAGGAAGCTGATAAGCAGCTTTTTCATGGTTCCTGACTCTGCTTGAGTTCCTGCCCTGACTTCCCTCAGTAATGGACAATCATCAGGACTTGTAAGCCAAATAAATCCTTTTTCCCCCAAGCTGGTTTTGGCCAGTGTTTCATCATAGCAGCAGAATGTAACTGGGACCACTGTTTATTTCTTAGCCACTTGTCTTTTGCCTCTGTCCCCCAGTAGGTATATGATCTAGAAGAAGACAGTCTTTTCCAGAACCACTGTATCCTAGAACATGAGGTCACATCTAGCATATAACAGTTTCTTAGCAGATAATGGTGTGTTAGTATTTTACATTATACCATGTAATAGTTGCTTTTGTCTAGTTAACATTATAATAACTTAAGTTCTTGTCCAGAAATGAGCAGTAAAAAAAAAACAAAACAAAAAGAATATGTATGTCCCCATTCTACAGCTATAATAAAGAATCTCTAAAGCAATTAAATTTTTAAAAAAGGTCTTTCACCTAGATGAAAGGGGATGTGTAAAATCTATGTAATTTCTATTGTTCTATGTAGTCTGTGATAATGCATGGAGTGTGAGTACAACAAACGGTATGAAATTAACTATTAAGCTTCTAGAACCAAGCTCATTGGAAAGGAAAGGAGGTAGGAGTCCAACCATCCCGTGAGGGTGGAGATATAATGAGTTTTTGTTGTTTGTTTGTTGGTTTGTTGTTTGGTTGAGAATGCAGTTATGTTCTTTCCTCTGCAGCAAGACACCAGCCAAATCTGTCTCCTTAGCGGCATTCACTGGCCATTCTGCAAAATATCTCCTGCTGCTTCAGAGTCCCGGCTTCTGGTCCTTCTTGCTAGGAAAGTAATAAATTGCACTATCCGGATCCTACAGTGATTTTTTAAGCCCAAACCTGTAATATTATGACCTTCGTATGAAACATTTTTATACAGCTATAAATAGATACCAGAAACCAAATATACCAATTCTTCTCAAATATTTCCCAGATAAAAATAATGTCTAATTAATCGTGTTTCAAGGTTTTCCTACCCAGAGTTTTTTTTTCCTATGTGACCGTCTCTAACTACAAGTAGTGTTCTTATTGCATGATAGATTAAATCAGAATTTATTTATGCTTCTGTTATGAGGGTGTGTTTCTTCCAGGGATAGAAATATTGATGCAAATGACATTTTGTCATGTTGTACTCACAAAGCTGTTTTAGATGCTCACAGACACTGAAATTCTGTCACCCTCTCAGAAATATTTCATTCTGGTTATAACATCACATTTCCCCTCTCATTCAAAATGAACAATCCATAGTCATATGTTGCCTCTTTCTTCAAGGTACAGTTTCTAAATTGAGTGTCTAACATTTGTAATCAACTGCTTCATTTAATTCAGGTCGATTTGAAGCACTAGTCATTCATTTGGTGGACTGTGAGCAATCTGTGGTTTTGTTAGATCTACAACACAAAAAGAACAGTTTTTCTTCTCCTGATGCTACAGTTGTCTGGGAAAGGAGGCACACAGTGAGACACAGTGATAAGGGAGGCTACAGCTGCCGTTGGCAGGCGGATATCAATCCAAATGATTAAACCAAGCCTCCAAAACAGACCTCTCACGCTCTCTAAATGTTTTTCTTCTTCTAACTGCATGATTCCTCCACATAATTCGTAGAGGGAAGAGTGATAGCTTTTGAAATGGCTGTTTGCTGCTTTAAATGTTTGTTTATCAGAACTTCTGTTCTTTATATTTGGGGCAGAAATACGGACTACGTTGAAAGATTATAAAAGGGGCTCAGACATTTTCATCTTCCCATGATGAAAATTGGCTTCATTGTTGCAAGCAATGCACCAAGAGACTGTTTCCCTGTTCATCTTATTTATGGTTCTAAATTGGGGCATATTAATCAGGGAAGAAATGAAACTACATTTAGATCACCTTCATTTACTAGATTAATTGCAATTGATTGGTGGGTCTACCTGCACACTTCAAAACCTATTTACTCTCTAATATCAAACCCTCAAATCCTAAACCAAATGTCATGAGCGGGGAAGGCTATACACAAGTATTCCGTGCAATATGATCTCTAAATATTTTCATTTTAATTACAAATTGGAGGAAAGGAAAGAATGATATATATAGTTTTTTACTACACCTTCTTCTGGCGATTCCTGAGTTAATTCTCCTTTAATAGCTTCAACTTGGATGAAGGCAGGTAGCAGCCCTCCCTAGAGACAGCTTCTGTCAGCACATTAGTAGCACCCTCTCCCCCATGAGAGCAGTCCCAGCAACGGGGATTAGAAAAAAAAAAGAGTACATATTTGCCTCAAAAGCCTAATAGGAAAGCATGAAGAAGCTAAACACATTCTTTGGCAAAAACCAAAAGCCTCAAGTTTTAAAGATAAAAATGACTAACGTTGCAACATAATACCTGACACATAATACATAACACAGTATTGCCTGTGTACAGATTCAG
Organism: Peromyscus maniculatus bairdii; assembly: GCF_049852395.1. Taxonomy (NCBI): domain Eukaryota; kingdom Metazoa; phylum Chordata; class Mammalia; order Rodentia; family Cricetidae; genus Peromyscus; species Peromyscus maniculatus. The sequence goes on from NC_134867.1 coordinate 28,851,614, forward strand.
CTCCAGGCCTTCCACTGAACTCAGCCTCCCTCGTATCAGTCTTTCCCTAGAGAATTTCCTCTCGATCGTCTTTCTGTTCTTCATTCACAGTCTCAAACTCCTTTTCGGCTTTCAGGAAAGGGAATGGTAAAACTTCACTAATGGGTTAGCAAATACCTTAGCGTGTATCTGTGAATAAAATACTAGAAGCCACTAAATCCCTGTCCCCTCTTGCATGAGTCTGACCTCCTGAAGAATGATGTTAACGGGTTTGGCTTACACTTTTCAAGAAGGCAGTATCTTTTATTAACTGCCTCTGCATGTCATCCATCAAGATTTCATGGTATAATTTTCACACTTTTAATTCCTTCCTGCTCTTTTCCTCCTTTTTATTGTTCAAAGCCAGACTTTCCCTAGTAACTGTTCTCGCATTCAGTATCTTACCTCTATGATGGGCCTGTTGACGTCCACCACGTGACTCCTAGGGCCTCCAGAGGATGGATTTGGGCTTTGCTTGAACCAGTGATCCTCACTGTTTGATCCTCCCACTGGGACTCTCTTTCTGAGCGTTCACTGAATCAGCCCTATGACAAAATGATAATAATAGCAGCAGGTCAATAGGTCTTTTTTTTTTTTTTTGCCACATCTGGAGAAAGATAAAGAGGAGGAGTTATTGTTTAGAGAAAACAGAACAAAAATTCTAGGAAAGGCTGTCCTCACCATTAGTTCACAGCTGCTAGCAGGGTCAAGTTTTTTATTTGAAAACTTCTCAGACTTTCCTAAACTCTAGTTAAGATCTTTACTTCATGAGCAACTTGGAAATTCTTTTTTTTAATTTCCTTTTTAAATTATTATTATTAATTTTTAAATTTATTTTACATACCAAACACAGTTTCCCCTCCCATCTCTCTTCCCCTTAACTCCCCCCACCCCATCCACTCCTCAGAAAGGGTCAGGCCTCCCATGGGAGTCAACAAATCATGGCATACCAAGTTGAGAGAGGACCAAGCCCCTCCCCACTACATAAAGGCCAAGTGAGGTATCACTCCATAGGGAATTGTGGGTGGTTGTTTTTGCTCTTTTGCTCTTTACTCTTTGGGGGCCCACCACCCAGTTCCCAAATAAATCACACACATGAAATCTTATCATTGCTTATGAATGCCCAACCTTAGCTTGGCTTATTTCCAGCCAGTCTTCCTTAACTTAAAGTAGCATGTCTACCTTTTGCCTCTGGGTGGCTGTCTCCTGATGTCCTCCTCCTTCTCTGGCTACTTCTTCTTCCTCCCAGATTTCTCCTTCTATATCTTCTCTCTGTCTGCCAGACCCACCTATCCTTTCTCCTGCCTCGCTATTGTCCATTCAGCTCTTTATTAGACCATCAGGTGTTTAGACAGGCACAGTAACACAGCTTCACAGAGTTAAACAAATGCAACATAAACAAAAGTAACACAACTTAAAATAGTACTATACCACGGGAAATAGGTTCCAAAAAGACAGCTCATGCACCAGGGAAAGATCAGAGTCCCACTGGTAGGCCCCACAAACAGACCAAGCTACATAGCTGTCACCCACATGCAGAGGGCCTAGGTCAGTTCCATGCAGGCTCCCTAGCTGTCAGTCTAGAGTCTGTGAGCCCCCATGAGCTCGGGTCAGAGGTCTCTGTGGGTTTCCCTGTCATGATCTTGACCAAGCCCCCTTGCTTATATAATCCCTCCTTCCTCTCTTCAAATGGACTCCCAGGGCTCGCCCCAGTGCTTATCAGTGGATCTCTGCATCTGCTTCCATCAGTTACTAGATGAAGGTTCAATGATAACAATTAACAGTAGTCACCATCTGATTATACAAGAAGGCCAGTTCAGGCACCCTCTCCACTATTACCAAGAGTCTTAGCTGGAGTCATCCTTATGGATTCCTAGGAATTTCCCTGGCACTAGGTATCTCCCTTACCCCATGTCTCCCTCTATCCAGGTATCTCTTTTGTTGCTCTACCTCTCCACCCTTCCCCCAGCTTGACCATCCCAATCCCTCATTTCCCTTCCCCTTGGGAACCCCTTTTGGGCTCCTCCTTGTTATCTAGTTTCTCTAAGGCTGTGGGTTGTAGCCTGATTATCCTTTGCTTTACATCTACTATCCACTTATGAGTGATTACATACCATGTTTGTCTTTCTGGGTCTGGGTTACCTCACTCAGGATGATTTTTTTTTCTAGTTCTATCCATTTGCCTGCAAATTTCATGCTATCATTGTTTTTTACAGCTGAGTAATACTCCATTGTGTAAATGTATCACATTTTCTTTATTTTTCCTCGACTGGGGGGGATCAAGGTTGTTTCCAGGTTCTGGTTTTTATGAATAATGCTTCTATGAACATAGTTGAGCAAGTATCTTTGTGGTATGATTGAGCATCCTTTGCGTTTATGCCCAAGAGTGGTATTGCTGGGTCTTGAGGAAGATTGATTCCCAGTTTTCTGGGAAACCACCATACTGATTTCCAAAGTGGCTGTAAAAGTTTGCACTCCCACCAGCAGTGGAGGAATGTTCACCTTAATCCACATCCTCTCCAACATAAGCTGTTATCAGTGTTTTGATCATAGCCATTCTGACAGGTGTAAGGTGGTATCTCAGAGTCTTTTTGATTTTCATTTCCCTGATGAGTAAGGATGTTGAACAATTCCTTAAATGTCTTTCATTTAAGGCCATTTGAGATTCTTCTGTTAAGAATTCTCTGTTTAAATCTGTACCCCATTTTTTAATTGTATTATTTGGTATTTTGATGCCGAGTTTCTTGAATTCTTTATATGTTTTGGAGATCAGCCCTCTGTCAGATGTGGGGTTGGTAAAGATCTTTACACATTCTGTAGACCGCTATTTTGTCTTACTGACCATGTCCTTTGCCTTACAGATGCTTTTCAGTTTCAGGAGGTCCCATTTATTAATTGTTGCTCTCAGTGTCCATGCTACTGGTGTTATATTAAGGAAGTGATCTCCTGTGCCAATGTGTTCAAGGATACTTTCCACTTTCTCTTCTATCAGGTTCAGTGTAACTTGATTTATGTTGAGGTCTTTGATCCACTTGGGCTTGAGTTTTGTGCATGGTGATAGATATGGATCTATTTGCATTCTTCTACATATCAACATACAGTTATACCAGCACCATTTGCTAAAGATGCTTTCTTTGTCAAAATTCAGGTGTTCATAGGTGTATGGATTTATGTCAGGGTCTTCAATTCAATTCCATTGATCCACATGTCTGTTTTTAATGTCAATACCATGCTGTTTTTATTACTATAGCTCTGTAGTAGAGCTTGAAGTCAGGAATGGTGATGCCTCTGGAAGTTCCTCTATTGTACATGATTGTTTTAGCTATCCTAAGTTTTTGTTTTTCCATATGAAGTTGAGTATTATTCTTTCAAGGTCTATGAAGAATTGTGTTGGGATTTTGATGAGGATAGCGTTGAATCTGCAGATTTGCTTTTGGTAAGATCGCCATTTTTATTTTGTTGATCCTACCCATCCAAGAGCACGGGAGAGCCTCCTATCCTCTGAGGTCTTCTTCAATTTCTTTTTTCAATGACTTAAAGTTCTTGTCATACAGGTCTTTCACTTGTTTGGCTAGAATTACCCCAAGGTATTTTATATTATCTGTGGCTATTGTAAAAGGTGTTTTTCTCTGATTGCAATCTCAGTCTGTTTATCATTTGTATATAGGATGGCTACTGATTTTTTTTTAAACCTCCTAATTTCAACAAGACCAAGCATACAGATGCTTCAGGTCAACAAATATACCTTTATCATGGGCATTTTATATGACCTGTGCCTTCAAAGTAGTTTTAAAAGTGTGGTGTATTTTATCTAATTTAAGCTATGTTTAAAAGATAATTAGATGTTATTTACAGGCGCTTAAGTTTTGAAATTAAGAGCATCTCCAGGTTAGTATTTTTATGGGATTACTGAGTGTGTGCATCTCTGGTTTTCTGCCTTCTCTTGGGCTCTTTTCCTCCTGTTGGTTTGTCTTATCCAACTTTTTTTTTTTAAAGATTTATTTATTTATTTATTATTTATTTATTTAGTATACAGAAGAGGGTGCCAGATCTCATTACAGATGGTTGTGAGCCACCATGTGGGTGTGGGAATTGAACTCAGGACCTCTGGAAGAGCAGTCAGTGCTCTTAACCTCTGAGCCATCTCTCCAGCCCTGTCTTGTCCAACTTTGATGGGTTTTGTTTTATATTTTATTTTGTTATGTTTTTTAAAAAGTGAATTAATGAATGAATTAAGCAATTAATTAGTTAAAAACCTATCCACTAGGATAAAGGTTAGCAACTGAACTGTCACTTATACCTGCTGGGAGATGGAAAATCAGTTTTCTCCAATGCGGTGACACTGGGTAGATCAACCACTCCAGGACAGGCCTCCTGATCCGGAGTAGCTGACCGACATATGATGCACTTCAAAGTTTTTGCTTGTTTGCTTTGGTTTTGGGTTCTTTTTGTGTATGTGTGAGCTTTTATTGGGTTACAGTTCAGTGGTTTTTATTTTTGTTTTGTTTTGTTTTTTTTACTTTTGCCTGTTGTTTTATTTTGTTTTCTTGATTTTGGGGGGAGTTTTGTTGCTGTATTGGATTTTGTTTGTTTTGAATTTATTTTTTGAGAAAGAACTTAAAGGAAGAACTTGAAGGAGGGGAAGAATATATTCAAAATATATTTAAATTTAAAAATTGTTTTAAATAACGAAAAATATAATAAAATATTTAAAAAGTATCTCACTCTGAGTAAGATATTCTAAACAGATTATCTAGTAACTGAATCAATGTTTATATTCTAATATGTCTAATATATCCTAATGTTATATGTCTTTAATAACAACCTCAATCATTGGAAGACTGAGTAATCCTGAACATATATATGTACATAGACACACACACACACACACACACACTCACACATACACACATTGTTCGTGTGTATGTGTGTGTGTGTGTGTGTGTGTGTGTGTGCTCATTATAAAAATAATTAAGATTTCTCTTTTATCTTTGAAAAATTGTTCATGGTATTTTGTTATGGAAAAATTGATTCAAGAAGCATATATAAGTCGGTGGTGGTGCACAACTTTAATTCCAGCACTCGGGAGGCAGAGCCAGGTAGATCTCTGTGAGTTTGAGTCCAGCCTGGTCTACAGAGTGAGATCCAGGCAGGTACCAAAACTACACAGAGAAACCCTGTCTCAAAAAAAAAAAGATGAAGAAGAAGCATATATAAGATAATATGTAAAAGTCTACAAAATGATGTTTTGTATGCAGATTTTGGACACATTTTGTCAAAGGAGATGATAGTCAGGTCGATAAATATATTGATAGATATATAGATGACAGACGATAGACACAGATGGTAGATGACAGAAAGATAATACATAGATGCTAATAGGTAGACTGATGATGGAAGAAGAGTATACTGGTAGAGTTTTAAGTAGGTAAAAGAATGGTGACTGGTTTCTGTTGCTGGAGGGCTTCTCTCCAGGTTCCACCAAGCCCCGCAGTCCCACAATCCACGTATAAAATAATCACTCAGACGCTTATATTATTTATAAACTGTATGGCCGTGGCAGGCTTCTTGCTAACTGTTCTTTTATCTTAAATTAACCCATTTTTATAAATCTATACCTTGCCACGTGACTGGTGGCTTACCGGCGTCTTCACATGCTGCTTGTCCTGGCGTTGGCTGCAGTGTCTCCCCCTCAGCCTTCCACTTCCCAGAATTCTCCTCTCTCCTTGTCCCACCTACTTCCTGCCTGGTCACCTACTTCCTGCCTGGTCACTGGCCATCAGTGTTTTATTTATATAGAACGATATCCACAGCACTTCCTCTTTTTTCTTTTTTTAAAAAGGAAGGTTTTAACTTTAACATGGTAAAATTACATATAACAAAACAATTACCAAGCAAGAATTATAGTTACAATATTAAAGAAGATGTCCTATCTATCTTATATTTGTGAGTTTAAGGTTTTATATCTAACTTATCTTTTATCATAACTGAGGAAATTACAATTATCTAGTTTTCAACCACATCAAAGACCTGAGAAGGAACATAATGGTACCTGAGAAATGGTAGATGGATGCAAGCAACTTTCGGGAATCTTGCAAAAGTAGACCAAGACAGCTGGCAGCCTGGACGGTCACCTAATGTTTCTCAGCATTGTTGGTGCATTTAAATTGGCTACAGGCCTAGAGTATTTGACAGACCATTTTTAGAAGCAGGAATCATCACGTGTTTGAATGTACAGTCCCCCAGGTCTTAAAGGCATATGTCTCCAATGCTGGCTGTATCCCTGAACACACAGAGATCTATGGGATTAAAGGCGTGTGCCACTACCGCCACACTCTGTCTATGGCTCTAATAGCTCTGACCCCCGGGCAACTTTATTTATTAACATACAATAAAAATCACATTTCAGTACAATTAGAATACCACCACAGGTTTCTATTTCCCTTTCTGCGTTTTTGATGGTGTGCATAGAATATTTTTAAAATTAAGAAACTTTGAAGAAAGCTTTGTCATTTAAGAAGGATGCCCAGCATAGACTTAGGAGAGTGTTTACAAGAAGTAGCAAGAGTCCCTTAGGCAAGTACAGTGGTTTCTTTGTCTGGCCATGGTAGGGGCAGGCTTCAGATGTCAGTAGAGCTGTTAGAGAGAGGGGCACTTATGACCAACTGCAAGTGGTTCTCAGTAAAACACACAGAGCCCTGGAAATGAAAGTTCTGTGACAGGCAGAAGACACATTTTGAAATGTCACATATGCCAAGTAAAAGAGTTCAAATTTTGGACTTCAGGAATGTGTAGTGCATTTTCAAAAAGAGGACTGGCATGATGGGGTTGCGTTTTTGACAGAGATCACACTGCAAACACTGTGGGAAATGAATTGACAGTCTGTTACAAAACTTACTGCAAGCCATGGTAAGGTCTCCACAGTGGTAGCCATGGTGCTGGAGAAGAGAAACCTGAGTTTGTAGATCCTAAGTAGGTAGAAACTGTACTTAGTGGGGCAGAGGCGTGGATACAGGGTGTATCCCTGTCTACAATTCTGATTAAAGCAGCAGAATAGATAATGATGTTATTATCTATGACCGGGAACAAGAGAGAAAAGCAGCTTTGACGGAAGTAGGACTCGATGCTAAACAGAAGGAACACTGAGTATCCTCAGCTCACCTGTGTGGTTTCCCAGTGGGAAGCTGCAACACTACAGTCTGGATCATTGCAGGGAGATGCCAGCTGCAGACAGGCATTTGGAAATCTTCTTCCCACTTGAACGATAGTTCCCTACTTGTTCTTCTCATGCCTTCAATTCCACAACTCAGAGCAACCATGTTTCCATCTATCTCTCTCCATTAACACTCTTCTCACTAAAATGCCTTCAGGACACTGAGTTCTTAAAGAATGTACGTTTGGGAAATGAATGTGGAAATAAGTGAAGTGAGAATTGGGATCACAATTGCATCATGATTTGTTACCAAATAAGACCCCCTCCCCTCCAAAGATAGAGAAATTAACTCTAATTGATTTGAAAATAGCAGCTCTGAGGGTTTGTCAATGACATTGAATCTTACACCAAGACAAATAAAATAAAATCTGAACATTTTCTATGGATTGAACATCCTGAAAGTCATCAGGTATCACACAAGTCATTGGCTACCGTAAAGTAGACGAAATTGTATAAGACAGTTTCTCAGAATGTGAAGATCTTCAAATACATTGGCCACTAATAGAAAGTTGGAGTGGTAGAGAGAGGGAGTTTGGAAATGACAGAGAGAGAGAGAAAGGGGGAGACAAAGAAAGGGTTTTTTGTTGTTTTTTTACTTTTTTAAGAATTGAATTGTCTTCTTTGAGAAATGAAGGATCAATTATGTCCCCGAATAAACACTTCACCTTGGAGAGGGATCTTAGCCCTTCGATTAGTCTTAAGTGGAGGCCATTGTGGAGAAACTTAGGAAATTTTTCTTTGAATAAGACACCAAGACCATAATTTAGTTTATATCCAGTTAACTCAAGAAGGACCAGATGTAGAAATTTATCACCAGTAGTACCAAAACAACTGAGATCAAGCATGCAATTAACTTTGAAAGTGAAATAAAGCCTCTTGTTCACGCCACAAGATTAAATCGCCATGGAGAACAGTACAACAGGTGCAACTACCAGCAAAAGTTAGGTTGAAAATGTGATGATCAAGACAAGCCTTTTCAGAGGTGACACTTGAAAGAAATTAAACACAAGCTGTAGAGCTAAAGCAGGCCAGTGTGTTCAAGGGCCAGTCAAGAAGCCAGTGTTAAAAAAAAAGTGTTAATGAGGGAGACAGAGTTCACGATCAGGTCAGAGATGCTCTCAGGGAGGCACACATTCTGATACTTTTAGAAGCCACTATAATGATGTTGACCTTGACTCTCACTGGACTAGAGGATCACAGTCGATTTCAATAAAAGAAGGACGTGGCCTTCGCTTCATTTTCCAATGACCAGGCAGCTACTGTTGTAGATGGACTCAAAGGTCACCAGATCACAACACCCAGGGGAGAGAAATGGCTGCTTGGGTCTAGGGACCACAAGAGGTCAGGTTCTAGATGGATTTTGAAAACAAAATCCAGGGCATCGTCCTGATGCATTGATTCTACAGTGTGAGAGAAAGAAAAGAGTTGAGGATGAGTCCTGGGTTGGGATTTAAAGTGTGGAATGATGCCATTGCTGCCCCTTGAAACAGTCAGCCCTTAAGTACAGTCAGCCCTCAATACAGACACGTATTAGCGAGAAAAGCAAGGCCTGGGTCTGTCAGTTGTGACATGGCATCATCTGGTGGGCATATGGGCACACAAGTAGGAAGTTCCAACACTGTTGAAGAATTTGCAGGATTTTTAAAATTAAAGTTTCCAAGTCTCCAGAGGACAAAAGAGAAATATTTTATGTTCTGACAACCTTGACCTTTTGTGTTTCTACCCTTGGACACAACACATGGCTGGGACTCAGTCAATGGTGGATAAGTAGAACATTTAAGTACAGTGTATCTTCCACAAAAAGACACTCCTCCATCTCTTCTAAACGGAGTTTGGGAAGATGGATTCATCAGTGGTTTGTGGAGGGAAATGAAAATAGACATTTGGAGACTGTTTAAGAAAGGTAGAATTAGAACTCAGAAGTGAGTTTCTTGTACCCATCACTTCCCAACAGGCTGATATGGCCAAGCCATTCTGAGCCCCCATGGGAAGCTGTCTGGAACAGAAATGAATCTGTGATCTCCTGGGAGGGGCTTCTGTTTTCACCCATGAGATTAGTAATTTTACCTAAGGATTTGGTACAAGACTACTGCCTTTTACATTTATTCAGTGTGTGTGTGTGTGTGTGTGTGTGTGTGTGTGTGTGTGTTCACACGCATGTCATAAAAGTGGAGATCAGAGGAAAACTCTTGGAAATAAGTTCTCTCCTACTCTACTGGAATTGGTGACTGAACTCAGGTCACCAGACTTCGCAGCAAACACCTTTACCCATCAAGCTATCTTAAAGGCCCAAAAAAACTTCAAAACACACACAAAAAAGAAAAAAACTACCTCTAAATAAATAATATAAGTTCTGATTTTATTGAAAAGTACAGCCACATACAGAACAGTACAGTAACTTGTTTATTGTATTCTGCACTGGGTTTTTGTTTTTTCATTTTTCTTTATTAAGAAATTTTCTACTCACTCTACATACCACCCACAGGTCTCACCTCCTCCCTCCTCCCTCCTCCCTCCTCCCACCCCCCAGCCCTCCCTCCTAAGCCACCCCACATACCCACATCCCCACTGCACCAAGGCTGTGCGAGGCATCACGCCATAGGCACTGGGCTCCGAAAAGCCTGCCCATGAACCAGGGACAGATCCCAATCCCCCTGCCTGGGTGTCCCCCAAACAGTTGGAGCCAAACAACCATCTTCCATATTCAGAGGGCCTAATCCAGTCCCATGGGGGCTCCACAGCCACTAGTCTACAGTTCATGGGCTTCTACTAGTGTCTGCACTGGGTTTTGCTGATGACAACATGCTTTCAGTTTGAAAAAGAGCAGAAATTCTAGGCTCCAAGAACTGAGCATGAAATTGTGAATTATAGCAGATCTTTATCATCCTTTTACCAATCACTCAATACAGCCCTACAGAGCAAGAGAGGGAAGCAGACCTACAGGAAAACACTACAAAAAAAGCACTGTAATTCCAACTTCGAGTCTACCTGGTTGCAAGAAATATGGTGTGTGTGTGTGTGTGTGTGTGTGTGTGTGTGTGTGTGTGTGTGTGTGTGCGCGCGTGCGCGCGCTCACGCATACACATGCACTTCACTCGTTTCCTGGAGTGGGTGTTCTCTTACCCCCAAATATGATAATGCATTTTACTCCTTCTGGACCCTTCTATCTCTCTCTGACTACTTTAAAGTAGTCTCACTCTGATTATACCTCCCAATTTTAACACATTTCACATTTTTCTATTAGACTGTATTTCAAAACATAAAACTGTGGTGTCTACTTTTCTATATCCCCAACAGAAGTTAGATGTCAAGTCTCAAGTTATAAGCCCTTAAGACTGGTCATTATTCATGGAGTTTGTGTCACATAGTTGGATTTTTCCCCCTCAACTAGATTACATCTAGCAAAATTTTTTTACTGTCAGGGAACTGTATATTATTTTATGTAACATTCACTTCATCTGATTCATAGGTATGAAATTTAGGTTAAAATCTTAGGTGTTCCATTAAGTTGTCAGTAATAAATTTAAATATTTGATGCAAGAATGAAACGTTTACTTGCACATGCCATAGTAGACACTTCAGTGAGTGAAGAGCTCCAGTGTCTGAACTCACAGAGCCTGTGTCCTAAACCATATCACAGTGTGGCATAGGGGTTCAGGGCATAGACTGTGGAGTGAACCAGACTCACGCATGTGCTCCAGCTCTGCTACTTATTAGCAGGTGACGGTGGTGAAGCCTTCTAACTTCTCTATGGCACAGATCTTTCACCTCTAAGGAGGACAAAATTATACCTATTTCATGAAGTGGTTGTGAGGAATAAAGAGCGTTGCAGATGAATACTGCCTCATACAGAATGGGTACTATAGAAATATGAGCAATTTTTATTCACTAACACTCGGAGATTGAATGTATTCATCGGAGTGGGAGAGGATTAAGGTTTTTTGCTTTTGAGGGAGCTATCGGATTTGAGTATGGTATAGGCTAGAGAGAGCTGACACTACAGTAGTTGGAAATCATGGCTACCTGAGAAACGGATTTAGGATTGTGCACCTGGTCACGTGACTTGGGAGATTTGAGGAGTATAGAACGGAGGTCTAAACAGTTCTAATTCTGGAAAATTGATCTACACAAGTAGACAGGCTAATTTTAGAAGAACTTAGTCATCCTTCAGGAAAGATGGTGAAAATCAGCAGAACATTGTCTCTTACTCAGTGTTTCCTGCTTTAACAGAACCCACATTCACACTTGTACACAAAGGTGACATCTAGTAATGGGGTTTCAACAGTTTCCAAGTCATTGTGGTAAAGTGAGGAGACAAGATGTCATCAAGCCTCACTCTTCTGGAAGAACGGCTTGAAATGATGGCATCTATAAAGACAGGGGTTGTGCAGACAGCTTTCTGTCCCTGAGAGTACTGATGCTAACGCTGTTCCTGTACAAAGGTTGTTCCTTTGTATTGTTTTAATGTAATACAATAAGAAATATAATGTAATAGAAAACACAGTTTCCTGAAATTGAAAGGAGGCATAGCAAGTCGCTGTGCACACTAATCTGGTGGGTAAAGTAACTGAAAAATATGGCCTTATAGAATCTTATTGCAATTTTAAAAAATGCTATAAAATAATTCATGTATAAGGAGACCATTCCTGGGCGTTTCTTTTTGTTGTTGTTTTCACATCTCTACAAATTATCATATCTTTCTGTTCTCTCTTTTTTTCCCTCTCTCTCACTGCCTGTGCTGTTTCTTTAATTGGATCAATCAATATTGTACTCCCTTGATATTTTTTGAAAAGTGCATAATGAGAAAACTTTAGAGATCTCGTAATTAGAGGGAGAAAATAAGGAGCAATGATCCAGATGGAATTTAGTTTGACAAAAGTATTAGAAAATTGAGCCCAGATATATAACAAATATTTATAAATAAAAAGCATATAAATATCTTTTACAGGACTTAAGATTACGAGGGCAAGAGAAAACGTTCTAAGCACTATATTTAAAACTTGTCCTTTAGAGAGTGTTTCCAATAAAGCCTACAGTTCTCAAACTCTGCACATTTAATGGAAAGGGGGAAAAGCCAGAAATGATTTGAGATGATCAATACACACTGGATACAAAGAAGAAATTAAAACCTGCCTTCTTCCTTGTGGGGATGGCCGAGTAAAGGCTGAATGTGGTGGCGTCTGAGGTGAGAAGAACGAAGGAATGCCCCGGTTGTTTCTCCCAGGACTTCCAAGTGAATTTATAAAGAAAGCACATGAGCCACGTGGCTGAAGAGAGAGAGAGCACTGTGAACCCAGGTGAAGGAAGGGGGAAGGCTCTGGAACATTCACGTCCAGGGCATGTTGGAGGAAGAGCAGGATGGCAAGTGAGGCTACAGCATAGTGGCCGAGAGGAAAGCAGCCGGGAAAGAAACAGGGAAAAAAGCCAGAGGCTGGTTCTTTAAAGACCCTTTAACCTAACACGTATATAAAAACCAGAGTCACTGGGGAGATGGAGAAGGTGGCGTATAATTTGGCTTACCTTTGTGAAATATGGAATGGTGATGTGAATATCAGACTGAAGATGATTGATGGGGATCAATTAAGGTACTAGAGTGTCCCAGGCAAGAGTACTGGGTGAATGTCATAAATGAGAGGGAGGTGGTGAGAGGTTAGGTGCCAATTTATTTTGAAAGGAAAGTTAAAATCTGCGACTAGCTTGGAAAAGAGGAGGAACAAAAGATGACTCCTAGAATTCTTTTACCTGAACAACTGGATGAATTCTGAGATACAGAGATGAAGCACACTATAGGAAGAACAGCCTTGCAAAGGTGTGGGGTTGAACGCTATTTCCAGCTGAATTCTCAATTGTGTTTTTACAGCTCATCTTTGCCCAATGTCTCCATCTTGCCTACAGTTCTAGGTCTTGCTCCTATAAGATAATGTGGACAGCAAAGCTTTGCTAAAGGCTTAGTGTAATGAAGTGTGGGAAGGGTTTATTTAATAAATATACCCAAACTCTCAAATTAAAATTGATTTTGGAAAACAGCAGCTTATATTATTAAAGAACTTACTGCTGGTAGACCCTACTAATCATTTCAAGAGGCCCAGCCCATTTCCACACTTCCAGGTTCTTACCGTGTGACCCATAAATCCCACTAGTTGGTGTTTCTTTAAAAGTCTCAAAAAATAAATAAATAAATAAATAAATAAATAAATAAATAAATAAATAAATAAATAAATAAATAAATAAAGAGTCTCATGCCCAGGGCTGGAGGGATGGCTCAGTGGTTAAGAGCACTGACTACTCCTCTAGAAGTCTTGAGTTCAATTCCTAGCACCCATATGGTGGCTGACAACCATCTATCATGGGATTCGATGCGCCCTACTTTATGATGCCCTCTTCTTCAGGCCTTTAGCTGTAAATGCAAATAGAACACTCATATACAGAAATAATAAATAAATCTTTTTTAAAAAAGTCTTATTCCCTACCAAGTGAGCTAGTCCCTGATATTTCTATAAGAGAAGTTAAGAAACATGTTCACAGAAATGCCTGGAAAAAAAATGTTGACAGTACCAGTTTTTATAGTAACCCTAATTCGCAGACAATTGTAATGTCCTTTATCAGATGGACAAATAACAGAACATGGCATCATGGGAGATTTCCAAAACAAAGGCCCCCAATTGATGTTAACATTAGAAGAGCAGCAAGCACCTTCAATGGCTGAGCTCTCTCCAGCACTGACATTGATGTAATAGCAGATTATCTGAAAACAGACACTTACACAACACAGCCCCTGCAACAACAATGTGAATGAGCCCAGACTCTCTTCTAACGGATGATCAGATTACTGAGTTGAAAACTACATGGCCATTTGCCTTGGTCGCCTCACCTAACCATGAAACGGTCTCCTCAAAAAAGTTAGCCTAAGTATTTCATAGTCAACTACTGAAGCCCACGTGGGCCCAACCAATTCCACCAAAAGAATTGCCCCACTAAACTCAGGCCATATCACTCATCTACAGAACAATAAGCAAAAGGAATTGTTACTCCAAGTCACTGAATTTGGGGGTGTTTTGTTTTGTAACAGATGTTAACTGATACATGTATACTCACAAAGGACCTTTCAAATAAACTATTCAGTTACAGAGACATCAATATGTTTAATTAATCCCCCATGATATGTTTTTTTTTTAATGAAAGACACTAAGCACAAAGCAGTGAGAGTCTGTTTTTATCAAGGTCAAGACCTATCAAAGTTGTTCTCTGGTTATCAATATGAGAACTGTAGTTACAGTAGGCATGTGGGTGGTACATGGTTTCAGGGAATAAAGACAAGGAATCACTGATAGGGAATTGTCTTAGATACAATAAATACTCTTGGGCCTCAGCATGGCTCAGGGACATAAAGGCTCTTGCTGCCAAACCTGACGCCCTGAGTTTGATCCCTGAAACCCATTTGATGGAAGGAAAGAACGGACTTTCATCATAGTGTGTTTGTGCCCACAAGTATACACATACACACATATAATAAATAAATACCAATTTAGAAAAAATTTTTGAAAGAAGTATTCCTGGAGCCTCAAAAAGGTTCATAACCCAATTTAAGAGTATGTAAAAATAAATGACAGTGAAAAGGAGTCAATTATAGGCTAACAGAGTGCTACAAAGCCACAGAGTGAAAAGTACCATTCTGTGTCTTTTAGGGTGTGGAAATGCTTCCCTGAGAAGGGGCCCTGAAGTATCACAGTCTTCATTAGGTCACTTGTAGCTGGGGTTTTCTCCAATCCTGCCCAGCACCACAGACCCAGCAATCACTTTTTAAAATAATCACTCAGAAGCTTATTAATTAAGCTTAATTAAACTGCTCAGCCATTAGTTCAGGCCTACCACTGACTAGCTCTTACTCTTAAACTCAGCCCATTTCTGTTCATCTCTATGTCGCCACATGTTCTGTGGCTTTACCTGTTGCCTTTACATGATGCTCCCTGGATGGCAGGCTGGTGTCTCCTGACTGAGCCTTCCTGTTCCCAGCATTCTCTTCTCTGCTTGTCCTGCCTATACTTCCTGTCTGGCTACTGGCCAACCAGCATTTTATTTATACAGAGCAATATCCACAACAGTCACTCCTTGTGTGGTGATAACCAACCCACATTTAAAAAAAAATGAATGTCTCAAAAGCTATGAAAATGTTTAGCAGGTAAACTGTCAGGATTTTAATATAAAAAAAAAGGAGCCTGAATTGTTGGGGATGAAAAGTTAAGAGTTGAATACTTTATTACCAGTTCTTCTTAGAAAGAAGAAACAGTTGATAAGATTCCATGATCATAGAGGTACTTCTATGACTCCCCCCATAATATGAGGCTTGCTTTGCCCGTCAGTTATAAGCTGAAGGTAATTAGCAGCTCACCAATACATTTCTAATACAAGAAGTCTGCTCTGGGCTCTAGACGTATGCACAAACAAGTCAGAGGAGGACTATAAAACCATGATGAGTTGGAACCACGGAAAGCGATCTGAGATGGTAATTAAATGAACAGGAGGAGCACTCTCCCTCTTCATCCCCCAGCTTTCCCTTGAGCGACATTAAGCTGCTCTGTGGTTTATCTGAAGCATTTGGTTTCTGGCCGGTTTCAAAGCTCTGCTACACCAGAGCTCAGTTCTATCCTCTGTATTCAAATGTCTACATTGGAATGCTACATGAACTTAACTTTAGTTTCTCGTGTGAATTTCATCCTTGGAGTCTGTGTCCCACACTGGGTATGTTAACAGTGTTGTGTTGAAGTATAAAGCTTAGTCATGTTTTTGGATCTGTAAAGATGTGTTCAAATCCTCTCCTACCTCTCTGATAATTTTTCTAAGCTTTGGTTTTCTTATTCATAAACCATGAATAGTGATAGAAGTTTTAGTTTAGAACAGCAGCTATAAAGATGTTAGTGCATGAGCAGAATATTATGAGGCCTTTTACCATACTTGAATATTAATCTCTTTCCTGCTTCCTACCTATCACTGAATATGAAGGTTTGGTCATGTCATTTGTTGGTTTGGAGGTTTAGACATTTTTAAATTAAAAAAAAATAGCTTGGAATACAACTCAGCAGTATAATGCCTGGCATGTACAAGGCCCTCATTTAAATCTCTAGCCTAACCCAAAACTTAATAATAAAAGGAAAATGTACAAACATGGTTGCAGTTACTCTTAGCATTTTTATTCCTAAACAACAATAACCATTTCATCATTAATTAATGATATTCTTTTGTGAGCAGGTGTTTCACATAGTTTCTTTTGCTTTTGCATAAAACTTAGATTTACTGAATGTACTCTAAAATGCATAATGAATAGAGGAAAGGAGTTGGAATGGCAGGACCCAGGATGTGTGAGGTCCTGGGTTCACTCTAGCACTGTGAGAGAAAAGGGGCTGGGAGGGAAGAAAAGAGAAAGAAAAGAAAGAAAGAATAGAAACAGAGGAAGTGAACTCAGCAAGGGTGAGTGAAGAACACCAATCATAGCGAGTTTCTGACTCCACAGTGAGCCAGCCTAGCCAGGTCTTACTGCGACAAGTGCGTAAAGTTGATGGGACTCTTAAATGACACTTAGTTCAATTTTCTGCCTTTTGAAATTATTTCCCGAAAGAAAATGGAAAGCAAATATGTGTCTTCCCCAGCTCACATCTTATTGCCTTGAGGCTTTTCTCTGCAGCTGCCCTCATCACACTCACCTTCCTTGGCCATAGAATGTAGCAAGCGGTCTGCTACCGTAGAAAGCTTCATTGAGTGCTGCGCAAATACTTTCTCTGAATTCGACAGATGTCATGGTAAAGGAACCACGTGTTCCAGGGTTTCTGCTAGCTGGATTCTTAAAACCCTAATAATACATTGATGTTTACTCTAACATCTTGAGATACACTTTCTCTCTAGCTGGTATATGTCAAGCTATGTCTTTTATCTTTAGCTTTGTTGCTTAGCACAGCAGGAGAACTATTCTTATTGACATTTTTATTTAATTAACACATTACTTCCATTTTGTTTAATTCATAACTTGCTTTTTATAATTGTGAGTTTGCCATTTGTATGTCTTCTGATACTATTATCTTGTCGAAAGAAGAAGTGCTTTTTATGAAAATTTATTAGAGTAGGGTAACATTAGCAGTTTCTTGCATTCTGCCCATCAGCCTAGGTCAAGAATGCTGGCCTGGCCAAGGACAACCTGTGATGGGAAAGCCAAGGTGCATACCTGCTGCTGGTCAGGCCAAAACATGCAGGACCAGAGAGGGTGAGGTCAGACTTGTAGCTTGTCTGGTGTTGTTATTTTCTAGCCTGCATTTCTTACACAGTGTGGGGGCCCACAAAGACTCCATAGTGAAGCCTTATTCTATCTTGACTCAAGGTCAGTGAGTCCAAGCTTGTTTTGCCTGGCAAGGCTGCATACCAAGATGATTTGGCCAAAGGCTTGGTTACCAGATGTCTTGAGTACTAAGGAAGTGTTTACACTTGTTTGTACTTTGTACCTTGACCTTGAGAGGTGGAGGTCTTCTACCTCTTCTCTTGCTGGTGTATAAAAAGGCTGTGAATAATAAAGTCAGGGTGACTACAGTATTGACCCAGAGCCCTCCCGATGCCTCTTTCTTTAATGTCTGCGCTTCTATTTTTTCCTATTATTTTTTAATCCTCATTCCTCCATTCAAGATTTTTCAATAGTCAGGCAGGACCTGACAACCCAGTTCCTGGTTCTGTAAATGAACTATTATCTGGACATTAATTTATAGTCTAGAAAGTGACATCTAGTATATTCCAGATTGATTTCTGGCATAATTGCTGGGGGCCGGTTCTAATCTACTTGGTGTCCTCAAATGAAACTGGCAGGAACAACTTCTGTCTGTACAAAGACCATGACCCTCATGCATACACCCACACAGTTGAAGGCATACTAGATAGCCCCTAAGAGCAAATGAAGTAGACTATTCACCATTCAGGTTCGCTATATGTCATGAACGTTCCCTGAATATAGATAAAGAGCAGGATATTTGCTAACCTATTATGATGGGAGGTGTTCATACTGTCCTTTAACAATTTGTTTGCACAGAATATATCTTACATTTCTGATTCCCAAATTACTACTGCAACAGTGAGGATTTATTTATATTAAATGATCTGGTGACCACAGGAATCATCTGGATTTTAATAGGTTCTCAAGAAGCAATCAAACCTTAGTTTGCATGGGGAATTCTATCACCGTGACCATTATCACCATCCAAATGTTTGCTAAGAGGACACTATGATGAGTTCCACATTTCTGTCTCCCTCCCCTTCACATCATGGTCACAATTCTGTTAAATAACTCACTTTAACTATATTAACATTGAACATATTTACACAAATAGCATCTACTGGCAAGCCCAGAAGAAAACAGGGCTGTCCATCCATCTCCCTTGTTCTAAATACACAAATCCCCTTCAGATAATGTCTACTACCATCAGGATTCATTAGGATCTTTCATATAATTACCACATTTCATCATTAGATCACTCAACAGTTGTAAAATGTCAAACAAAATAGAACTTAAGGTGAGACACCTAAAATGTACCTGGTCAAACTGCCTTCCAATTTACACTTGATCTCTGTCTTGTTCTTTTTAGAGTCTGTGTTTTTAAGTAAGTGTAAGACAGAGTGCCACTTCTTGCTGTTATCATGATGCCATCTCATTGACAATTTCTTTTGATTTTTTTTTGTGGGGGGGGGCGGAGGAGGGGTTTTGAGACAGGGTTTCCCTGTTTAACAGCCCTGGCTGTCCTAGAACTCGCTCTGTATACCAGGCTGGCCTCAAACTCATGGAGATCCATGTGCTTCTGCCTCCCAAGTGCTGGGATTAAAGGCGTACACCATCAGGCCCTGCTTCTGACAATTTCTTTGAAGTTTACTTCTGGACTCTGAAGTTCGTCGTGTACCACATGCTCCTTAACTCCTAGTACATTACTTCTGAAATACAGCAGAAACATTAATACAGCCTTCACACTTTCTTTCCCCAAAGGGACATACCTAATGCCAGCTACTTTGGCATCTAGTGTTCCAATATAAATAATCCTCTAGCCTCCTCCGGTCAGAACAATTTGCACAAGTACTGTCATCACTAGGCCGGCACACACACTTCTGTGAAAACACTGCTCATTTTTAGCTTTGCCTATAAGTGATAGGATTCCAAACATGAGCCAACTTAAGTTCTGTCAATACCTTACTTTTTGCTTAGACATTTTGCTGTAAGTTTGTGATTATCTCTGAGACAAAATTATGCCAACTTGTACCATTTGCCTCCCAGGAAATTCATTACATGCTGAATTTGCCCCTCTGTATGACCATATTGACTGTTTACACTGCACATGACATTTTAAAATTGTGCTTTCTACATTGAATCATCCATCAGAAGCAAATTAGGGACCCTACTGTGCAATTCCAAATGTACAACTGTAAACTTAGCTTTATCATTATGATAGTATGGTGGTGTTAGTAGACTCTTACATTTTCCAGTTGTTTTCAATGGATGGCTTTGGAAAAGGATGAGTTTGGCAACATGTTGGCCTTTTCTTTCACTATCTCCCAAAAGGCAGGTGTATAGAGAGTGTGATAGAACTATTGCTCTCAATGCAATTTTTCAAATTAATCTGATATTTCAACTCTGAGAGGAAATTTTAGCTATGATGACATTTGAATTTTATCAGCCATCAGTCATGATGCCCAAATATCCCCTGCTTTGTTGACTTTACTAGTAATGTATAAGACCCATTGGAAATTGGTTATATTTTCAGTAAATCTGGACAGAAGACATTGACCAGGCTCCAGAGAACAAGTTGTAATAGATGTGATCAGTTAAGGCAGTGTGAACATTTGGTTCAGTCCATTTCTCATAACTCAGTAGATAATACAAGTTCGCAAGTGTGTCTACTTTTATTTAATCTTTTTAAATGTGCTTAATACTGTCATGTTTAATGATGCAGCACAATGCCAAAAGGCTGTTATTAAGATATGTTTTTGATAGATGGAGAAGCTCTTTAGACCCAGGAGGCTGTGAACATTCACAATAGCCCTAAAGGCAATCTTTCAAGAATGATTGTAGGCTGATAACTCTACCTGGATTATTCATGGCAAGAAAATCTGCAACATAATGGTCCAGCCAGTCAAATAGTGTGAAATAAGAATCATCTGATGGACACCCAAGACGACGTGCCAGCCCACACAGTGAAATATCTCATTAAAGGATCTTTGTTAATAACATTGATATAACCATTAGAAAGAAGTCTTTGCTGAAGCAATCTAGGGTTATGTAAATGGAATACAATTTTTGAAAGAGTAGGTTAAAATCATCAACAGCATAAAAGTGTACTCTGTGAGTGCATAATATTCTTATGTTCTAATTCCCATTATACAAGTTATAGTCTCAGAGTAGAACTACGAATTCAAAACAGAGAGGGAATAATTTGACAGAAATACAGTACTAACTCATTTAGAATATGAGATAACTGCACATAACAAAGTAGTGCTTGGCACCACCTCCATCTCTACCCACAGTCAAAAGAGAAAGTTGAATAATAATAATTCTATATTATACCAGTATCAGAAACTCTTGTGGAGTTCCATATTAGCCAAAAGGCCCTAAATTAAATGTCTTTGTATTTTGAAAAACAAATACAATAGCTTGCTTAAATATATTTATAATTTAAAAAACATACTACAGAAAGTTTTTAAACAAAAGTTTTAAAACTCTAAAATACACTGATTCCTATTAAAAAAATTTTATTGTGAGATAACATGTAATTATAAAAACATGAGAAATCCTGTTTCCCCTTTACAGTTTGCCCTCAACAGTAACATGTTTCACATGTCAACTAGTACAGCCATTGTGGAAATCAGCGTGGAGGTTTCTGAAAGCTTACTAAGAAAGCCACTATATGACTCACATACACCCTTCCTGGGTATCTACTCAGAGTACCCCGTCCTACCGTAGAGATAGCTGCAAATCCATGTTTATTGTTGCCGTTTGCAATGGAATCATCCTAGATGTCCATCAGTGAATAAAGTGAAAGTGTGATATATACACAACTCAGTGTCATTTAGCTGCAAAGAAAAACAAAACTTGCATGTAAAGAAATGGATCTGGAAAGCAGTATAGGAAATATTACCTAAGCTCAGAAAGACAAAAATTGCATGATATCCCTGACGTGTGGATCTTTACTTTGAATGTTTATATATGGTAAATAAGAGGTATGAGAGTAGGTATAAGCTGTAAAACCAGGTAGGCTATTCCCAAAAAGAGAGTAAGTAGTGTAAAGAAAGATGAGAGAGAGTGAAGGAACACGTGCAAAAGCAGAAAAATGGGCTACTGAGGGTGCAGGAATATAAGGAGGGTACTTAGTTTTAACTGTCAACTTGACAGTTAACCTGGGAAGAGAGTTTTAATGATTAATTGTCTAGATCAGGTTAGCCTGTGGGCATGTCTGTGGCTAGTCATGTAGATTCTCGATTAATTTAGGACAGTGGTTCTCAACCTGTGGGTTGCAACCCCTTGGTCAAACCTCTATCTCCAAAATATATTTCCATTATGACTCATAACAATAGCAAAGTTACAGTTATGAAGTAACAACATAAGTAATTTTATGGTCGGGGATCACCACAACATGAGGAACTGTATTAAAGGTTCGCAACATTAGGAAGGTTGAGAACTAATGATTTAAGAAGACCCATCCCATTGTGGTAGACACCATTCCCTAGGCAAGGGGGTCAAGATCAGTATAAGAAAAAGAGAAAGCTGGCTGAGAGCATGCAAGCAAGGATATACTTATTTCTCTTTGCTCTGTGGATGACATATGACTGCTTAAGTTTCTGCCTTAACTTCTCCTCACTGAGGGACCTAGAACTGTAAACTAGATGAACTTTTTCTTCCCTAAGCTGCTTTTTGTCAGGGCGTTTTATTACAGCAACAACAACAAACAAAATTATAACTAAAACAGGAATTGGTACTTAGGAAGTCATAATAGTACTTTTCTTTGGGCCACCAGCTCACAAATAAAAATACAGACACTTATTATTAATTATGAAAGCTTGGCCTTAGCTTAGGCTTGTCCCACTAGCTCTTATAACTTAAATTAACCCATATTTTTATTAATCTACATTCTACTACAGGGCTTTTACCTCTCTCCCTCTCTTCTGCATGTCTGACTCATTCCGCATGTCCATGGTGACTCTAGCAGGTGCCTAGAATCATCTGAAGTTCCTCTCTTTTTCCCAGAAGTCTCACCTATCTCTCCTGCCTATTGGCCATTCAGCTCTTATTGAACCAATCAGAGTGACACGTCTTCACAGAGTGTAAACAAATATTCCTCAAAAGGAAATAGGGTTATTACTTGGATAAAATTTACCGTATTGTTTGGAGGAGAAAATTTTTGGAGGCATTTGGGGGAGAGTGCCTTGGGCAGAGCTTAATGGGCCATTACAGTGGGTCCTTGGAAGGAGAGAATGCTAAAGTGTGGACATGGAAGACTCAGCTCGTGGTGTTTCAGAGGTAAACAAGGACTTTAGTAAGAACTAGGCCAATGGCCACTTGTGTGATATATTGCCAAAGAATCTGTGTGTGTTGATCAAGCTGAAAAAAATCAGGTGTGCTTGATAAGAGTTCCATACCACTGAGGTGAAATCTATGCTTCACTAGAACAGTAGGAGAGTCTTTCTTCACAGTCAGCACACAGAAACTGATTCAAGGGGACCCTACTATGGCTCAAGCTGGAAGCAGAACTTGGTAACCTTCTAAGGATCTTTCATGTGGTACCAGCTTTGAAAGCATAAGAAATAGAAGGTTGAGAGTGTCATAGAGAACAGCAGTGGCATGGCACCTTGTGACAGGATCAGAATCCCTGCAGAGGGGCCAGGGAGGGAGGTAAAATGCCTTGGTTACAATTGAGATGCCAGAATTTTGGAGATGACAGGACCACTTGCGTTGCTCACCAAAGACAGTGGCAAATGTGGAATGTAGCTGGACTAGAAGGAAAGGTGTGTGTTCTGCAGATGGCCAAACCAGGAAGATGGGCTGCCCAAGCCCTTTAGATTCCAGACAATTATGTTAAGAATGGGTCTCCAATGTTGTACATTGATTTATACTTCTGGATTTCAGTTTCGTCTTGGTATGATTGCTTTTACACCTAGTTCTTTCCCTCTTTGAATAAGAATGCTTAAGAATGTACTTTTTAATTATGCTATCAGAGCCCACAGTTAAGAGATTTTGACCTTTCACAGAATTTTGGACCTTTGGAGTATTGGAATTTTTTCAGACTTTGGGAGCTTTGGAGAGTGTTAGACTGTGTTTTATATTGTTATATTAATATGAGACTTTGGGGACAAGAGGTGGAAAGTTAAGCCTTGAAGTGATGTGTTTGTAAGTCAATTTGGCAAGAGGATGCTGATTTGAGCCAGCAACTTGACACAAACTAATATCATTTTAAGGGGAACACTTTTTAAATAGATTTTTTTTCTAATTAAAATAGAATTTTAACACTTCCCCCCCACTCCTGTTGGAAGAAAATTCTTAATGAAAAATTATCTAGAGCAGACTAGCCTGTGAGTGTATCTATGGGGGACTGTCTTGATTGTGATAGGAAAACACAGACAATATGGGAGGAACCATTCCCTAAACAGAGGCTCTGGAATAACTGAGAAAAAAGCTAGATGAAGTCAAGCAAGCAAGCAAGCAAAGGTGCATGTCTTTCTCTCTTCTCTTTATGGTTGGTGTGCTATGACTAACTGCTCGAATTCTACCTTCATTTCTCCTAAGTTGCTTTTTATCAAGGTATTTTTCGTGGCAACAAAAATTTCACTAAAATGGGGAAAGAGATGGGAGAAAAAGAAGGAACAGCCAATGAAAACAAATTGTGCTTGGAAAATGTTGTAATAAAGCGTAGTGCTTTGTATTCTAAAAATAAAGGAGGGACTGCTGTTTGGATATCACTATTCCTATTGACAGGCTATAAGTACAGGAACCCCACCAATGAGATGATCTTATATGTTACCTTTTATGGTCATATCCACTTCCCTCCCACCCCCACTTCTTTGCCTCTAGCAACCAGTAGTCTACCCTAGATTTATGTAATTTTATCATGTAACAACTAATACGGTCTGAGTATGGCAATACATGACAAAACTCTGCCACTCAGGGGGCAAAGACAGAAGGATCTTGAGTTCTAGGCCAATGCAGACCACATACTAAGAATATGTGTTTTAAGACAAAATATGTGGGATTACATAATATAAAGTGTGGGAAGCTTGAGAGACAGTTCAATGGTTAAGAGCACTAGCTGTGCCAGGCAGTGGTAGCACACGCCTTTAATCCCAGCAAAGCAAGGCAGGTCTCTGTGAGTTCAAGGCCAGCCTGATCTACAGAGCAAGATCCAGGACAGGCACCAAAACTACACAGAGAAACCCTGTTTCAAAAAAAAAAGCACTGGCTTCTCAGGCAAAGGATCAGAATTCAGTTCCCAGTATCCATCTAGGGTGGCTTAGAACCACTTATAACTAGTTCCAGAGGATCTGTGGAGATCCATAGAGGTTTCCTAGTGAGGACTTATTCAGGGTCCAGGAATCTGAACTTGCTTTACCCAGCAGGGCTGCATAAGGGGATTTGATCACAGGCATGGTTTACCAGGTGTTGGGAAGGGTCTACACTTGGCTGTGCAGTGTGCTTTGATCTTGCAAGGGGGAGGTCTTTTGCCCCACTCCTTGGCAGTATTATAAAAAGCCCCTTTGAATAAACAGAAAAGGGCATTGGGTAGTGATGTCCACCCTCCCAAAGCTATCCTGTGTTTCTGTCTTCTTTCTCATCAACTAGGTCTCTCTTTCTATCTAATATTTTCTTATCCCTCTCTCATAAGAACCCTTCAAAAGGTAGGAGATGGCCTCCCACAGAGATCTGACAACTTCTGGGCCCTGTAGGCAAGGCCACTGCAGTCACATGCACATACGTATAAATAAAAGTAAACATTTTTTCTTTTTATTAAGAGATTTTTCTATTCATTTTACATATCAACCACGGATTCGCCTGTCCTCCCTCCTCCCACCCCCTATTCCCACCTCCTGCAAGGCAAGGTCTCCCCTGGGGAGTCAGCAGAGCCTGGTAGATTCAGTTGAGGCAGGTCCAAGCCCCTCCTCCCTGCACTAAGGCTGAGCAAAGTGTCCCAGCATAGGTGCTAGGCTCCAAAAAGCCAGCTCATGCACTAAGGACAGGTCCTGATCTCACTGCCTGGGGGCCCCCTAAACAGTTCAAGCTAAACAACTGTCTCACCTATCCAGAGGGCCTAGTCCAGTTCCATGAGGGCTCCTCAGCTATTGGTTCACAGTTCATGTGCTTCCACTAGTTTGGCTAGTTGTCTCTGTACTTTTTTCAATCATGGTCGCGATATCTCTTGCTCATATATGATCCCTCCTCTCTCCCGTTAATTGGACTCCTAGAGCTCCACTTAGGGCTTGGCCGTGGATCTCTGTAAAAGTAAACATTTTTTAATCTAAATAATATAAAATTTTGGAATTGGCTTTTGTCAAAAAGCACAATTCTATGGAAATTCTTTCAAGTTGTTGCATAAATCAATAGTTCTTTCTACGCTGTTGCTGAGCGGCATTTTATGGTGCAGGTGCACATACTGTTGGATTCTCTGTGCACTGAAGGACATCTGGATGGTGCCTCACTTTTAACTATTGTGAGGAAAAGTCAGCAGAGTGTGGTTTTAGTGTCTCCATGTCTATTCCTTTCTGAAGGAAATACTGTAGAGTGCAGTTGTTGACTTAGACTACAGTAGCATCTGTGGTTTTTAAGAACCCACATTCCCAGATTGGTGCCACATGAGTGTTTCCCTTCTCGCCTTTACATTTTTTGTCTTTGGTCTTCCAAATTTTGACTACACCTTAAGTGAATTTGTTTTTGAGTTATGCTTTTCAGAGTTTGCTCCACTTGTTGAATGTGGAGGAGGTTCATAATGATTTTGTAAATCGAGCCCGGGCGGTGGTGGCACACACCTTTAATCCCAACACTCAGGAGGCAGAGCCAGGAGGATCTCTGTGAGTTCGAGGCCAGCCTGATCTACAGAGTGAGATCCAGGACAGGCACCAAAATGATACAGAGAAACCCTGTCTCAAAAAAAAAATAGGATTTTGTAAATGGAATTTAGGAAGTTTTCACTCATGATTTTGTAGGGTTAAATTATCAGTGCTGTCGCCATCTACTTTTGGAAAGGCGTGAGCATTAGCCCTTTGGTTACTGTCCTGTGAGCCCTGGCACTCTGTTCACAGTTTTCCTCTTCTCTGTTGCCTAAAGAGACGATTTCTGTCTCCTGTCATCAAGCCTGAAGATTTTTTTCCTTGGGACCCTCCATTCTCCAACTGTTTTCTTATTTTTACTTCTAAATGTCCAGTTTCTCCACTTTGGTTCATCTTCATCATTTATAATTATTTTCTGAGACCTGCCTTGATTTTTTTTCTTTTTTCGTTTCATTTCGTTTGTTTATAAATGATTATTGAAGCATTTAATGGTTGTTAATTTAAAATACTTGTCAGATAATCGCTTCCATTGATTCCAATTTTACTCATATATGAGATGCTCCTTGGTTTGATGACTATTTTTTAATTGAAGTTTAATTGAAACATGGACATTTTGGGTATCATGTTATGAGACTCTGGATTTTAATTAAGGCTTCTGCTTTTGTTAGCTCACCCCCATAAAGTTTTGGCAGGGGAAGGAGAATGCTAGGTTATTTCTGTCACGTGGGGGCCAGAAGTCCAGCATCCTCATTTAGACTCCGTGAAGATTCACAACAGCAAGGGCTGTCATTGTGGCTGAGAGGCAGTGAACTGCCCTCTAACACTAGCCCCTCACTGATGGCCTCACACCTGAGATAGGTCAGAGGACACTGTGTTACTCCTGGGTGCCTCTCACAGACACTACAGCTTATGGATGCTCCTCATTCCTGCCGAGCATTGGTAAACAGTCCTGCATCCGCACTGTATTCTCTGACATCACTACAACAGGGAGGGCTAGGGTGCTCCATCACTGTAGAGTGAGGCTAGGAATTTAGATTCCCTAACCCTCATGTGGAGGAATGGGGGACTCTTCCTAATTCCTAGAAGAAATGAAGGTCTACAGTCCTTTTTGGCTTCTTGGACCCCATAACCCAGCCGTGAAGGAAGCCTCTGATCCCTGCTCTTTGCTGTGATGGCTAAAGAATGAGAATACAGTTGTTTCTGTTCGGTTTTCCTGTGGCATTGGCTGAAGAAGGAGTCGTCATTTATTAAACGGTTTCCTGATACCCTGCCTCTTTCTTAGTTCGTTAGTGAGAGAGAACAGGCTTCCCTGAGGGCTTAGGATTCAGTTCTAGACTCTGAGATGCTCAACTCCGAATCTAGTGTATGTGAGACCAAGAAAACACAGGAGAGAAAACAAACAAGAAAAGAAATAGGGGATGGAAGAAAGGAAAGAGGGTGGAAGGGACTGAGTGGAAGAATTTACCTTTTATCCCTCCTTGGAGAACAAGGTCCCTTGTAGTACTGACTTCTTCCTACCTCTTCAGCTCCTAAGTTGGCAACACATTTGATGCTCAGGGTTTTGACTTGTGCTTAGTTAGAAGGGATAAGAAAAAGAATCGCTCTGACAAATCCATCTTTCTAGAAACAGAAGCTCAAACTATAACGTTTTAAACACTGAGGTTGTTACATGTTACATTATCAAAATTCAGTATTTCTACATACTTGCCAAAGAGTTTCCCTTTCCTTGAACTCTCAGCTTCTAAGCGAATGTCTAGGACATCCAATCAGAGTTGAGTCTGTGGATACAAAAGGTAATTTTAATCTGATTTAGTTCTGGAAAGAAAAATATTATTTCCTTTCTGTCAGTAATGATGTCAAGATGATTAGTAAAACCTTACCAGGTGAATTAGACAAATAATAATAGACACATGAAGATGACAAGATGAGTGAATATAAAATAATTTTGACTTAGCTGTACTTCAGACCACAAAAATAAGCAACACAGATACTTTTTTTTTTCTCCTGAGTAACCATTCCTTTTTCTGGCACAATACCACATGAATCTTCCATTATTATTCTATCCATATTTTTTCTTTTTTTTTTTCCTTTTGAGACAGGGTCTCTCTGTGTAGCTTTGGAGCCTCTCCTGGAACTCTCCCTGTAGGTAAGGCTAGCCTCAAACTCACAGAGATCTATCTGCCTGCTTCTGCCTCCCAAATGCTGGAGTTAAAAACATGTGCCACCACCACCTGGCTTATTCTATTCATATTTAAAGAAGGAACAAAGAAAAAATACCTTTTGGAGATTTATCTATTCTTTTTTGATTTGTTTCTTCAATTTTTTTTTCTGTTTTTACATCTCAACCAAAGTTTCGCCTCTCTCTTCTTTTCCTAGTTCCTCCCTCCCTCCCTCTTCCCCCTCGTCCCATCCTCTTTCTCCTGTTTCTCTTCAAATACAGGCAGGCCTCTTATGGATATCAGGCAGCCATGGTATATCAAGTTGCAATGAGACTAGGCACCCCCTCTTCTATCAAGGCTGGATGAGGCAATCTGGTAGGAGGAAAAGGGTCCCAAAAACAAGCAACAGAATCAGAGACAGCCCCTGCTCTCACTGATAGGCATCTCACAAGAAGACCAAGTTACACAGTTGTAACATATATGCAGAAATGGAAGGATCAGGTTGGGGGTAGGATGGAGGGAGAGACTACTGAGAGAGACAACTGGAATTTGGGGCATCTCCAAGATAAACTAGAAAGCTAGAGCAATGGAAACTTCTGGGGATCTATGAGGGTGACCCTAGCTAAGACTCATAGCAATAGGGGACATAGAGCCTGAACCTGACATCTCCTATAACCTTCCAGCAGTGGAGGGTCTGGGACTCCAACCCAACCACAAACCTTTCGACCTACAACTTGTCCTGCCTACAAGATGTGCTGGGGTATAGGTGATGCAGAAATTGTGGGAGTGACCAACCAATGACTGGTCCAGCTGGAGACCCTACCCTGAATAGGATTCACCCCGTGAGGGCCAAGACCCAGAGGCAGGATACTCCTAGACCTAGGATAGAACCAAACACAACCGGCAAAAAAATAAAGTCAAAGAAATGACTCCTAATGATATTCTGCTATACTCATAGATTGGTACCTACCCCAGCTGTCATCAGAATGGCTTCATCCATCAATTGATGGAAGCAGATGCAGAGACCCAAAGCCAACATTAGGCAGAGCTTGGAAAATCCTGTAGAAGAAGAAGAGGAAGGATTGTAGGAGACAGTAGGGTCAAGGACACCAAAAGAAAACCCACAGAACCAACTAACCTGGGCTCTAGGGGCTCACAGAGACGGAACCACCCACCAGGGAGCCTGCATGGGACTGAGCTTTATTTATTCTTATTTTATGTGCATGAGTGTTTTGCCTTCATGTATATTTGTGTGCAGCATGCATACCTAGTGCCTGTGGGGGCCAGAAGAGGGTATCTAATCCCCTGGAACTGGTGTTACCCACAGTTGTGAGCCACCATGTGGGTGCTGGGAGTGTAAACAGGGACCTCTGCAAGGACAATCAGTGCTCTTAACTGCTGAGCCATCCTGCCAGTCCCAATCATTTTGATTACAGTAACTCGGATCTGTAACAATAACCTGATTCTTTGTGCCCAATTGCTTCTCTTCAAATGGTCAGAATGCCTCTGCCCTGGACCCCTTTCCTCCTCTCTGAACTTTATCCTTATTTCCCAGTTCTTTTCTGAACACTTCTTAGAAAATGTTGCCTCACTTGTCTTTTGCCCACTGTATTCTCTCAGAAAGCCTTCCTATGGCTCTGGGATTTGTCGCAAGCATGCCAGCCTACAATCTACTCTAGGAATGACGTGCCGTCTCTTAGGAGAATTAATATACTAATCTTGTCTTGAAGAATGAGTAGATTACTTTAGGTGCCAGGTGAAGTTGGGTAAGGAGAGAAGAGTGTACAGGATTAGCACTCTCTGTGGGCACAATGGGAAAATTAGTTAAGGGAGAGTTAAGTAGAGAGGAAAACACTATTTTGTTTTCCTGCAAACTACTAACAGCTTTCAACAGGACTGAGTTCTAAAGAGGTGTGGTAGAAAGGAAGCTAAAATGCTGGGCATCACTTCAGGAGGAGTGAGGACTCTGCCAAGAAAGTTACGCTTTCTCAAAGGCTGCCCCTCTACAAGAGCAATTGGATACACACTGGAACCCTGCTCATTAGATCCTGATCTGCCTATACAATTTCCACATCTACTGCTGTAGGATGAGGTCCCTAAACTTCCATCAGGTAGAACTATGGATGGTTGCCTTAATGTACACATAACTTTCCTGCTTCGGGATCTCACTCTGGAAAAGCAACTTTTATTACTTGTCTTCTGCAAAAATAAGTATAAGTTGATCCAAGAGTGGCTGCAGGGATTAATGAACCAACACACGAAAGCTACTGTACTGCCTGTCACCTATACAATTTTTTCCCTCCTGGCTACTTCTCAAATCTACTTCAAATGACAAATTCTGCAAGATGGCACATTCCTTAAGGCTGGGACTGTGTCTAAAATAGTGGCTCTAACCAAGGGCAATTTTGCCCTTTAAAAGGGACATATGGCAATGTCTGGAGACACTTTTGATCGTCTCGGTGGTTGGCTGTCTTTGTTGTAGAATGGTACTGTTTAAATGCGCACAGCTTCCACAGTGGAGAGCTGCCTAATCATAAATGTCAGCTGGCAACCCAGGGTTAGTCTCTATGGTGGCTTAGGTAGCATTTAAGAGATGCACAGATTTAGAAACATTGGAGATTATTAGAAACTCTGAAACTCTCTACTGCGGGTAAATTTTATAAAATTGCTACTGGAAAGGCAGAATTAAATTAGAAATATATAGGTGTAGGAAAACTGGAAGATAGCAGAGTTTCTGAATCTGATGCATTGGGGGAAAGCACATTTACATTTGTATTTAGAGGTGACCAATTTAAAAGCTAAACTT